>NC_030898.1:0-600000 GCF_001548555.1 Eremothecium sinecaudum | reverse complement strand
ATTTTTACTTCCTACCGAGTAACTAAAATAGTCGTTCGCAGTATATTCTTGCTCAATCTTCTTATACACGAAACACGTCTTCCCATCAAACTCAAACTTATCTACCAAACATGAATCGAATGACTTCTGCTCGAATTGACCTACGCCACGACTATTTAGCCGTCCCGAGCACGAGGTAATCATCTTCACAACGCAATTATTACAGTTCTTGTCTGTAGCTGTATAAATACTGCAATCGGTCGAAGAATATATCCTCTGCTTCAGGTTATAAGTATTTATACCAGATTTCAAACTAACCAGCCCTGCATCGCCCATTGCCCTTCGTATTAAAATTTTATTTCCCGTCTGCGTTGTTTGAAACACACAGTGTGACAGTTTACAACAAATTAGAACAAAGTTGAATCTGAAAATTCAAAGACTGCCTGCAACTATATTCCAGTAAATTAACGTTAGAACGCTTTAACTTAGTAAAGTAAGCTAGTAGTAATGATATCTTGGTTATAACCCACCTAACGGTTTTTTCTCTTTTAATATAGTAGTTGATTTAAAAAGTTGAAATAAATATTAAATTACTTTGAAATATTTCGGGTTTGGAAGAGATCAACTATGAAGAAGATTGGTATAAATGAAAATCATGGAGGCTATAGCTTAGAATTTATGTAGTTAAATTGTAAAATAGCAAAGCAGGCGCCGCTTGAACTATTGCCGGTATCTATCGCGTCTGGGATACGCTCGACGTTGTAAGAGTGGGTACCAAGATAGGCTTTCTTTTACCTGGAATACATTGGGATACGATAATTGACCGTAAACAGCCACAAGCGGAGCTAAAAACACCTAAAAAGAATTGTGGATGCCAAGGCAGCGAAAAAAAATATATTTCTGCTCGTGCTGTTACAATTTGCTACAATGTATAAGGAGTGCTATATGCGGGGGACATTGAAACCAGCAAGTCACGTACTTTACGGAGGGTCATTGTTATTTTGTAATATGTAGAATTTAGGTGATTTCTGATACGCATTACAGCACTCACTTACTCCTCGGTAAGATATGGAATTGTGACGGTGATGAGTTCAGCCCTTTACCTTTTTACGAAGAGTGGTATTTGCAGTGAACAGGTGACTCTGACTCAGAGTTGGACAGTTTGAGGTTTATTGTGTTTTCATTGTAAGGAGCGTTATGTATACCTAATTTGTCTGCATGAGCCTCCATTCGTAAATAATTGGCGTGCTTTCTTCAATACGACATCGCTGTTATGATTTTAGTACGTTATGCCTCGGACGTCAGGTGTACGTGCGTGGCATGACGTGGTCTTCTAAAAGAGACACACAAAAGGAAAACAACCATACTGGGTTAGTAAATCTATGCGAATTAAAACTGCGCAAGGACTCCATTTAAAATCCCTGGATAGTTCTGTTTTAGCTTTGTAATGCACCCCCCCAACTATGTTTAAGCCAGCTTGTGAGCACCGGGTGTTGCAGGTGCTTAGGCTGTTCTCTAAGAGGCTTACATAAACGGAGAACAACAGTACGTTTTTAAGAATAGTACTAGAAAAAGAATTGCAGTTTTAGTTCAGTATTGGTTCTGAGTTGCTATTTCTTACAACTAGTTGCTCTAAGAAAAGACATCTGGTTTAGTATGTAGCTGGGATTGTTATCGAAGGCTGCTATTTTAAAATCTTGACCTACATTCCGAAATTTCGAAATCTCCCCGGCAAAAATTTCTGCGCTGTTTTTGGGGGAAATAGATGGCGTGTTGCGATTGTGTAAACCAGTGCTGGTGAACATGACGGCATCGGGTGAGGTAGGTACCTGTTTCATTATCTAAGATTGTTATTTCAATTTTTACGTGTAGCGGACAGGTTTTTTTTTTATTGGCGTCAGTGACAGTGACACGCGCAGCGTCAGATATATTTTACACGTTGAACGCAAAGAACACTATTGTGCTCAGTCGAATACACCGAATATTACTCGCTTAAACTTTTAAGATGGATCTAGTCTGACGCAATATATTATAGCTTTAAAAAGAGACTTGCAAAACCTTGATACATGGTTCTTCCCCAAAGTACCAAGGAAGAGAACTGCTATAAACCAACACACTATCAACTAAGGCTACTCCAAATGGTTTCCTCATCAGCGCTGTCATCTGCTGTTTCCTCTTCAACAGATTTTGATTCTTCTTGTGTATCGCTTGACAATAGATTACAAAGAGCAGTTACACCAACTAAGCAACCTGACCATCCGCTTATAAATGATGATGAAAGGCCTCAAACTTCGAATAGCAATTACTGGAAAGCTAAGGCATTGGGAAAATGGAGACGTAGTAGTTTTTCGTCCCCAAAAAAATCTAGGGATGTTAGGCACTTGAATGTTCCATCTTCGAGAGGATCAGCAAATGAAATCTCTGATAAGGAAAACGTTTCCCCCAAGAAAGATCCCAGGCCTGGTCCAGTTGCTTATGAAGGTAAGAATGTATATTGGGAGGAACAATCCGTCTATTATGATGCTGAGGAAGACAATGCAAAGTTTGAACCAGGCATTGTTGAGAAAATAAAGCTAAGAAAGAACATTGCATATCAAAACAAGTTGAACAAACTTTCCGCAAACTCACCGGTCCAATTATTATATCAATCATGGAAGGAAACGAGAGGTTATTCCAATTCAGTCTCTGTTTTCTGGAATCATATGAAATTTTATTTTAAAACCCAGCTCGATAAAGATGATTATGTATCATTCAACCCCAATCAGTATACTATTTCGGAAGAATACGAAGACCTTTCCAGCTTCGAATCATTTGGAAAAGCCATTTCATTGGATATGAAAGAGATAACCCCAGACTGGCGGAAATTTCTACCTTCCCCACCAAGCAGTTCGGGCAGTAAGGAAACAAGACCTGCTGGTGCTGAGAAGGTGTCATTTGGTCCTCGACGGAAATTCGAGATTCAAGAATTCGATTCCGAGGCTCCAGCCACCGCTTGCTCTCGAGGAGGAAGTGAGAAGCCGAACACTCCAATAAGCAAGGGATCTCTAAAACCATCATCTAGGCATTCACTTGAAGACGAGAAGTATTGTTACAGGCAAACTACCGAAGCAGTGGCATATCCACACGATTGTATAAAAGGCTTGGTATACAAGCTCTATAATATTGTAGGATATGATACCGAATTGGCCGACGTTAACGATCTTGCATTTAATTTAGAGGTTTTAGCTGCATGCATTGCTAGTAATAATAAGAAAATTATGAAAAGAATGGTGGATAAGAACAAGGAGACAGCTTTCCTACGCAATAGCATTCGTGACCTGTGTCATCAAATAAACGAACTGCAGGTCACTGTCGAAGAATTGGATTGCAAGGTTTATCAATTAAGTGAAAAGTTAACGAAAGAGAAAAAGACTTACACACGTAAAGTAAAAAGCCTACAAGAAGAACTAGCATACTTTAAGCATTTCACAGAGAGTAGTTTTACTTCAATAATTGAAAAGCAGTCTGAATTAATTGCTGACATGAACCGATTTTTTAAAGAGTCAAATTATGCGAGTTGGGATGCTGACACTCAAGCTGTCTTGAGATCATTTGCGACAGCAATAGACACTAGAATTGGCGAGTTTGGAGTATTTCACGAGATGAATAAAGAATTGATCATTGAAAATGAAAGGTTGAGAAAAGAGTTAAACGGTTACAAGGACTCTCCACATTTAGAAAGAGAGTGTCAGCGTTTAATCGCTGCTATGGAGGAGAAAAATGAATCTATCGAACAATTAAACAAGGTAAAGGAAAGTTATAGCGAACTTTTAGGTAAAAAAGCAGCAATGCAAAAGGAAATAGAAGTGTTGCGTGAGCACGCTGAGGATTTAGAACGTAAAATGAGTAGCTTGGAGGAAGCTCATAAAAACGAATTAAAAGAGGTTACAAAAATGTCAGTAAATCAACAATGTAAGACGCTTGGATTTTTTGATGAGCAGCTACATCAGGATGAATTACATAGTTTAGAGGTCCAAGTATTGGAAGCCCAAGATAAGCTTTTAATGTCTGCGGAGGAGATTGCTGAACTACACGAGAAAATTGCAAGCATAGAGGAGGACAAAAACGCTATAGAAGATGAAAAGAAAGAGTTGGTTGAAAGCATGATGACAGCTAAAACTGAATATCAGCAAAGAGAAATGGAACAGGTTGCTATGTCTGAGAAATTGGCGCTGGAGTCAGAACTTAAATCTCAAATATTAAACAAGTGCCTACAAATCATCAATAGATATCAGTTTGAACTCCAAACTTATACATGCGAGAAGAAGCGCGATAAGTTCCGGACCGCCATACATTATTTTACTAGACGCCAGAGGGATCTTAAAGATATTTCCGAGTGGATTGAAAATGAAGTACTAAAACAGTTGAATTCGTCGATTTCTTCCCCGATATTTGAAAACGAGGATGAATCTCCAGCATCCTCTCCTAATACAGATTATTGTACTCAGAGCTCTTCTATTTATTCAACTATGCATGATAATCAGACCACCGCAACAATTACAAACCAATGCGCTTCAATCCCAGCTCTTCTCACCAACCTAAACCTTCAACAACACAAGGACATTAAAATAAGCAATAACGATCTTCAGACCCCTCCCGAAGGTAAAATCCAAGAGCCAGAAGAAGCAGGAGAGGTTTCTGAAGAGGGTTCAATGCTAACTGTAGAGGTATCATCGGGATTTGTCGAAACCACAGAAAACTTTGACATGGCCGCAGACAATGGGCAGGAAACTGAAGCTACAACTCAACCTCCATCAACATTTAGGTATGGAATAGATGGTGCAGGAGCACGGAAGGTGAGTCAGCTAATGAAGAGGAGAAACTCGTCGGGACAAAGCAATAAGTTTAACCCAACATCATCTCCTCTTTTAAAATTGTCGGAAAACTCCGACAAGCGGGCATTCACTGATGGCACTAACACCGAAAAGAACGCACCAACAAGATTCATTGAACTAATATCTTCGGATGATGAAACATTTTAACTTACCAATTTTTAATCTTGATTCAATGGATTAAAACATACCTCTAGTATCATTGATAATGCTTCACTTAACATCTTAGAAACTTGAACGCTTTTTCCATTTTAAGTAGCCATCTAATAGGTACCAAAAGCATGAGTAACATTACCAAAATACATTTAGTCATAATTTAGAGATAACTATTAGAATGGCAATAATTGGATATTAACGTGTAATGACATAATTCAATTGGATTTTATAGTATTTTAACTTAACATACTAATACTACTAAAACTTATTTCATGGTATTATATTATAGATTAAGTTATTAAAGCCATTGATGGCTCATGCAAGAGAACGCAGTTGTAACTCTGTGAAGCACCCTTTGACATTGGCCAACCTTGTTACCGATGGACGTCACTGACACTAATCACGTGATTTTAGTCCAATAGAATTAACGTATTTGTATACGTATATAGTGAGATTTGAAGAGCTTGCTTTCGAGTTCATACATTTTAAGTACTATGTTGTAAAACGTAAAGAACGTTAATAAACTGGTCCAAAAGATTATATATATCGATTAATAGATAAAGTTAAAGATGGTTTCAGTATGTTAATTTATGCTCTATCACAATGCAGATATGAATCTGAAAGATCACTAGATTTGGGTTGTGATCAGATTAAATCTATTTACTAACAGTATTATCTCTTACAGTACTACTCTCAATTGGCAAGCAAACGTGCCCTTGGATTCGGTCCATTGACTTTGAAGAATTTGCTAAATTACAGTCCTAACTTAGCCGTATGGGGTGGTGCTTCAGCTGCTGCTATTTTGGTTTTTACTGAGAGCTGGCCAACATTCCAAGACCTACTTTTCAAAAGAATTCCATACTTCGGTTCTCACTGGGTCAAAGAGATTCCTCCAGAAGATTCTCCACAATAAACAGGCTTAAGAGTTCTTATTAGTATCTGTTACTTATTGTCGGTTCCCTTTGCCCAAAGTATTACACAATATTATCCTTCAGTGAAGACCTTGGTAGGAACAACAGATATTAACTGGTCAAGTTTTCATATTGTACATAATAAAAACCGCTACCAATTACATGGATATATTTATTGTGAAGTCAATCTTTTAGCTCAATATAGAACACTATAAGGGATTAATGTATAGTGAGAGTAATAAGTAAATGTTTCATCTATGTAGATCTATCCAATGCATATGGGACTAAAATTTGGCCCGACGTCATTGTAAATGTAGATCGCAATACAGTTACTTATTAATTGAACATACCCAAAGTGTACTGCATATGCTCTGACTAGTAGTATATATCAAAATGTCATACCAACATAAAAGTTAACGGAGCTAAAGTTACAGATATCGTAACATGATTTCCCGCCATATTTAACTATAGTTTAGAGGAGCTTCCAACTAGTTTAATAACGGAATTATTCAAGACCACTGCCCCTCTATTAATGTCGTATGCCTCAAAGATTATGGTGCCACCAGGTCCCTTCCAGGCTCTCAACCTTATGTCGTCCCCTGGGAAGACATAACCAGAAAATCTAGTTTTCAATTCGTCAAACGCTCCAAATTTATCATACAATTGTTTGATAGAGAGACCCAAGGTGCACAATCCGTGGAGAATTGGTTTCTTGAAACCTGCCATCCGGGCAACCATAAAGTCAACATGTAAAGGATTGTAATCTCCAGATAACCTGTACAATGAAGCTTGATTTGGAGAAGTAGGGATAACAACTTCGAAGTCAGGCTCAGTCTTCGGAGTCTCGATTGACATAGTCGCAAACTTCGGACGAGACTCTAGGTGTTCCTTTCCTTTCACAACTTGTGCACCTCTAACGAAGTAACTGTTCTCAGTATAAGCAAATGGAGTGTTGGTTTTCTTGTCCACAATCGTAGAACCATTTACTAGCAAAGCTGCTTTTTTACCCTTGTTCACCAAACTAACAACTTTATTGTCAACCCTGACTTTGGCAGCCGTAGGAATTGGGAATTGATTGATCTTCAAATATTGCTCTCCATGCAACAGCATTGCAAAATCGAAATTGTCAAGCATAGATGGGAAATCTGTGGAGGTTGCATTCATTGCTTGAACAATTGGATAAGTTGGTAATACCTGGAAGTTTGGCACATGTTCGTAAGTGTACTTTGCCTCTTTGGTAGTTGCACCCAAACTGATGTTATATAGGATAACGTCACGGTGATTGTATTCAAATTCTCCGTTTGCCTCCTTGTTGGCCTGAGCGACAGAAATCTGCTGCAAAACAGAACCGTTTGCGTCATTAATAGAGAGTGGGATCGTTGGACGGGAGAAGTCAGTTATTTCATTCCAGTGGTCTCTTATATATTCAGGGGCTACCACATCCAAAGAAATGACACCTTTGGCCCTTTGGAATCTTGTACGACCAATCCATCCACCTCCCGCTTCATACAACCAGTCGGTGCCTGAGCGGTACAGCTTTCCAAACTCTTCGGATGCCAAAGTCACAAGGAGAGGAGAAATCTGAGATGGGACGAAGTGGTTCTTCAATTCTTTTTCAGTAAATATGGTCTTCGTCATAGCAGTTTCAGCATATGGTGCAAGAACATAAACTCTGATTCCAAGTTTCTTACCTTCCACAGCAAGGGACTTTGAGAAACCAAGGATTGCTGCCTTAGCAGCAGCATAGTTAGCTTGCCCAAAGTTACCGTAAATACCAGATGTGGAAGTAGTGTTAATAATGACACCAGACTTTTTCTGTTGGAAGATTGGCCAAACTGCCTTGCTCAATTTAAATGTGGAGGTCAAATGAGTGTTCATGACAGCAGTCCACTCAGCATCAGTCATCTTAGCAAAGGAACGATCTCTTAGAATTCCTGCATTATTTACTAAGATATCCACAGTCCCGAAGGCCATCACTGCCTTCTTGATGATTTCTGCTCCATCAGTTACCACATCGTGCTGGTCTGGTGCAGCACGGCCTGCGCCATACAATCCATTAATTTCGTTAACAACTGCAGAAGGGTCCCTGATATCATTGACAAGAACTTTTGCACCGTATTTAGCGAACCATAAAGCATGCGATCTACCTAAGCCCGAGCCAGCTCCGGTAACAACCACAACCTTGTCTTTTAAAGAAGTAATCTTAACCTTTCCTGCAGGGTTGGTAACTACTCCCCTTGCCTTCTCAATTAAAGCATTATAGTCGACTGGTTGGTATGGATAGTCAACACTCTTGAAGGGCTTATTTTTGTTAAACTCCACAATACCTGGCATTTTCTCCAAGATGGCCTCGGGTGTGAAAAACTTCTCATCTGGATTGAATAGCTCACCAGCGGAACGCTCCCATCTTACCTGCCCATAGTAACCAGCAATAGGCTCGAAAATACCGTTTGTTGCACGGGTCTGTTCGTGAGTCAAGTACAAGACCATAGGAACAACCTTCTCAGGACCCATGACCTTGAGAATATGGGGAGGAATCAAGTTCTCCGTCATACGCGAGCGTGCCAAAGGAGCAATAACATTGACATTGATGTTATACTTCACACCCTCCTTTGCCAAAGTCTGTGAAAGCCCAACAAGACCCATTTTAGCAGCTGAGTAGTTCGTTTGGCCAAAATTACCGTACAACCCTGCAGGGGAAGCAGTGTTCATAATACGCCCGAACTTCTGCTGACGCATGTATGGCCAGACAGCCTTGCAAAGCTTGTAGGCCGCATTTAGATGCACATCTACCACAGCCTGGAAATTAGCCTCAGTCAACTTGCCAAAGGATGAATCACGCAAAATACCCGCGTTGTTAACTAACACGTCAACTCTACCAAAAGCATCAATCGCAGTCTTCACTATCTTCTCTCCGTCTGTAACAGAGTCGTAGTTCGCAACCGCAACACCTCCTGCGCTTTTAATTTCCTCGACAACAACATCAGCCGCACGGGTACTATGCCCAGAACCGCCAAGAGTTCCGCCAAGATCATTAACAACAACCTTCGCTCCGCGTTTTGCGTACTCAAGAGCATAGGACCTACCAATACCACCACCAGAGCCAGTGACTATAACCACCCTGTCCTTAAAACTAAGTTCCGACATGTTGTTATTTAGGATTCTCTTTTTTATGCAATAATAACCTCGCTTCGTTGTTTGTATATCTTATTAAAACTCAAGTTTACACTACAGAATTAACGCCACTATCAATAATAAACAATTAACAACAAATTAACAGCAATTGACAACTACGGTTAAACTCTTTAGTACTGATCGACAAACAAATTAAACCTTGTTACTACTTTTCAACCGCCCTTAAATCATATCAATGCCACGCCCCTTTTTATATACCAGTGATTTTTTCATTAGTTCCACAATCTCATAATCTCCGATCCTCGAAAAAAGAACATCCTAACTACGTACCCCAACATTCCACTTTTGGTTTAGTTATCATTATATGAGCGCTAATGTCTTTTTGAACGCGGATCGGTGCTTAGTAACTCTTCCGTCCTAATTTTCACGCTACCGGTTGGAGAAACATGACTGAAGATTCCGCGGGTATATCACGTGATCCCAGTTAAGCGCGAAGCACGTAGTTTCCGGTGCGAGTCATGTACTTAACACCTTTAAATGGCTTCACACCCTGAGGGAGACCGGAAGGAATGTTTATTGAGTTTACTCTAAGGCCGCTCGGTAATTGTCCACGGTTAGTATACGATACTGCGACATGAGTGGGGAAATTTGGAAGATGATTATCGTTGTGTTCGACGCAACCCCTTAAAACTGGAATAGAGCCAACCGGGGTCGTCTTGTCGAATATCCAAATACCCTGCGTATTGGAAAGGTTGTTTTCCCAGCCACCGTGGGTATTCCTTAGGACTCTGATTTTAGATTCAGCGGGTAGCGGAGGGAAGAAGACCGTCACACGCAGATTGTCTACGGAAGTCACGTGCGTGGAGTTAGCGATATTGCACTTTATTTCAAATTCGTCTTTCCGTGCGCCGAGCTTTGTAAGTAGTGATACGCTGACCAGACCGATGTTTGCGAGTTTTTTGCTATTATGGGGCATTGAGTCTAGGTCGATTTCGTATTGAGCAAGCGTAAATTTTCCATCTGGGGGTATGAAACGAAGACACGAGGGGTCGAAATTAGAACCCGACGGGTCAATGCAACGATGGAAAGCTGGCGAGGATATTTCATGGCCTGCGGTAGTGAGATTGAGCTGGATGGTTGGATTTCCACTTAGGTAGCACTTGATATCAATTTTACCGCTAATGCTTGCAGAGTTGACTGTTGGTGTGGCAGATGTTCGGGTCAATACAAGATTAATTGTTTCAATCACATCGACGTAGATTTCATTTGTGGTATGCTGAACGTTTGCCGAACGCCAGGGAACTATCTGGGATTGGCCCGCCATCCTTTTCGACGCTCCAAAAAGTTGATTAGGCTCCGCATTCTTGATTGAACTTGCAATTGTCTTAGTGGTGGAATTTATCACAGTAGAAAAGTCCTGGCGTATAGGAATAAGCTGCCTGAGCCGGTTACAATCTGTCTCTACTACTTCTCCAGAATCTAGCATACTATGCAGAAGAAGCGTTAGGCGATCATAATTGTTTACAAGCTTCGGAATGGTAAGCGTATCCTTGTCAAAGTAAGTCATTAAGGTCTCATCGTAATTTACCAGGAAAACCAATGGTGCCAATGGATTCTGTTCGCTTTTGCATAGGGCCCAATAGAACAAGTTCCTGGAAGTTGCGATGTACTTGTAAAGTGACGTGTCCTTAGTGATAGGAATAATATTATCTGCTAAACTCTCAACGTTCACTAGTTTATTATTAATTTGCTTAAAAGTAGGAGCCTGAGATGACAGGAGGAATTGGAATACTAGGTTGCTAATTTAGTTACTGTTAGTATGCACTTCATTGTAATATAATGCGAGTAAAACTTTATTGCAGATGACATACCGTTGAGAATCCGTTATATAGAATCCTATGAACATTTCGCAACAGAAAAACACAGTGATTGGGCCAGAAATACAGCACTTGCGCTTCTACAAGGGAGAAGATCGTATATGAGTCGTAAGTTACAGTTGATCTTTTATTCACTTTAAATTTTTAGCTTGTTACCCGGCCATCACCAGTTACATTTTAATATTGTACGCTACATATTATGAAGTCTCTCGTACTACTTACACCGCTCATTGAATCCTGTAAGAAGGACAATAAAACCAAGGTAAAACTATCAAATAAGTGCTAGTACGATTGGTTGTTGAGTAAAGATACATTCTGATTCATTCCGATTTCCTCCCTCTTTTTTGTTTTGTTTGCTGTGTTTGTTGTGAGCCTATTAGATTTACGGTGACGGCAGGGCCCCTCGATACAACGCAGAGAAAGGTTTGAATACTAGAATAGAGGACTTTAAAAATATTGTGCATTATGAATGGACAGAATCCATTTACAAATATCGGCACTCCGAACTTTAGCTTGTCGCAAATCCCACAACATATTCTGCAGAGCTTGACGCCAATGCAGCTGCAAATGATACAACAGCGACATCAACAGCTTTTACTGCAGCAGCAGCAGCAGCAATCAGCCGGTATGAATGCTCAGGATAGTGCTAGCCCGAATATTCCTAGTCGGATGAATGCCGCGGAGCGTGATCCGGCAAATGGTCAGGCAGCCCAATTTAACGCAGCGCAGAAAGCCCAACTGTTGAAGGCACAGCAGCAGCAATTGGCACTGATGCAGCAGCGTCAGCAGCAGCAGCAGCAACAACAACAACAACAACAACAACAACAACAACAACAACAACAACAACAACAACAGCAGACGCAGCCACAACAACCACCGCAACCGCAACAGCAGGCGCAACAGCAGTCTCAACAGCAGGCGCAACAGCAGTCTCAACAGCAGGCTCAACCTCAACCACAACAGCCGCCACAGCCTCAAACTCAGCCACAACATCAGCAACTAAAACCGCAGCCCATTCCGGGACAGACTATTAGCCTTCCACCTCAAATTGCCCAACTTCCGCCTCATTTACAATTACAGTGGCTAGGAAATTTGAAGCAGCAAGCGCTCGCAAAGGATAATGCAAATGCGGTTGCAATCATTACACAACTTCAACAACAAGTGCAAAACTCTATACAACAAAACCAAATACCGCAACATACTGCAGCTCAAAGTAACTTCACGGAAGCTGCTTCGTCCAGTGCACAACAGGCACAGATTCCTTTACAGTCTCCTTTGCAGCAGGCCCCAATCCAGGTGCCGCCTACTCATATACAACAAGCTGGAATGGGTCGAATGGTTCCTCAAAACCGAATACCACAACCTCAGGCATCTTCTCCACAACAACAGCATACTCCACATTCTGGACCCTCACCAATGATGATACAGAAGCTAACACCAACGCCAACTACAGAGCCGGAGTTGCCGAAGTACCAAACAATCTATGAGAATCCTAAGGAAGGGACTCTTTCGTCTTCAGACGCATGGTCACGGCTGCTAAAGTCGCAAGGTGTCGAGCCTTCTTCTGATCTATTGCTGTACGAGCAAATTATCTCTCGAGACCAGCTGAATACACTTCAAGTTGTGAAGGAGCGAGCCGGCTACGAACCAATTAGCAAATTTGGATTCAGTAACAAGGAATACTTAACGCGACTTTTACAGGACCTAAATTACTATAAAGAGTTGAAGAATACAAGAATGAAGTCTATCACGAACACCTCGCAGGGTATCTTATCGAAAAGCATTTGGGGAGATGGTTATTCAGGTTACGGAAATGGGATTACCAACACTCCGACGACTGTTATAACAGGGGTGGACAATACTACTCGGTACGTACCATTGAATTTAGTTTATGACGTTGCCATGCAAAACGAGATTGAAGAGCTTGTTCCCATTAGGCTAGAATTCGATGCCGAAAGAGATAGATTCTCCTTAAGGGACACATTCCTCTGGAATAGAAACGAAAAACTAGTCCAAATTGAAGAATTCGTTACGAAAATGCTCGAAGATTACCGATTTGCACAGCCTTCACTATACAGAGAAACCGTTTTGAATAGTGTAAGGGAGCAACTCAACGACTTTCAGCCTGATCCATTTAGACAGCCACGGAAAACAAGCAGGATAGGCGGAGATGATATGCGTATTAAAGTAGTTCTGGACATTGTCGTTGGACAGAATGAACTTTTTGATTCTATTGAGTGGGATATCTCCAACCCAGACAACGACCCGGAGGAGTTTGCCCAGATCATGTGTGAAGAACTGAAGCTGCCAGGTGAATTTGCTACCGCCATCTCACACTCTATCAGAGAACAAGTTCACATATACCATAAAGCACTAGCCTTAGTTGGCTATAAGTTCAATGGTTCATTTGTGGAAGAAGATGACATCAGATCTCGTCTGCTTCCCGTCATAACACTGGACGAAGTTTATCGCTCAACTACTGATATAAAACATTACACCCCTACCATGACCCATATTTCGCCTCTTGAGCTCGAGAGGCTTGACAAAGACAAGGACCGTGACACTAGGCGTAAGCGGAGGCAGGTGAGATTCAATAGGCGTGGAACCACTGCTATTGCCGACGCTTCCATGCCTGATCTTAGTGACATACCAAAAACTTTCCGTATCCCAGTTCCCTCAACAATTCTACCTGGTGGAATTGATCTTGGTCCTCCAGCAGGTTCATATACTCTTGTAACAACCACCCGCCAGATTCCAAGACCGCTCAAGCCCAGACCACTCGAGTCACCATGTCGTATTATTATGCACGAAAGGGGACGAAGCCTTTTATTAAGAATAAAACTTCCCAACTCAATTAAATTTAACACTATGATTACACCACAGCAGACAATGATGAACTCACAAATTGCACAGAAGGCCCCTTCATCAACTGGAGCCCCTAACTTATCAGGTCCTTCTGCGCCACAGCTTTCCCAACAACATGTTCCTAGTCCTTCAATTGACACCCCGGACGAGAATTATATATCTGAGGATTAGAAAAAGCCAAGGGCAGAATTCCTACTTTTAAATAACACTTAAAATCACCATTGGCTGTATAACGGGCTATTTTAAGTCTTTAGAGGTCATTCCTGCACTTCTTATAGTTTGAAATTACCTTATAGAGTGCCCATTCTGTTATACTTGTGTTATTTTCTATTACCCTCGCAATATAATGATAAATATTAATATTGTAATAAATTACTTTCTAGGATTAAGCTGCTACTCTACACATAAACATAAGTAAATATTGGGGCTCATATAGGGCACCCTAAAATTTATCTTAAGAGAGTCATGTCAGCTAGAGATGATTTTAACCCTGTTAGATCTATTATAGACCAGCATTTTTTTTTTCTTTCTTTCTGAAGGCCCTTTAATATTACATTGTAAATGAGTAATCGATGATAAGTCATAGTCAAAATTATTCCGACGGAGTCCAGTTTAAAAGTCTGCTCATTATCATGAACCTATAAAATTACATGCCTTCGGTAAGCTTTTATCAGCTTTATTTGATTAACCATTAAACAACGATGGTAGCTAAATCAGATATCACTCCACTTCATTCAGTACTAGCAGGTTCAGTAGCTGGCGCCATTGAGGGAACAATTACTTACCCTTTTGAATTTGCCAAAACTAGGCTTCAACTGGCTGAAAAAAAAGCTGGAGCTTCCAGAAACCCGTTGGTATTAATTTACTCTACTGTGAGAAATCAAGGTCTTAGCGCTTTATATGTTGGATGTCCGGCGTTTGTCGTGGGTAATACTGCGAAGGCTGGCATCAGATTTCTGGGGTACGACACGTTGAAAAACTTGCTCAAAGAACCCGAAACGGGAAAGCTTAGTGGGATATCTAGTATAGCTGCCGGTATTGGTGCAGGTCTCTTCGAATCTATCTTTGCAGTAACGCCATTCGAAGCAATCAAGACTGCGCTGATTGACGACAGACAAGCCAAAGTACCCAAATACCAAAATAATGGTCGTTTATTTTTGTTTAATTACACATCATTAGTGAGTGACCTGGGCTTGAGGGGCATATATAGTGGTTTAGTTCCCGTTGCGTTAAGGCAAATGGCAAATCAAGCTGTTAGATTTGGTTGTTATAACAAGATTCAAAATGCTGTGAAGGAATACACGAACACCCCGCCCACTAAGTCGCTTTCGGTAGTAAATACATTTGTCGCTGGAAGCATCAGCGGTGTGGTTACAGTGTACGCCACTATGCCCATTGATACCATTAAAACTAGAATGCAGTCATTAAGCGCGTCACAGTATTCATCTACCCTCGATTGCTTTGTGACTGTGGTAAGAGATGAAGGTGTTAAGACACTATGGAAGGGTGCAACTCCAAGACTAGGACGCTTAATACTGTCTGGTGGTATAGTGTTTACTACATATGAGCAGATTATTAAATTGTTATCCAAGAATTAGTCTGCTTAATGCCGTAGTTTTTATCCATAATTCTATACATAGAGTGTGCTTAACATTCACTAAGGACTTATTGTATTTAACTTGTCCAGGAATTCTACTTATACAAAGCCACGTTGTCTCATACTGGCTGAGGCTCTGCTCCTGAGAGGAATTTACGTTCTTTTCGTTTAACTGCGGTATAGTCATACACGCTCTTGATTAGTATGAACAAGCCGAATATTATTAGGAGAATAGAAAGCGCAGGAGCATCACTTCGCTGCTCTATCAGACCATGTGATAGCTGTGATTTGAAATTGTGTTGAGGAGTATCTGAAGACAGATATTGGTGCGGATTCTCAAAATCATTTGGATTTTGTACGTCATATCTATTCAATTCATTACTCTTTCCCACCTTACTAGTAACATCCCTTGGTAACATGCTGTAACCATATTGCATAAAAGTGAAACCAAGACCAAACCTCGAACCATGTCGAGCAGCGTGCGATGTGTGCAAAATATAGGTCATCAGAAAACCAATAAACTGAAAACTCGAGCTTATTATTAGATTCCACAAGCAGTTAACGATGTTGCCGACTGGAAGACCATCTATGCAAATTTCATTATAAAGTAGGCCAACACCATCCTCATCAACACCGTAGTATGGAGGAACCATATCTGCTGCTGCCTCGTCATAAGTAGGCGGTTTGTCGCTGTCAGTGTTTTCCACAGATCCGCTTCGGTCGGGTTTCGCCGCCAAATTACTAAAAACTCCATCGGCATGAGCTCCCACATGAGCACCACGAGAGCTGGCGTACCTTTCAAGGTCCTCGTTACGCTTGAAAAGCCTATCGAGGATGTTGAAACTCCTCGCCAACGAATTCAAGTGGCGCTGCATCCTCGAGCGTATTACTTCCTGGGGCCGCTGCCGGTGCTCTGATGCTCCGTCATCTAAATTATCTCCTGGCTGACCACCTGCACCATCCTCCATATTTTGCAACAGGGGATCCCGCGGCCGATCTACAGACCCCCCAGAAGAGCTATTTCCCATCGAGCTAGATCCAACTATGGTATTATTGTTCATTACCGCTAATATTTTCTTATCCCCTCCTATTTCTACACGACAATCTTCCCTAACACAAACGACAACTTAAAAGCTTCTAAAGCCCAAACTTGTGGTATTATCCTTGGAATCCTATGAATTCACTAATCCAAAATAGCAAATTGTCCCTTGTGTTATTACCCCAGAAATGAGTTTAAAATGATAAACAAGCGACTTTAATATTTTTTTTAGTAAGGTAAGTCAGCATCCACTATTTATAATGCTGACACCGAAATCAAAATCCAGAAAACCTGCTGAATTGAACCAAGTTTGAGTATATATGTATCCAAAAACCCTCTTAATATATAAATTTCAAATATTAGCAACGAATAAAGCAATTATATTCACGTTCCCTTGAACTGTATTACTATACAGGTTTTATATATTGACAAGTTTTATGGTGAAAAAAAAATGCCTTTGTCTATTTATAACGAAATCAAATAACAACATCATTGAATAATTAAATCTGTAACAGGAGCAATACCATTGTTGAGCGGTTAAATTGGATATCCATTCAAGCTTACATTTAAGCATATTTTTTTATAGGAAGTTTTGAGTGTATGCAAAGAGCATTCCAGGTAGAACTATATTGACTGTATTATAAAGTTGCCCCAGGGCTTAAAAGATAGTTATTTCTAATGAAGAAACTTGAGCAGTCTTCCAATGATGAATCTAATAGCAATGTTACCGCAGTAGTTGAATTTCATCCCCCGGTCGATAAAGGAAGTCTAGAATACATTGTTAAATCAGGTATTGCTGGTGGTGTAGCCGGGTCATGTGCAAAAACTCTAATTGCACCTTTAGACCGTATCAAAATCCTTTTCCAGACGTCTAACCCACATTATAAGAGGTATGCTGGTTCTATGAGTGGTATGGTCCTGGCCGGAAAGGAAATTTTAATTAATGATGGTTTTCGGGGCTTTTTCCAGGGTCACTCAGCTACTCTTGTCAGGATTTTCCCTTATGCTGCCATTAAATTTATTGCATACGAACAAATTCGGTCGTTTATTATTCCATCATATCATTATGAATCGCATTGGCGGAGATTGCTTAGCGGTTCGCTATCCGGCCTATGTTCTATATTTGTTACCTATCCCTTGGATGTTATTCGTGTAAGAATGGCTTATGAGACAAAGCGGTCCAATGTTAGCATTATTAAAATACTAAAAGATATTTACTCAGGTCCTATCAGTGAAAAACTAGCATCCAAACCATACGTCCCAAAATGGTTCCCCCATTGGTGTAATTTTTATCGTGGATATACCCCATCTGTAATTGGCATGATACCGTACGCTGGGGTATCATTCTTTGCTCATGACTTATTCCATGACATTCTCAGATGTCCTATGTTATCACAGTATTCTGTATTACCTGAGGGCCGGGATAACCCATATGATCGATCTATTCCATTAAAAAGTTGGGCCCAGTTAGTTGCTGGTGGGTTAGCTGGTATAGCCTCGCAAACAGCAGCATATCCATTTGAAATCATCAGGCGTCGACTACAAGTTGCCACGCTTTCCAGTTCATCACAAGGACAGTTTCTAGGTATAAATGAAATAGCAAAAATAATTTACAAAGAGAGCGGCTGGCGTGGATTCTTTGTTGGATTAAGCATTGGTTATCTGAAGGTCACACCAATGGTAGCATGCTCTTTTTACGTTTACGAAAGAATGAAATGGTATTTACAAATATGACATTCCAGACCACGCAAATGACTTCACTTGGAGAACTGGGACACTAATACCAAAAAATCAAAAGACCTTGTTTCTTGTTCATAGAGAAGCAATATATCCGTCCACTAATAACATGTTTTATATTAGATAGATTGAATGGTCGTTGCTGTATTTATGTAATTATCTTTTATCTGAATTGTGAATAGTACTTTTCCTCACTAAATCTTTGGTTTATCAAATTGAGGACTTCAGCAGAGTAAACTTGTTCCAAGGTTTCGGAACCATTCAAGACGCGCTCTTCATGGGCAGCTTGTTCTTCTTTAGTCATAATTACAACATTTTGTAAAGATACCGGTTTAGATGGATCCCACTTTGACAAAGTTAACCGCGTAGAATACCCGCTGATTGGTGACTTGCCACGGAAAACCTCCTCTAGTATATATCCAATATCGTTAACTGAGACTGGAACACGCTGGTCTGGGATACCAATTCGAGACGTTTGGCCAACCAGCGAGTTATAGATACCGTCATACACCTTAATTCTGTTTTTTCCTACAATAGGTTCCATCGGATAACCGGCTATTTTGCACATAACCCAAGTAGCAATTGTCAGACCAAACACACCCGGCATAGTAGTCAACACTGGAAGCACTCTTACCCGGAAATCCTTTAGGGCGCTTAGTTCCTCAACGTTACCCTTTTGGAATTCTTCCTCGGGCAAAGGAAGCAGTTTTGCCTTTTTAGGATCCGGTTTCTCTGCACTAAACACAACTGGAATACCTTTTGTAATACCCCGCAGCTTTAATCTCCTTCTTATACTACGCGCTAAAGGGTCCTCCTCAGTCATGCTCAAATCACCAACGTTAATCCTAGTAGGATCAGACTTTGTCGCAGCGCCCATCGACGCAATGACTGGGATCTTTTTCTTATAGACATACTCCAAAAGATCAACCTTCGTCGTGATGTTATCAATACAATCGATCACAAAAGTAGGTTTATCAAGCCCATCCTCTCCAAATATCAAACGGTCTGCGCTTTCCTTGTTCCAAAGTTCATTAACAGCTTCAATTTTACACCATGGAGCAATTTTTAACATGTGCTCTTTGAGAACATCAACCTTGGATAAACCCACATCGTATGTGTTCGCACAGCTATGTCTGTTCAAAGAACTCAAGGATACCTGGTCAAAATCAATGATTTTCAATTTGGTGCAACCAGAGCGCACTAACATTGCTACCACCCATGATCCAACACCACCTGCACCGACAACGATAAAGTATTGATTTTTCAGATTTTCCATACCTTGTTCTCCAAAAAATGCATAGTTACGAGCAAGTTGCTCGCGATAAAGTTCATCGTCATAACCATTTGTGGAACGAATTCTTTTTGCCAGTTGAATATCTTTGTCGTTCACATCACTCTTGCCATATTTTAACGAATATAAGTGGTACAAAGATTCTACTGCCTTTGTAACAGCTACAGTTACAACTGCGGTACCTAGGACCCATTTCCAACGGTTCTCTTGTGCCATTGTAGTCTATAAAGCCGACACCCGTTTAGCGATGACGATTGATGGGTTCTTTGATTTCAAGATCTTTTCGTATCAAAGAAGAAAAGTTGGAAAAAAAAGAAATGTGATTATCGCGAAACTTTTATACATAGAGATATGATTTTTCATACATCTTCAAACTCAGCATCCAGTTCTTCTTCATCCTCATCGTCATCATCGTTCATACCTTTATCTTGCTGCTCATCTGTTCGAGCAGAGTTACCACTTTCATCGTTGTTGGAGACTACGGAATCTTTCGTAACATTCTCTAATCCTATCTCTTCAAGATCTTTCATATCTTCGTCCTCCTCTTCCTCACCATTTCCATCTCCTATAACATCTTCAAACTCCTCCTCATCTTCTTCTTCATCTTCATCGTCATCTTCGTCTTCCATAGCTTGTTTCTTAGCCAATTTGGCGTAGTATTCTGCCAGGGCTCGTTCGGCCTCCTTGTTCGCGAGAGTTTGTTGGTTTACACCTTGTCTGTAATCTGCAAAATCGTTACTTCCATCTTCTTCATCTTGACCTTCATCAATTTCTTCTTCAACCTTGACTTCTGCACTGTTGGGGGCACTTTCACCTGATGCTTCAGCTTCATCACCATCTAATCTACCCAAACTCTTACCAATGGTACTGTTTTCGTGCCATGTAGGTAATGCATTTTGCTTCCGCTTCTCTTCCGCTTTACGCTCCTGTAGTTCTTTCTGGGCCAGCTCATCGCTTGCAGTAGTAATATTAACATGTAATGTGGCCTGGGATCTTTGACCGGCCCTCCTGCTGCTTTCGTTGCTGAGGGATTCGCCAGGCTGGAACATTTTACTCCTTCTAGTTCTTGGATTCATTGTGTAGGATGCAGCAGAGTTATTTTGAGGTGGGATCAGTCTTGCCAATGCTGTTTCGAAAGTGTTCTCTTCAATCATAGAATCATCAATTTTTTTCAAATAGTCAATTATGGGCTGTACCTGGTCCATAAGCCTATTCAAGCGCATTTGTTTCTCTTTACATTTCTTCCCAGAATCATCCTCAACCAGTGGCTCTTCACACAAGCTGCACAGGAACTGAGTTTTCTCAAAATTCAGTAGTGAAACCGCTTCCAACTGACTATACTTCGAGTTGCACACAGGACACATATATCCTTGGGGAGCACTGTTGCTGTCTAAATCTTCCTTCATTTTAGAAACTAGTTGATGCACTTTCCACTTAATAGCATCAATTGCTTGAGGATATTTAATGTAATAATAGTAGCGCCTTAAACTTCTAGAATTATAAGAAAACTCCTGTTGCGAATGGGTGGCCACCAGCATATCATCAACTAACGTAGAAGTAAGTGCCCGTAATTCAGGTCTTTTGATACCCAACAGGTGAGCCAAATCCTCTTCTGAAAGAACAGAGTGGAATAATATCGCATCAAGAACTAAGACATACGAATTCGAATAAAAACCACGGACCACAAATTGCAACAAGCTCTTTACTATTTCATCTATAGGTCTATCCATTATAATATCAAATACAACAATTAATGCCTTATCAACCTTCTTATACCTCTTGTATGTCCTGTTTGCTGTATCGCCATTGAATAGTATATGTAAAAAGTCGTATTTTTTCTATATTATAAACGAAGGTAAAAAACGTAACAGATAGTTAACAGTACTATAATATTAACAATAAAACAAAACTTACTAGATATGTCATTATATGTAGGTATTTACAATGCATATGTTCTCAATCGGTGCAATTAATTGCTCTATAAAAGGTGAGAAGTCTTTTTCTGGTTTTTATATGGAATAGATTTAATCATCAGTATTGGTGAGTATGAACCCTTGGATCATAATTTACCTTCACCAACGGTCTATATTCTGGCTTCCACATTTGCTTAATAACCCACTGTAGACAAGAATCAAAGTCTCTTGGAACTTTAACATGTACCTCTGAAGTTTGACCATTTACGGTCTCTTGCTCGACACGAGCCAAACCCTCCTTCAAAGCTTCCAAGATAACGGCAGTAGCGACCTTTGCAGATGTGTCACTGATATCCTCCAAAGGTGGTAATAGACCTGGTCTAGAGTCACCTGGCTTTAGAGGAGACAAAGAAGCAAGCTGGTTGACAGCAGCTGAAATCATTTTGTCACTAATGACAGATGCACGGGACAAAACAGCTCCCAATCCAATACCAGGGAAAGAGAAACAGTTGTTGTTCTCGGAGATACGGTAGCCATTAACCATTGGGAAAGGAGAACCAGTAGCAACCAATGCCTTGTAGTCAGTCCACTCGAGCAAGTCCTCTGGGACCGCCTCGTGCAATCTGGTAGGATTAGACAAGGGGAAGATAATTGGTCTTTCGTTGTGCTTGAGCATTTCCTGCACGACAGCCTTGTTGAAAGCACCTGCTTGGGTAGAACAGCCAATCAAACATGTTGGCTTGACACGAGCAACAACTTCAACTAAAGCGGTAGTATTTACGCCCTCCCATTCAGCATCGTCCTTGGAGAAAACACTTTGACCTGGGGTTATAGAGTCCCTCATAGAGTCCAAAATCAAACCTCTTCTGTCCATTAGATATATCTTAGAGCGGGCCTCTTCGATAGTAATCCCGCTTGTGACCATATGGCTAACAATCTGATCTGCTATACCCAAACCAGCAGATCCAGCTCCGTAGACCAAAATTCTAGAGGATAACAAGTCTCTGTTGGTGTGCTTCAAAGCAGCTAAGAAGGATGCCATGACAACTGCACCAGTTCCCTGAATGTCATCATTGAAACATGGGAGCTGCGTACGGTATCTTTCTAGCAATGGTCTACCGGTGGTAACACCAAAGTCCTCAAAATGAAGCACGGCGCTAGGGAATCTCCTCTTAACAGCCTTGATAAACTTATCGACAAATTCGTCGTATTGTCTGCCTCTAATACGAGCGAATCTGTTACCCATGTATAGCTCATCACGTGCCAACTTCTTGTTGTTGGTACCGACGTCTAGGGTCACTGGCAACACACGTCCTGGGTGGATACCGCCACAAAGAGTCATCAAAGCCAACTTGGAAATGGCGATTCTGATACCACCAATACCCTGGTCACCAATACCTAGAATACCCTCTCCATCGGAAACAACAATGTAGTCGATGTCCTTGCACTCACCGTAGGCTGACAAACGAGCATCGATGGAATCGGGCTCAGTTATGTCCAAAAATACACCTTCAGGTCTTCTGAAACGGTGAGAGTAAGCAGCAATAGCATCACCTTCCGTAGGCGTGTAAATAATAGGCACTAGTTCGCGAATGTGCCTTCTCACCAACTCAAAAAATAAAACTTTGTTCTGCATCCTCATCGATGTCATAAAATCATTCTTAGCTAACGGAGTCTTGAGGTAACAAACCTGCTTGTAAGCACGCTCCACCTGCTCGTCCAAAGTATTGACTTGAGGTGGAAGAAGACCTTCTAGTCCAAACGCAGCACGCTCTTCCAGAGTAAACGCAGAGCCTTTGTTAAACAAAGGTGAGTTAAGCAATTGGAACCCAGATAGCGGACACTCAACTGGACCTTCTACTGATAACCTACTAACTTTCGATTCGACATCAGCACCAAGGCCACCATTTAGTGCTCCCACACCAGCAGAGTCCGTAGCTGCTGTAATCTTTCCACAGGTCGTCAGACCCCTAGCAACTGTTTTCAACATCGTCTTTTTAAGTAATGAGCATTCAATATCTATCACTGCTAACACAAAAACAGAAAATGCATCTCATAAAGAAGCCAATATATATCAGACGCTTTAAAACTGCTTTATAAAATGCCCAGTGTCCAGCGGCTTTCTCACGTGATTGCCGATGCTGAAGAGTTTGCATATAATCTTAGAATCAAAAGAAACTTCGTTGCGAACTTCTTCGAAGAAAAGCGTATAGAAAAAAAAAAAGAGGCGCTAAAAGTGCTTATTGAAGCCGACCACGGGTTTCTTCGCCTGATTGCTCCGACACTGAACAAGCCAAGGACTAATTATATCGAAATACGGCATCCCAAATAAAGCCTGTATTAGATATTGTAGTAGTATATGGCGCGCAATAGGTGAAAATGCAGAGCTCAAGAAAACGTTGGAGACGGCTGAGGCTGCGGTGCCCCAAAGTTCTCCGTAGACAACGGAACCCGGCGAAAAACGTAATGATTAAAATAGTTCAAGTTTATAATAGTCAGTTTATAATAAGGTTGGTGGAGAAAGGCATCGCATACTCCGTTGAGGGTGACAGTTGCTGTCCGGATATACAGGGCCAGGTCGGACACCAGATTTGGGTTACCCGGTCATATTGTCGATCTTTCGTCTGCGTAATGATTTACATACCGCCATGAGGTGTTTCATACAGATAGATCAAGAGGAAGACATCAAAGGGCTTTGTAAAATAAGAAAGCTCCAGGGCCTTAAATAGAGGCGGTATTTAAGACAGGCTGGGTCTTGGCATTAAGAAGAAAGGTCTGAGGGCGCTATTTTTGTGGTCCAGCAAGCTATTCCAGAATAAGTAAGAAAGGAATACTTAAAATTAGTCACAGAAGAAGGTTACCATGGCATTTCGTAGCTTGGGAATAGTGCAGCCGTTAAACAATGACGGGGAGCCACTTGGAATTAATGTTCCTGGAAGTTTCCAGATGATCAAGCCAGAAGTAGATGACAACAGTGCGTCAAATGAGGGAACGAAGTTGTCTGTAGATGATAGTGAAGATGAGTCTGACCTTAAACGCACGAAGAAAGGTATTATTTTAAACCCGCAGCCTACGGATCATGATAAAGATCCCTTAAACTGGCCTGTTTGGAGACGGGACTTGGCGTTACTGTGCGTTGGATGGCATTGTTTTACGGGTGGCGGTCAGACGTCAATGTTGGCTGCTGGCTTTTCGAGGTTGTCAACGGAGTTGAATGTGCCGATTTCAAGTATTTCATACCTAGTGGGGCCCATGATGCTGGCGCTATGCGTTGGATCAATTGTAGCATCCCCTACGGCCGTTTTATTTGGGAAGCGGATTGTGTATTTGGTGGGTATCATAGTGTTCTTTGTGGGTTCCATCGTCTGCGCAACTGGTAATAATTTCAACCAACTTCTGGTGGGAAGAATCATATCTGGGTTGGGTATCTCAACTGTGGAATCTTTACCTAGTGCAACTATTGCAGAAATCTACTTTGCACACGAAAGAGCATACCGATTGGGTATTTACACCTTGTTATTATTAGGGGGTAAAAACTTAGTTCCTTTGCTTGGGTCGATTATATTTGAGCACCTAACTACACACTGGTTGTTCTGGATTTTAACAATAATTGTAGGGGTAAACTTATTATTGCATGTGTTCTTTGTCCCAGAGACTTTTTGGGATCGCACACCCATACCAAGTCGGCGGTCATTGAAAGAAACTGCGATTGCCCGTAGGTCTCTACACCTCCAGGCCTCGAGCTCTAATATTGAGTATGTGAATAACTCATCAGGCTGTTCAAAACCTGTTGAAACATTCTCAAGAGTAAATGGGTCAGCTACGTCTTCGAAGACGGAAGAGACACAGGACAACGCTGTATCAAAATTCGGTAAACTTGCGAAATACAAATCATCTATTGCAGATTCAAAGTTTACTAGCGGTCTTGGCCTTTGTCATGGAAGACACAGCATCGATAAATGGTTGATGGTTATGTTGCGGCCCTTTGTTCTATTCTCTTACCCATCTATTTTGTACGCATCATTGTTGTACGCATTTGCCGTTGTCTATTTGATTATGGTTTCACAGGTCATAGACCATGGTTATAAAGAAGCTTACGGTTTTAGTTCTCTACAAGTAGGTATGGTATACATTGCGCCATTTATCGGCGGATGTATTGGATCATTATGTGCTGGCACTATAAGCGACGTTATCGCAAGAGTTATGGCTCGACGTAATAATGGTATTTACGAGCCTGAATTCAGATTATTAACAGTTTTACCAGCTGTTGTATCAACAATGGCTGGCCTTATTGGCTTTGGATGTTCTCTTCAGAGAGAAGACCACTGGATGGTACCAACAGTGTTTTTTGGTATTTTAGGATTTGGGTCTTCCGTAGGGAGCACAACGGCCATTACATTTACCGTTGATTCTTATAAGCAATATGCCCAGGAGGCTTTAGTAACATTGAACATGTTCAAAAACTTGATAGGATTTGCCTTTTCATTTTTCAATGCTAAGCTTAATGAGAGCAGCGGTCACGATAAAGCATTTACGTATTATGCGCTGATCGAATTGGTGATTGGATTGCTTGTCATTCCAATGTACAGATGGGGTAAAGTAAGCAGAGCGTGGACTACAGAGAAGTCCTTGTTGCAATTTTCTTATAATACTCGCACTGACTGAATATTTATACAACTATTGCAGGACTTTAAGTTTGATTTGACGACAAAATAATGCGCATCATTCTAATCTAAGATGCAGAAAAACTTTCTTTTTAATGTAGAATATCACTAGATAGTCGCTGCTATTAATCTATTATTAAGATTCGGTTAATTATTATTACCTATTAACCTACATAAATGCCCGTTCGCCGTTCTTTAATGACAATATATTCCTTGTATCAGTGGTAAATTGGAGACCTTCTAATAGCGGCAATAAGTTCAATAGGCCAGTATCACTTGGGTCACTAATCCAACCCTCTACTTGGATAGCATTATCGACATTCATAGCATAGGATATTGGTGAATTATCCACAATTATCATATCTTGTAGATTTTTCGATATTATGCTGAGATCCTTCACGTATCCTACGCCGTCTCTCAAAATGCAATCTGATCTATATCTTCGTTGTTTAAACCGTGCGGAAATACCGCCTTCTAACCAATCAATCACTGGATCTGCATACTCTTTCATGGAAGCGGTAAATATCACGAGATCATACCACCGGGATACACGGGAAAGAAACAGGTCACAATAAGGTCTCTTGTGCACATAGTATAAGGTAGAAACACCGCTTGTCGAAAATTTGACCTCAACCATATGGCCCTGGCTTGCACTGGACGATGAGTTCGACCGGGACATAGAATGTATTAAGGTCTCGTCCAGGTCCAGTACTAACACCTTTTTCCTGTCAGTCTGTAGAATGGATTGCGGGATTAACTTCTTGGGGAACAAGAATTTCCCTAATCGCGTAGACGTATAACTAGATCGACTAGTCGACGGCCGCGACGATTTAATTGAGTCTTCATGCAAAACTAGCGACTCTCCTAGTAGATCATCATCTTCTATTGGCTCGACCGAAGATTTCGTTTCTGTAATATGTGACGATGAAAGGTCCTTTGTCTGCGAGTTCGGTAGTGCCGGCTTGTTATATGGGTGTGAATCCTTGGATGAAGTATGCTCAATTAAATTCAGTGGAAATGTTAGCACAAACCACATTAACGATATAGGCTTCACTATTAACCACATGGGCAAAAAAAATACGATTCTCCATATTAAAGCTAGCCGCTCGCGACTATCCTTGCGAGTGCTGCCGGCATCACTGCTATTAGAGTCAACCTCAACTTCTTGTTCCTCAGAAACATTTGGTAAGTTCCCATCAGAGAAAGGAAATCGAGCTTCCTCGTTTGGTGTGGATGGTTGTGAAGACCCAGTCAAATAAGAGAGGGAGTTCATTGGTTGATAATACCTGGGGTGTTAACTCAGCCCTAACAAGCTTCACCTCGAGTGCGCGATTGGGTATAATCGACAATAGGGGAGCAAAGAAGGGAAAGTTATGAACTAGTACTACATTACGATTCTAACAGGTCCATTTTTTTCCTTCAGTAAAAACCTTGAAATACTTATATAAGCAAATTTCCCATGGACAGCCTGCTCAAAAGCTTCGTCCATTAACCTCGGACTGTTAGATACCACTGGCCAAGAGAGATTGCTTTCGTCCTCCTTGCGTACGCTAATCTGCTTCTCCGTACCAGCTCTACAAATATTCAGCTACCCCGCTGAAACATAAGGCATCGCAGAGGCATTGTTTCATCTCATAATGAACAACCCTACCAGCTATCTGCTCGCACAGCTACAGCATTCGTTCCCTGTGAATCTAGAAACTAAAAATAGCGAAGTTCTAGTCCGCGAAATCCACTGTACTGACAAAACCGCTCCCCCGGCACGAAGAAGGCTTGCCCGTGAATTGACTACCGTCATAGACCGGACTCTAGGTCACCACTATAACTCCCATGCTCACGTCCTTTACGGCCGCATCACCAGATCCACGTCTTGGCAAGATCACAAACTATACGAACTTCAGGAACCAGGCATATGTCACGTCATTTACAGGCCCGCAATCATGCCATCTTCCCCTGTAGCCTGCTTTATCTCTCTCCTCATATGCGATGATCCGTACAAACCTGGGGACCTGGCCCTCTACATCCTTGAAATTCATGTGACTTCTTCCTTTCAAAACCAACGCTTCGGCTCTACGCTGCTGTCCGCCACACAGAATGCTGCACACAAACTCATGCACCAAATTCCTTCTCTCCGTTGTCTTCAGCTCACCGTATTCACTGATAACCGGCGCGCACGTGGACTCTACACCCGGAATAATTTCGTCGTGCTGTCAAGTCAAGACATTCCTGCCCCGCTAACTGTGATGTATTGTTCCCTGTGATATGTCGTTTATCAGCAGCTCAAAAAACCTAGGAGGATCTAAAACGAAAACAAACATTCACATCCCCCAAGTCAAAAACACAGCCACGTTTTTACAACGGCAAGATTTGCCGGAAACTTGCAAAAAAAAAATTCCACGCACGATTTTTCGGTACAGGCAAGAAATGTGTGTGCCTAGGCCGTAAGCGGGGCACTACTCCTGCAGCTGCCTCTTAGCGCTTATCTACGTGGATACGATCGATACCGTTAATAACCGGTCTTTTCAAGGCAAACACTACAGTAAAGAACAAAGAAAAATACACGATTAGAAAACAGGAAATTAATTTTAGATAGAATGTAGTGATTTTGTACTACGGTGCTGTCCTCTTAAATCGATTCCATAATAATCCCGATGTATTACATGTGCGTAACGTCGTGGAAGAGCCTGCTTATTATACGTGGGGATACCGTTACAGAGTTTCATGGAGAAAAAATGAAAAAGGTAACGGACAACCCCTCCACCCCCCACTCAACGAACGGATAACCACACATAAAAACTTTGTCGCGCGAATCCAGTAATGATTAGTTCATTTCTTTTTAACTCCTACACGCCTGCAAAAAAAAATTGAAACCTGATATAATAACGGTTAGAATTTAGCCTGTTTGCCTCTTACGTAGCCTTTTGCTCCTTATTTTTTACCTATAGACGACAGACTGTCTGACGGAGATTCCAAGGTATTTCCTACAAGACAGCTTATTGAAATCTTCCTTTATTCTCCATCTTTATAGCTCGGTTTTAACAGCAATCATCGTGGGAGTAGAGCATTGTTATAACCATTATTTGTTCAGTGGCCGCGTAATATCAGTTGAACTCTATCTGGAAGATAGTTTTCTGTCTCACAATTAGACCTCAGTTGTCGTTGAACAATTTAAAAGGAAGGATTCTCGCTAGCCATGGACTACGATAGCCATCACCAGCAGCAGCAGCAGCAGCAGCAGCAGCAACAGCAACAACAACAACAGCAGCAACAGCAGCAACAGCAGCAACAGCAGCAACAGCAGCAGCAACCACAGCACGTACAGCAGCAGTCTCACTCGACGCAGCAGCCCCCACAACAGCAGCAGCACCACGCGCAGCAGCATCACGTGCAGCAGCATCTCCAGCAACAGTACCAGAGACACCTTGCTACAACTGGGTCCTCAGATCTGTACGATGCCAAGTATATTCCAAACATTCCAATGCCAATGCCGATAAGCCTATCCACTTACCCAACGCCATCAACTACTCCATATTATTTTCATGACGATCCGCATTCTCAGGTAGCCGATTCTAACCAGATCCAGCAACTTCCACACTTGATTAACCAACAACAGTCTGCTGCTGCGCAGCAGCAACATCATCATCACCCACAACAGCAGCACCAACAGCATCACCAACCACAACAGCAGCCACAGTCTTACTACCCGTGGGGCTTGCCGCATACCTACCAGTACTCTATTATGCACCCTCAATTGCAGCAGCATCAACAGTATGGCCAGGCGATCCCGCAGCACGCGTCGATCCCGCCTCCTGCAGCTGCTGTAACGCAGGTTGCTGCGATGCCTAATATGAATGCTTCCGGTATGCCTCCAGGCCAGATGTTGGATCCTAACGCCTTTGAAAACGTGCACAAATGCCATTTCTGTGAAAAGGCTTTCAAGAGAAAGTCGTGGCTGAAAAGGCATTTACTGTCACATTCCACAATCAAGCCTTATAGCTGTCCATGGTGTCATTCTCGACACAAAAGAAAGGATAATTTGTCACAGCACCTGAAGTTGAAGCACGCGGAGATGCTTCTTGAAAGGCTATCAGGTAGCCATCCCAACACTGGTTCCTCTCTATCCGGCCGTATTAGTACGGATGGCAGCCGCTCTTCTAGAGCGGTCAGTAGCGGGTCCGCTGGTGCTTTATCTGTTTCTACCGGTGGTACATCCACTTTCTCGATTAAAGACATGATTGATTCAGGCGTTCTCAACAAGAATGAGGTTAAGAAAACGCTCAATTCGTTGATAAATGCCGATATGGCTGATTCAATGGAACAACATACACCTTCTATGCAAGTTAGTGGACTAAACTCCTTGTCTTCCTCTGCTAGTCCGTCATCGGTATCGAGGAACACCCAGCCAATGATGGTAGTGCCCGCTTCTACGTCGCACAACAACGCGGGAGGTAGCATGGGCGCAGCGACAAGGGTTGCTGGCCCTACAAATGGGTCAAATTTGGTAGACAACGTTGTCAACCGAGGTGCTAGTCCGAATAGTAATTCTGCAGCAGATGGGCATATGAATTCAAATGTTAACCCTGGTGGTAATGGTAATAGTATCCCGCCGCCTCTAGCGGTTTCTGTAGCACCTGCAATGCCAGGCCCAAGCAACCTGGCTGCCATGAGTAATTTACATCCATGATTGCACTAATTTAGGCCAATAGTACGTTTATTAATAACATTCACTTCTTTTACATATATTTTGTTAGGATCCGTTTTTTCACGATGCTCACCATTGTATTATTATTTATTACACTTGGTTTACACAGGTATCGAGGTGTTATATATAATGTATACTAGTTTGATCGCAATCATCGAGCCTTTTTGCGTAAATATTGTTACCGCCCTTTACCATATTTAGTGTTAATATTAAAGGCGCATCATTTATGAATCTACAGCACCTATACCATGTCCCTAACTGCAGCCTCACGCGGGAAGTTCGGGTCGCGCGAAGGATCACGTAGGTAGTTCGTTTCCTTGAACTCCTGTTTCTTCAGGTACCCAGTGCCGTAAAAAATGGCACTAATAGTCAAACCAATGGCTACTACAATTAAACTGGTAACCCGAACTGCTAGCGAAACCCATTGAATTACGGCCATAACAATGTAAAATAGTGAACGCGAACCATTAGATTCCCACCTTTTAATTAAACCCACAAAATTTTCAGATAAAGGGCAAATCTTCAATAGGAATGGAAGCTCAGTGAATAGGAGCACGAATCCCTGCAAGATGGCTATAACTGCAAATAAAATAACAAGGCTGAAGTGAAATAAGTTCGCAATACCTAGCGCAAGACAGAGAATAATGTTAATATAACCAAACCAACGACCATATATTGAGAAGTTGAACGATTTTAAATCAGTAATTATCTTTGGAACGTCTACCAAACGCTTTAATGATACTGCCATGGTGATCCTAGTATAGCTAAAGTCCTTAAAATAGTTGTTTTACGCGCTTTTAACTAGTAAGTATAAATAACCCCCAATTTTTGTAACAATCTATGCCTTTAATTTTTTTGATTTTTTGAGGCGCCACAAGCTATGTGGCTATTATTAAAATAGCTGACCGGCAAGAAACAGCGTGTAATTGTCGCTTATTCGAACTGCGTTAGTGGTAGAAATCCAGGCCTAAGAGTTTGCTACTAGGCTGCTTGATCAGGGATTTAAGGATATAATGAAAGGAGAGGATAATATTGTTGAGAATGAAACTGGTACAGGCAACGGATCAACGGCTGATGTTATAGTGGCAGTAGATACAAGCGTACCAGGCATTTGCAGTGCATCTAGTGATACTAAGGATGCTTCCGATAGCGAGAAATCCGATAACGATGAGTATGACAGACTGAAGACTGCGTTTGAGCAGCTATGTAGGGGTCTTCCACAGATAGATATTTCACAGTGGTCGCTTCGGTTCCAACTATCTACGTTTATTAATGACTTGCATAACGGGCTTACACTCTCGAACGCTTTGAACAGGTTGCAGACCATGAAGGCCGTCATGGAAAGTAAGATGGCGGCCTTTAAGTCTATGAGAGTATCATCTCCTACTACAAAGCTAGAGGGAGGACATGAACCTATAGCGGTAGGAAAAGCATCGGAACCAGAGGATATTCCCATGTTCCATGATTTGGTGATTCCAAAGGACAAGAGAGAGGAGGAAAGTTTGGAAGAGGCTCGCCTGTTGAGTTTGCAAGAAGAAGAAGAGGACAACGAGGACCTTAGAGGGTTAATGAAGTGGGATGAGGCGCTAACCGATCAAGATCAACTTCGGCAACGTATTAAAATTATACAGCAGCTTGAATATATTACTCCGGCTACAAAGTCTAAGATGGTGCAGAAGCTCATGATGGGCCAATTTGCGACGCATAGTCTAGCATCTCAGGATGTTACAGAAGACCAGGCGGGACAGCAGTGCTCGCTAGCTAACAAGGAAGTTTCTACGGACGCTTCTTTAAGCGACATCGAAAAACGTCCCAACCACACAGCAAAGGATCATTTGGCTGTTCCTACGCTCTCTGCTGAAGAGCAAGTCTCAACCCACCACCCTTCTGGTGTGCTTGGCTGCCCTCATTACATGCGAAACTGCAAAATACAATGCCCCACCTGCCTTGGGTGGTACACGTGTCGTTTCTGTCATGACGAGGTGGTCACAAGTCATCACTTCCAGCGCAATAAGGCTCGCTGGATCATGTGTATGATGTGCAAGAATGTGCAGGCTCCAGACTCCGCTGAGTGCGCGGGCTGTGGCCACGACTTTGCTCTTTACTTCTGCAAGGAGTGCGTGCTTTACGACAACGACGAGTCGAAAGACATATACCACTGCAGCAAATGTGGCATATGTCGCCTTGGTCTCGGTCTTGGCCAAGACTTCTTTCACTGCGACGGCTGTCACGCTTGCTTATCTATGGAGCTCCAAGGCAACCACCGCTGTATCGAACGCTCTACGATGTCCAATTGCCCCATCTGTAGCGAGTTCATGTTCACTTCTGTCAAGCCAGTAGTATATATGTCTCCCTGTGGCCACGCTATACATCAGCACTGCTTCAATGAGCACACTAGGCATTCTTATAAGTGTCCCGAGTGCCAGGTGACTGTCCTAAACATGGAGGCTCAGTTCCGTGTTATGGATAAGGAAGTCGAAGAACTCCCTCTCCCAGAGCCATATTGCCTCTGGAAGTGCCTGATACACTGTAACGACTGCGGCTTGCGCTCCACTTGTTCTTACCACATCTTAGGGTTACGCTGTGCTAACTGCTACAGCTATAACACCATCCAGTTAAAGCTCATTAAATCCGGCGACGATGATAGCGCCGCCGAAACCGGCAATTCAGCCGCCAATACACACGACGACGCTCATAGTAATATACGGCAGCAACTTCTTCATGCCAACTACCAGCGTGAAGAAGTGCAGCCCTTAATTGATGTAGACGGACACGAATACTTCCGTAACATGGTCGACATGGACGACTACATGGACAAATATCTAAGTCTACCCGCTAACACCACCAAAGTAGCGGACCCCCCCTCCCAGGCTGCCTCAAATACGCGCAACCTTCTACAAGATACCCAGGGGATAGGAGCTGCTTTGGCAGGTAAAGTTAAAAAGTTTATGGCAGATCACTCGGAATCTCCTTCCTGGAGTGAACTTTCAGACGCATTTAAACGTTTCATGGAGACCAGCATTCAGGGTCTCAGTGACAATGACGACGACGACGAAGACGACGACAACCATGACAATAATAACAATAACACAGAAGAAAATCACCTTGACGAAGATGACAAAGATGGTGACCAGCATTATTTAGCCGCCAACCCCCCCCCCCCTGGCAATCTGACGGAGCATAACGGTTTGGAAAAATGGACCGCGTTGTCCCGGGTAACTTTTCCGCTCCGATCACGTGAATCTTCCCGTAGTTACCCGCCTTAACTATCGAGTCTTAAGGCATCGGCTCTTGATAGCAATGAACCCGAGAGTGCCATTTAGAGCAAGCAGCGAAAAGGAAGAACGAAGAAAATTTTTAAGCGTAGGTTCTCCTTGACTACTGAAGTTTCTGAATATCTTCCCAGTAAACAACGCATCTAAGCAACAAGCAGAGAAGAGCAGAGGCAGTCAGTCGGACACTGGTACTGATAGTTTTTGATAATTCAACTTCCAGGTACAGGCTCAGATAGGGGGCTAAACTAGAGCCGGAAAGACAATAATAAACTTTTAAGGATCGCAACAGTTTTCATCAGAGACGGACGAAGACGCATGAAGTCCTGGGGATAGGAAAAGTGTAAAATAATTTAGTGCGCAGATATATATAAAGATGAACGTAACGAATAATAATTCGCCAGATCATCAGCAGGTTCAACAGGGTCAACATGGGTACTATGATGAGGACCCTAGACAGCAGTCGGTAGGAGGTCAGGTTGTTGATGGAAGTACGGGTATAGCTGTGAATGTTGGTGGCGGAGACGGGTTACAAAGCAGCGGAGGTGCAGTGAATAATCTTGGGATGATGGTGGCTGCACCTACAGGATACTACATGGCTCCTGTGTACCCCACATCGATGCCCGCAGTGTCGCAGCAGAATACGCAGCAGTATTCTGACGCTATGTTCAACTCCTTCCTTGCGCAATTTGGCGGACAGCGGCAGCAGGGGCAGTCCCAGGGCCAACAGGGACAGCAATATGCTCCCCAGTATATGAACCAGTTCACACAGTCGCAACAGCAGCAGCAGCAGCAGCAACAGCAGCAGCAACAACAACAACAACAACAGCAGCAACAACAACAGCAGCAGTCCCATCAAAGACAAAGCCAGCAGGGAGGTCCTAACTCCCAGCGTTACTTTCATGCGGCGATGGCAGCTGCAGGAGGGGCTCCAATTATGGAGTTCCAACCGCAGTTTACCTATGCGCTGCCTCCTCAATCTGCGGTATCAGCCCCACAGCATCCGTCACACCAGCAGTACTTGCAGTCAGCTTCTGCGGGCTCTCGTGGTAACGCTATGCGTCGCTCGCATATGCAGTTTGGTGGCCCACCTGCTGTCCCCGTAGTGCCACAGCCCAAGAAAATGAGCACAACCCAATCTCGTATCGAGAAGAGAAAGAAGCTTAAAAAGCAGGGGCCAAAAAGACCTTCTTCTGCATACTTCTTATTTTCAATGTCGATCAGGGAGGAGCTTTTAAGGCAGTATCCTGACGCAAAAGTTCCAGAGCTGTCAAAGCTTTCTAGCGCCAGATGGAAAGAACTCTCCGAAGAGGACAAAAAGCCTTTTTATGAGAAGTTCAAAGACAATTGGGAAAAATATCGTATCGCAAGAAAAGAATATGAGGCGACTTTGCCTCCAAAGCGTCCTTCTGGGCCCTTTATTCAATTCACGTCCGAGATGAGACCGAAACTCCTCAAAGACAACCCAGATAAGTCATTAATTGAAATCACGAAGCTGGTAGGGGAGCAGTGGAGAAGTCTTCCTCCGGAAGAGAAGCAAAAGTATACAGACGCTTATAAACAGAAGTTGAAGGAATGGGAGGAGTTTTATCCAGATGAGGAAAACGACTCTTTAGTGGTACCAGATGCTGCTTCTGCTACTACTGTTGGTGCGGCAAGCGCTACGAAGATTCCCGTCAAGTTGGAGAATTAAACACTAAATTTTTTTATTAAAACCAATATCTTTGGTTTTTCTTCCTGTTGAATACTTGGTGGTCTTGGGAAGTCTACATGTACTATATTTAGCGTTCATGATGAGATAACAAGCTCCTCATAGTTCTGTAGTGGGATATAAAAGCGGAGGTTACAGGAACACATATAAACGACATCACTCGTAAAACTACCTACTACGTAATAGATAGTAAATTATTACTCTTTAAATAAATTATCAGTAGCCTATAGTATATATTCGCCTATTGCACAAAACTCTAGCAAACGCTCTACGTTAACCCATCTGTGATACCGGTCAAATAATGCGGTAGCGTCTTTCCCTTGGCAATTCTTAAGAAGAATGTCAACCCCTCCCGGATGGAAGTCAAGATAATCTGTGAGACAATACACACGTCCTTTTATCACACACCAGTTATTGTCCTTATTCCATTCTAGCGTTACTTTGTCGACTCTTAAAGGTGGTCTAATGCGATACACTGGAATACCTATCTCTAGCTGTCGTATAGAAGCTGGATGTTGAAGCGATATAAAGTTTTCCCACCATGCAGCCCCTGGATCTATTCCATGAATTAATCTACCTTTCACACCCTGACTTTGCGACTTTTCATGCCAGTCAAGCGCCGAATGGCCGGGTTTCAATGCAACCTTATTCCGAGACCTCGCAGGTTGTGAAGACGACGGTAGAGGCAACGTAGAGCAACCCGGTTGACGCTGAAGACTACGCGGTACTGGAAACCGTGAACTTTCTTTCCGGTTAGTTGGCACCATCTGTTTGCACTACCGCCTTGCGCATCCAATAGTGGTTGTCGCAGAGACAACAGTACTAATTCGATGACCATTATTAAATCTGGACATACACGCCCAAAAAATAGCAAACATTAATAACAAGTACAGAACTATAGAAACATCGTATCAATCTATAGATCATTTATGTAAGGTCAATCAAAGAAGTCATCGTCGGAATCTTCGCCGGCTCCTTTTCCCCCGCCACTTCCTATATTGGGCTTCTCGTCGATATCCAATGCCTTCCGGTCAAAAATAATTTTAGTTTCTTTACGCTTCTGCTCATCACTCGCAATACCGTTTAAAATATCAACTATCTGTTTCTCCGTTACTTTGGACCTAATCATCCCTCCAGTCACCATCCGATGCAAATATGCCTCAACAGCCTGTGCCCGGTCAGGCCGTACAAGAGCAACTCTAGAAAGCCTTTCAAGAGCTTCTGGTTCCATGAACTGCTGAACTAGTTCGCCCGTAGCTCTGTAAAAAGTCAATTAGCCGTTAGTATACTAGTTTAACGTCTGCAAATCACTTGAAATCCAATAAACATACCTCTTCTCACCAGACTGACTACTTTTCAGCTCTTGAAGCCTAGCCTCTCTTAATGCCTGCAATTCTGGATCCATTACTATTAAAGAACCTGTGTAAAGCTCTCTTTATATCTTGTTAATCCTTTGCTTTATCAAATAGTAGTAGGCTACGAACTTCACCAACTAAAAGTACCGCCATATTAATTTATAACGTCGACAAATAAGTACGTTCATGGTGAAAATCTGGTGAACACCAAGTTCCGAACCGATAAACGTCAAATATAATGGCTCTAACAAAATATATATGTCATCTAATTGGTTAGTACCAAGTAGCGGTTCTAATGGTCTATTTTATACATATTCTCTGTGTTCTTATGTATGTTCCTCTATATTGTGCAACAAAATAAAATACTTCTCAACTTTTAAAGTCTACTAACCTTCAGCAAATACAAAGGCGAACTTGCTTTACTCGATCTCCCCCTCCCAATTGTCACTAAAAAAAGTGATTTGAAAGAAAGTTTATAAGAAAAAGCGGATACTTAGCATTGAAAATTTTAATTCAGTGAAACGCTTAGAAACTGGTAGAGAAATAGGTGGATTAAGTCGGTATTTGGAGGATCAAAAGTGTTGGTAATGATAAGGTCAAGGCCCAAACGTACGGTTTCAAGTAATATTGACTACAACCTTAAGAGGAGGAAGGTCATAAAAGAAGAGGATAATGCTTCACCAGGTCTAAAAATGAATACGCCTTCAGCTGGTGAATTCGAGCATGAAAACCATGATGGGCATTTGGAAACTGAAGAAGGACTGAATAAGCCAGTGGTGAAAGTACAAGTGGGTGGCGAAGTGGTTTTTAATGAGCCAAGCATTTCAGAGCCTATTAATGGTGTAACTGGAGCGCCACTGAGTGCTCTTCCGAACGAGAGGGTGAAGAAAGAATCCTTATGGAACTATAAGGTGAGTCGTGAAATACCTGTGGAAATGGAACAGCATTACAAGCAGGCCTTGGTTAAGGACGAGGATAAGTTTCAGGAAGTAAGTAGCCTCAGGTCAGAGGTAACTCCGAATGACATTCATGCGGAAGCAAGAGAACATACAGCTGCTCTTAAGAGGAAATATAACTTAGAAAATAGGAAAAGGGGCAAACCCGATGCTAATACAGCACCTACGGTGGTTTCTCTTTCTGTTAAGCATAAAAGAATTAAAGCTATCAAAGATAAGGATTCCAAGTTGTTTGGGCAGAATAGTACTGCAAACCACGTGCATTTACCTGAAATACGAGGACCGAGGAAGGATATAGAGAACAACGACTTTTGCTCCGCCTGCTTTCAAACTGGTATCTTCCTATGTTGTGATACATGCCCGAAGTCGTTTCATTTTGCATGCTTGAACCCACCGCTAGACCCCGACAATCTGCCAGAAGGTGATTGGTCATGTCATGAATGTAGATTTAAGCAAAAGAATCCAAATAAGACCATAACTGCAAAAAACCAGCGGCAGTTCCTTTCTCAGCATGCTAAAGTAGCAGGTGTATCGTTATTTGGCAAGCTACTGTTTCAATTAAAATCGATGAATTCCCAGCAATTTACGTTAACCCAACAGATAAAGGATACTTTTATAAATGTTCAAACAGGACCACATGGTGAATACCAAGATGATAATATGAAAGAACCGCTAACTGATAGACAGCTTTTTAATGCACCTTACCGACAATCGATTACTAAATCCGATTCGTATAACCCGGATACACACTTCACAGGCCCAGACGAGCAAGAGTTTTTAAAATGTTACAAATGTAAAACAACTAAAATGGGGACTTGGGATCACCCGGAGACAGAACGTACAATAATGCAATGTGATTACTGTAGTACACCATGGCATTTGGACTGCCTGCCAGTCCCCAGGGCATCTCGCAAGAACTTGGGTTCCAAATGGAAGTGTCCTTTGCACGCAATTGTGCCAAAAGAGAAGAGAAGGCTTGCAAGACATCAAAATTATATATCGCTTCCTCTAGGTGCCTGTAATGATGGGGATATTGAAATTAAACTTGACACCGTCCCAATTGTAGCGAATGTAGGCAAAGATATGCAAAATGCCTGGGAGGCAGGTAAGAAATACAACGTTATACCTAGGGTTCAAGAACATAATGTGAAATTAGAATTTCTGGACAAGGTTTATAAGGCTAAACAAGCTCAGCGTTTTCAGGAGATATGTCAGCAATCTTATTTTCTAGATAAGTTGTTGTACTCACTTCCAAACGATGAGATGAAACCTTGGTTGTACTTTTCACTTCCTGATACAACAAGGAAGTTGTGGGATTTAAAGGAGCTCTGCACTGTCGCGAGTACTGAATTGATAAAGGAAGAGGTATCATACGAGGAAATAAAACAATTACAGCTACTAAAAAAGTTGATCGAATCAAAACCGAAAAAGGATGTGCTTACATTCTTTGGATTGAATAAATAGGGTCGCTGCTTTATGCACATTCATACAAGAAAGCAGCTCACAAAGACGCGCTAATTGTACAATCAAGGTCCTTTTAATGGTGCCATTTTCACAGAACATTAACATTATACAATTTGTAAATATAATTTACGTTGGCAACTTAATCAGTATAACAATTTTCCCTTGACGCAATTTAGTCTCCATTTTCATTCTCATCGTCTTCAACATAGTTTACAGTCTTCCTACTCCTAGTACTTTTTCGGATATTTGCATTTTCGTTTCTCAGTTTGGGAACATATGCGTCAGACGTATCCGAATCATCGCCGTCAGCATCATTATCCTTTATTTTACGTCTTTTCGGTTTATTTGAAGAACTAGGACGAGAATTCTGGTATTCACTCGTAAGCTTCTTCTTCTGGGTGATTTGTTTTCTAGTAGACGAGTTATGTGATAGACGCGATAATTTGCCTTTAATATTCGCTACCAAGGAATCAATTTGATCATCAGGTAAATAGCTAACAAAAGTGTTGCGTTGGGCTTCATCCATGCTTGGAAAAGGTTGGTATAAGTCAGAAGGAAGATTTAATTTGCCTGGGTATACAGGTAAATTCCAACCACGTTGATTCTTCAATTCTGATAAAATCAGTTGTGTGAGTTCAGAAATAATGTAAATATTTTTGGGAGAAGATTGCGCTCCATCATTTGTATCAGCTTCCTCGTTTATAGTACTGTCTTGGTATTGCTTTACTCTTCCTGCCAAATAGTATAATAAGCAGATGTTTCGCGAAGAGGCGACGGAATCGAAGTAGAAGACTAAATAGTCAATGGCAGTCGTTATACTATTCAAGAAAGTGTCACCGGATTCTTTTATCCCTTCAATAACATCTGGGTGGTTTGCAATGCAATGTATTAGTCTTGGCAAAGCTCTTTCAAAAATGGTACCCTTCTGGAACCCAGTTTTGTTAATGGTGAAATTTATCCATGTTTTGATATCCTGCTTCAGTTGGGTATCTGGTTCATATGCCATAAAAAACACTAAAGGCAGGAACTTGATGGAAATATACTCATTACCGATATAATGGCGAAGCTTATCCAAAAACGCTCTTCGTACTTCTAGGCATTCATCTTCAACCAAGTTCACCAATTTCATGATATCCTTTGGCAGAATGAAGCTATTAAAGTTGGGAACCTTTGCGACTTTTAAGACTTGTATTCCTGCGTAATATCTTAGCTTTGTCTGATAATTATTTGGAGTAGGGTAGTTTTCATTGTTAGATTCAGCTATTAATTCCCCTCCATTAGCAAGCATATAGAAGAAGAGCTTCATGGTTTTTTCAGTAAACGTCTGCGCTATTTCATCATCCGCAACCTCATTTGATATAGATCTTAGTTTATTGGTAAATAACTTTAGCGAGTACAATTTAGATGCCAAAGGATAATACACTGGATCATTGAGCTGTGTATCATTGATCCATACACCATCTGATTGAGAGTCTCCCACAACTTGGTTTGCCAATAAAGTGTGTCTGATTAAGTAGCTTACAATGTCAGTTGAGTCATCATCAAGGACATGAGGGTCTATCTTAAATATCTCCGCCAAAACGAGTATATGCGAGGGGAAGTTCTTACAGTCCTCAATTGCTAATGGCAAAATTTGTTTTTTAATGCTGGTTAAGATCTCCGTCTTATTAGACGTCAAAGATATTAGTTTCAAGGCATACTTTGCCTCGTCTGGTGTACCATCAACAGCCAATTCTTTCAATCTGGTAATAAAGAATTCATCATCCATGTCTACTATATCTGTAAGGGATATAGAGATTTTGTAAATCGTCTTTAGAGCTTCGCTTACAGTCATTGTTTCTCCAGGCAAAATGTCTGTATCATCAAGTCTTTTCACTATTTCCTTTAAAGAAACCAATTGGTCCCTGAAAATAGTAGGATTAACTTCAGATATATGCTCTACTAACTTCCTCTTTAGGTCCAGAGTAGTAGAATTCCTGTTGTTATCCAGTAATAACGGAACAGTTGAAACATTATATATCAAAGGTGCGCTTCTGTAAATCAAAATCTTAAAAACTGATTGAAATGTATCTCTAGTGAAGGAAGAGCCAATTTTAACGTTTCGTTTTTTAAACAGCTCCTCATCTTTTAGCCTTGTGATTAGTTCTACCATTGAATTCTTCATCGTTGAATAATTAACATCGCGCTTAATACAGGTTTTTATCAAATGATGTATTCTTTTATCATTCAATTCCAAAAACTTCTCAAAGATAGCCTTGCAGTCTATTTGGGTGGGTAGTGTGGCCACAAACCAGTCAATTGTCTTGTTCAGTTTCAGTTTACTTTCTTCGTTTGAATCAGGCGAATTTATAACCTCACAAAGTTCAATGAATTTATTCAAGACGTTACTCATCTGTACCTGTCTTTTATTGTACGCAAAGAATGATGAAAACGCTTTTTGATCAAAATGACTCAGCAGAAGTAATAACCTTTTAACCCTTAATCCATCATTTGGTTGTAACGGAAAGAGCTTCTCAAATATCACAGTGTCCGTTTGGAAAGTAATGTTCGGATCATTAATATAGTAGAGATTGAAGAGGACACAAGGTGTTTTGTCAACAACTTCCCAAAGTTCTTCATTTTCACGGTTTCTTTCAATTTCGTCAACTGATTCGGTATAAATTCTAGCTACTACTTTGATGCAATTTTCTCTAATGTTTTTGTTCTTCTCTCTGGTCAACTGTAAGAGCTCCGTATAAATTGTAGCATCCTTAATGAAGTTCCAAAAGTTTTTTATTGGCATGTCCTGAAAGATTTCAACTGTGTTTAATCTAACGGTCTCATTCACATCAAGTAAAGTCTTGATTATTCCTTTGCAAATATCCTCACTGATATCGGTCCGCGCATTAATAATGTCTGGTATACCATTGACCCATTCAGATCGTACAGTACTATTAATATCCGCAATTTTTAACAACCATGCCTTGTAAGTGTCATTATATTGTGTCACAAAATTTACCTCGGACGGTATCGCTAGGATATTTGCAACTAGTCTAGTTGCCCCGATTCTTAACGGGATATTGTCCGAGCATAATTCTTGGTACACAAATCCCACAACTGAACTTAACAATTCCGGAACATGTTGCCAGATATTTGCGGTCAATTTGTGTAATTTAGTTAGAGTCTTGAATCCTGCGTCCAGCGTGGACTGAATAACTCCCGACTGGCCGGTTTCTCTATTCTGCTCTGAGTTTGTAATACCGTACAATATTTCTGAATAAAACTTTGTAAAATGACGACCAAGCCGGTTCGAGTAAGACTGACAAATAGTCAAAGAAAACTCGAATGCCGGATCCTTTATTGTGGACTTCAGAGGATTTAATTTATCGCCAAGATCATGCGTTAAGAATTTATTAAAAATATTTCTCAGAACAGACATTGGCACTGATTCACACTCGGAGAGGATTTCACCTAGTAAGCAGCCAATGATTTTCGTCAACTTAGGCTGGAAAGAATTGTGCTCTTTATCATAAAATACCGCGAATATATCTTCAATGAGTTTAGGAGACGAAGACAAATCAGTAACCAACACTATCGACCTAAACTCTAGTAACCTTGTAATTAGGTATGTTTGCTGTACGTAGTACCCATTTTCAGCATCAGATAACATTTTGAACTGATTGATAAATAACTTGAATATTTCACATAATTCGGCGTCCGTATATGGGGCATCGGGTGCATATAGTCTTAAAAGATCACTCAAACAGCATGCAACAAAAGCTTGAACACCAGGATCTTTACTCTTCAAAAGTTTCTTACTAATTAAATCTGACTTATAGCGAGATAATGAATCAATGGCCAATTGCCCCTGTTCAAATAATGAAAGTTCGTCATGTAAGGTTCCTAATCTGGCTAATAATTCATTTGATGATAGCGTATCATTCACAGAAGAGATTATATTCTTGTTAAATGACAGTCTAGGGAGATTCTTGGTCATCCTACACTCTAGTTTATATCAATAACTGAACTTAATGTTTGGTGTCGACTAGTGTTGAAGTTTACTTGTAAGTAAATGAAATTAACGTGACGCGTTTGCACTATGGATTGTCGGTCGTTCACGACGATGTTTTAACTATAAGTTTAAACAGGCTAAAATCTTCATATATGATATTATTAGTAATTAATGATTTATATGATGAGCTTTTGTAAGTTCTATATGTCTATATCTTTTGTGTCATTTCTTTCATGTACGTTTATTTTTAGGTATATGCGTTAAGCCAGGCTGATTGATGATCGAAAGCGATTCATAACAAAATCAACAATACTAGCAATCGAAAAGTTGGTTTATTCCACCTAAGTTCATAGTTTATCATTTCGTAATGCTGCTGCATCTGGATATGAAAGTCTCTTCATGAGGTTACGCTTAAATAGCATATCTCTCTGCGGTAGTTTTACACCTTCGTAATTGTCGACACCAGCAATATTGTCAGATGCTCTTGCAGCAGTTGATGTTATCCCTGCTTCAGATAATCTTCTGTATATCTCATGAATATCGTGTGATGCAGGTGCTTTGAATGGTTTGCTTACAGCTTTGATGAATTGCCCAAATGATCGACTTCGAACAATGTTGCCGCGTCCTACATTAGGAGTGGACCCTGGCACGAACTTGTAACATTCTTGGTTAGATAAAGGCAGCGACGAACGATCATCGGTGCTTTGAATTTTACCTGGAGAGGTTAGACTGGAGATAGTTTTTTGGAGTTTGTGGCCAAGGTTTTTTTCTGAAGTAGATGGAGAACGCTGCAGTTTTAATGTGACATTAGTATCAATTGAATGGCCGGGATGGTATTGCATGGGCATTTGTACCAATGGATCATAATTGGTAGTGTTTTCATGAGTATCATTATGCAACGTGGTAGGAACTTTATAAGCAGAGTTCTGAGATAGAGATGCTAAACTTGCAATGGATGAAGTTCCCATGTATGGATCTGAATTTACAGAATGCTTACTCATCTCTTTATCACTTGTATTCTGCGCGTTGTGAAGGTTTACTTCGCTTGCCAATGGAGTCTTTATTCCGCGAATAGGCAAGGCAGCATGTGACCTATCTTCGCTTCTCGTCCCGCGTAGACGTATTTCAGATAGGGTAGATATTCCAGAAGCCAAATGCAAAGGCAAAGATATTTGACTTTTAGCTTCAAACATGCCGGAACTTTGGGAGACAGTAGATGACGATTTTTCACTCCCATCCGATCCTTCTCTACGCCCTTCGTCGCTGTTTATCCGGACGACCCTAGAGTCAACATTTACGTCTGTCTGTTCGTCCCGTACAGCATATTCAGGAAGATAAAGCCTCTTTCTGTCTCTTTCTACAACGATAATATGCAAATAAAATGGGACTATCGCACTGAATATAAACCCTCCTACAATATTTCCAAGAGTGCTTGGCAATAATAAAGCCCAGATATATCTACCAACAGATAAGTTGGCCCCATTTATCATCCCCATCATTATAAGATACATGTCAGCCACCACATGTGTAAATCCCATGGCAACGAAAGTAAATATAGGAAGGACCATAATAATCAACTTCACATGCGGTGGTTTCGCCATTAATTGCAGATAAACTGCCAATGAAACAAAAAAATTCCCTGCTATCCCTCGAATAAATGTTTCGATAAATGAATGCGCGGCTTTTTGGTCAACGATCAGACGTGATGCTGTAACCCAATCAGCACTTGAAGAGACACCTGACAAGTGGCAAATCACATAGCATACGAAAAGCGTCCCAATTAAGTTACAGGCCCAACTTAGTACCCAAGACACTATTAGATCATATATCGAAACTGCATTCCGTAATAATGCTACACTGAAGAACAGGATATTGGAGTTAAACAAATCTGCACCGTTCATAACAACAAAAAATAAACCAATAACAAACGTTACAGCTCCTAAAAAGTCCAATAATCCGGGATTCGATTCTATCAAGCTTAAATTCCCTGCATGCCCAGCTAAAAACAGCATACTTCCAGCGCTGAATAATATGCCGCCGACAGTGGAATTAACAAGTAGCGTGTCCAAACTTAATCTAGACTTCTTCATAGCAGTTGCAACAATAGCTAAAGCCGCTTCGTGCGGCGTAGTATAGTGCGAATCATCAGCCATAACATCTACAGTATCTTTTTTATCCAAAGTTAGCGGTCTTAGAACAGTTCGAATGTAAAAACCCTCAAGGAACACAACTAAAACACTTTTAAAAACCTGCTAAGTAAATATTATTATTACAATATTCTCGACCAAATCATGAGCTGTGATGGTAAATAAGTAGCAAAACAGGTTGTCTACCATTTACTTACGTTATATATTTTAACCCACCATTATAAAATTTTTTTACCATTCTGCTCCGAGATTATATAATTAGTCTACTACTGCGTATAAAGCTTACGTATATCACAATGCTATATGGAGTATAATATATCAATGCAGTGAGCTGATAGCGTATGTGAGGGATCTAGGTATGGTATTATATTATAATAGTTCATGTAGTTTAACATTTCACTCAATTTTTCATCTGGAAGGTGTAATTCGCAAGTAGAGGCTCCTGTAATTAAAGCCTTACACATACTTAAACGGACTTCTTGTATGGGATTAAGCGCCTTCTTTTCAATTGAAACCATACTAGTCCTCGATAATAAGTCCTTAGGTGTACTTGAGTACGATTTTGCATCGATGAATTGTGATTTTTCCTTTAATGTCTCCCAAAGATCACTAAATCTCTTAGTCAAAAAATCACCACTATATTCGATCATGACATCAATCACCCTAAATGCTTCTTTTGCTGTTGAGTAGTCATCGCTTATGCATTGTGCAACTATCAAGTCCCACATCCGTGCAATCTTGGGTAGCATTGAGTTGTACTGGGTTGCAAGCATTGGTATTATCTTCTTAGTAACTTTTAGTATCTGAACTTTGAGTTGTCGTGAAGGATGTGTGAGAAGTCTATCCCCATATACAAGGATCTGAAGTAGAATGAGATAAGATTTCCTACTAATTGGAGAATTCCACTCGTCTTCCTTAGGAGTATTGATAACTTTCTCTTTAGAAGCGCTACTACAGCCATCTTCGAAAGCTTCGTCGTCCTCGTTGTCATCCTCGTCATCACTGTCCCTTTCCATTCGTTGGCGAAAGTACTCTTCAGGTGTAATATGCTCCTCATCTTCGCCTACGGTATCATTAACATCGGTTTGGAAGTTTTTTGTATCCAATAAAGTTATAACCTGTTCTATATTATCCATTCCCCAAGGTTTAAAACTGCTCCTGGTAATGTGGTGGTTTGTGAGAGGCAAATTACTATCGTTACTAGCAAAGTACTTACGCTTCATTTCATCAACTATTACTTCAAAAAGTTGGAAAAATTCCAAACATAAGTCGTCGTATCCATGATAAAAGTCTAACATCCTGAACATTTTCTCCAAAATATCTTGGAACTGGGTGACTATCTCATAACCAGCAAGTTTGCATATAACGCCTAATATGGTACTCACACGATCAATCACGCAGTTATCCAATCTGATGGCAATACAATCAGTAATGTAGTCTACATTGTCTAACAGCAGGTTTTCAATAGAACCACCGTACATAATATTGCTCAACTCTGTAATAACCGATTGAGCAGTGGTCCTTATGTTTTCGGAGGGTGATGCAAGGCAATCTACAATGGGGTACAAGTAGTCTATTAATTCTTCCTTGAAAGCTTCCCCTAGTGTTCTAATAGATGTCAGAATACCATTTAGCGACAAAATAGCCATTGTTTCGTTAGACTTTGGTAAAGCTGTATCACTAGAAATTTTTGTAGTAGAGATATTGAGTAATTGTTGACATTGTTCTAGCAATGAGTATACGCATTGAAGTCCATGTTCACTAACTTCCGTTTCTATAACCAGGTATTGTTCTGCGCTGTATAATCCTGTGACATTTGTAGCGTATCCTTCAATTAACCTAGAGGAAATCCACACAGCTAACATTATAGAATTGTCGTCATCATGTGAGGACAGAAGCGAATCTACCAATGCATCAAGAGCTTCAGTAGCACAACGAGATCCTATGGCAGTTATCAATCTGCTCAAAGAACGTTCAAATAATTTGTCAAGAGCAGGTAACAACTGTTGTGTCTGCAATTCCTCGTCATCTTGAAACGCATATGAAGTAACTATCAACTGACTAGATTGTTCTTTAATCTTCACCTGACCAAGTCTCATTGTCGCCTGTGTGATGTAGCCATTTAAGGATTCATGAAAATTCCCAAGCATATTATTAATAAATGCTACTTCTAATGGTCCAACCGATGCCTTTGCTAATATTGCACGACGCATAGTTTCCAAGGTTGTATAGTCATTGCGCTGGATTATTGAGTCAAACCCGCTTAAATTTCCTATTAAGAGCGCTTCAATTGTGGATTCAAACCTATGCAATGATGCATCTGTAATCTGTGACTCGTTTTCGTCTGATGACAAAACCAAAGTGACCAATAACTCTTGGCATTGGTATAATGCCTCTCCGCAATTTTTAAGCAATGATTGTGCAAATTCTATCAATTTCTGTTTGATTTGTGGGTTGTTTCTTCGTAGAAGCTTTGGCAGAACCATATCCAGTGCACGCTTTACTTGGCCCGATGTGCCTTTCAGCCACTTGTTATCTCTGTGAGGGCATTTCTTTCTAACCTCCCGAGCATAGCCTGCATGATCTTTTCTCAAAGATCCCTGTTCATTGTATAGTACAATATCGGTAATGCTATTGATCTTGACAGAAGAGATTTGTAAATCGGCATCATTATAAACTAGGGACAGCAATTCCGCCAATAAATCTAAAATAGCGCAGACTAATTTGTAGTTTACAACTAAGCCTGGTTTTGCAAGTAACTTGGAAAGACTAGATATGTTTCCGGGTAAAACAAACGATAGGATTTCCCCATCGGCTACCACAGATGCATATAATTCACGTAAAATAGAAATGACAACTAGTTTAAGCTCGTGCTCTAGGGATTCATCAAGTAATAAATCAAGCAAAATCGTTACCATATGTCCAAATTGAGGCAGATTCTCTTTTTGCTCGAAAAAGTGGTATATTCCAGAGGACCTTTGGATTGATAGGGCATGCACCAATGCTGCCAAAGTGTCAATTCCAGTTGCTTTAAAATCCCCCGTTTTCAATAGCAACCTCGAATTTTCTTTATCTGAACTAATAAGGTAAGTGGATATTAGCGACAGCTGTCTGGCTTTTTCTAATGGAAATGCACCTGGACGACTCCAGCATATTCTGACCAATAGGGCAATTGATCTCAAGACTTCTCTAGTATTGGTGTCACCCAATGACTCCTGTTTCAATACAGCAGCAAGTGGAACAAAAACATAATCTGCAATTGGTACAGATAACTCCCCAAAGTCTTTATGGCACTCTTTCAGTTCTTTATTCAATTCTTCTAGCGAGCTAAGCAGTTCCGTAGAATCTGGATTAAAAGACGAATGAGGCAGAAAAGCGTTTCTGGAAACAGCAACACATGATGGTCTCAGTCTTTTGAAGGCAATGGAATCATTCGAACTCATCAATAGCCTTGTTTTATCAAATCTATACCTTAGATGGGTTGCTTCTGTATAACTATTATTACATAGTTGATTTCAATTTCTATGGCGATATTTCTAGTCACGTTTTAAGCTCAACAAATAGATCAAATAAACCAGTTCTTGTAAGAGCACTATAGTGATTATAGGTAACTATTATCGTAGCAGCTACGCGTTTAGATGTGCATTCTGTGATTGTTAATGTGATCTTAGTCAACTCATCACGAGGTTACTATGGTGGCATCTAGGCTCAAAGTTTTATGTAATAATGCACATATGGATAATGATATATAACTGGAAGGTCATTTGCTCTATTCCGATGCGTGAAAAATATTAGTATGGCTAAGAACCTTCAATCAGTTGCTTCTATTATATAGGATAATGTATGGTCATTATGTATAATTTAGCGTAGTTTATCCGGTAGGCTTTTTCTCATTTATAAGAGCCCTTAATTCACCAGTTTTTGCTTTAAACAAATCCTCATACAATCTAATTAAGTCGTTAATTAGTTGACTATAGTTATCATTACGGTAGTTGCTAACGGTTAGTATATTTACCTCATTTATTCTAGATCACAGTTGCACATAAAGTAGGGATACTTGCACGTGAACTGGATATATTTGGAAGAACACTGGCATGAATTATAGCATAGTTGTAGAAGTTTACGGCTCTAAGAGTGTCCAGGGATTGTACAAGCTATTTAGTTATTCTGAGTCTAAACACAGTTCCAATACTGGTCTGCGTTCACTGCACGGTAGTGAGCCAATAAGTAAGCTTCTGGAAGACGGTCAAGGAGAGGATCAAGACAGCGAAATTAAGGTTACAGTGGTTGAAATGAGGGTTAAAGACGATAAAATAGTTGCTGAGTGGAAAGGACATGGTACAATTCGTTTATTTAAGAGCGGATCTACCACAGCTGGGGTGGAAGGTTCTAATGACTCAGAAGATGACCTTGTACGGGTGCCAGGTGATAATTCGATGTGTAGCATTCTATTCACGCCCAGTTACCTAACCTGTGATGAGTTGCTGCACTGGTTTTTAGGACCTACAATTTTAAATCAAGTTTCTCACTTCAGGTTAGTAAAACTTCATGGTAAGAAGGGAGAGTGCATGGTCCTTATGAAGTTTAGAAATTATCTCGATGCCAAACGATTCCAGTCAGAATACAATGGTAAGAGATTTAACAGTATTGATCCCGAAACATGTCACGTTGTGTTTGTGAAAGAGATTGTTTTTAAGGAGAAGCTACTGCCTGACCCAAATAAGGACTTTCCTTACTTGTTACGGGACCCATTTACGAATGGCTCCGGAATGGTAGAGCTTCCCACGTGTCCCGTCTGCTTAGAACGGATGGACAGTGAGGTAACTGGTCTTATAACCACGGCTTGCCAGCACACATTTCATTGTAATTGCCTGAACCAGTGGAAAGGCGGTAAATGTCCAGTTTGCAGGTACTCAAATAAAGAGCATCTGGAGGGCAGCAGGCAGGCCAGCTGCAACGCTTGCGGAAGCAAAGAAAACCTCTGGGTCTGTCTAGTGTGTGGTCATATGGGATGTGGTCGTTACAACTCAAAACATGCAATCCACCACTACGAGGAAACCTCGCATTGCTTTGCAATGGACATCACTACTAATAGAGTTTGGGACTATGCTGGTGACAACTACGTACACAGGCTTGCACAGAACGAGGTAGACGGGAAACTCGTTGAAGTGGGCGGTTCTCAAACCAAACGGAATCAGGAATACCATTTAGAATACGTTCAGGTCCTAATCTCTCAACTTGAGTCACAAAGAGAATACTACGAAGCTAAATTGGAGGAACAATCAAACAAAAACACCTCCAAAGAGATCACGGAACTCACGGAAAGCTTCCAGAAGTTCAAACTGCATACAGAACAGTCGCATAAGAAATTAGAGTCCAAAATTAATAGCCTTCAGAATCAACTAAAAGAAGAGAAGCTTATGAATCTCGGTCTAACAGAAAATCTAGAACACATTACAAATGACCGAGATCATTTAATAAGGGACAAGGAAAATTTGAGTTCGCAGATTACAGAAATGCAACAAACTGTAGACGACCTAATGTTTCATTTACAAACCACCGAAAAGCTTCGTCAGGATCCTGACGCGGAAAAAGGAACAATTGTGATTCATAATACTGATACCCCCAGCTCATCGAGCAAAAAGGCAGCTAGAAAGAAGAAGCCTCCTCATAGGTTCGGAAAATAGCGTTTAACCGAGCACGTATGGTTTATGTTAATTTAGATTCTATCGTATGATGTGACATTTTCTGTCGATGACCATCAGTTGTCTTCGTAAGTACATACTTACCAATATTTACATTTAATGAACTTACTAAACGGCGTTTTATTGGTTTCCAGCAGGAGTTTAAGTGTTCAGAGTTGTTCTACAAGTCAAAGCATCGGTTAGGGATGGCTACTAATTCTATAAAGTTGATTGCCCCGGATTTGCATAGGGGCTTAGCTGAGCTGGTTGCCAAGAGGCTGGATTTAAAATTAACCAACTGTAAGTTAAAAAGAGATCCTAATGGAGAGGTAACCTTTTCTATAGGCGAATCTGTTAGAGATCAAGATATCTATATTATCACTCAGATTGGTTCTGGTGATGTTAATGATCGTGTGCTAGAGTTATTGATCATGATAAACGCTAGCAAGACGGCATCGGCAAGAAGAATTACAGCTGTTATTCCAAATTTTCCTTATGCTAGACAGGATAGAAAGGACAAATCTCGTGCACCTATAACTGCTAAGTTGATGGCAGATATGTTGACTACTGCTGGATGTGACCATGTTATTACCATGGATTTGCATGCTTCCCAGATTCAAGGATTTTTTGATGTCCCAGTTGACAACCTATATGCAGAACCAAGTGTTGTAAAATACATCAAGGAGCATGTAGATTACGAGAATGCTATTATCATTTCTCCAGACGCTGGTGGTGCTAAAAGAGCTTCTCTTTTGTCTGACAGATTAAATTTGAATTTTGCCTTGATTCACAAGGAACGTGCTCAGGCAAACGAGGTTTCCAGAATGGTATTAGTTGGTGATGTAACAGACAAAATTTGTATAATTGTTGACGATATGGCCGATACATGTGGTACGTTGGCTAAGGCAGCAGACGTTCTTCTAAAACACCAGGCAAAGTCTGTCATTGCAATTGTTACTCATGGTATTTTGTCCGGTAAGGCGATTGAAAACATCAACAACTCAAGTCTAGATAGAGTTGTGTGCACCAATACTGTGCCTTTTGAACACAAAATGAAGATGTGTCCAAAGTTGCATGTTATTGACATATCTGCTGTTTTGGCTGAGTCGATTCGTCGTTTGCACAATGGTGAAAGTATCTCTTATTTGTTTAAGAACAACCCTTTATAAACCAAACAGAGGGAGGCACATTAAGACTATCCTAATTAAATCTCACTACAAGTGGCCTTGTTTTTTATATTCGTTTATATAGATTTGGGGTCAAACTACATTCAATTCGAAGCTCTGTATACAACGATGGCAGGTACTATGCAAAAGTCTTGTTTACAAACTATAAAGCAAACTTCGACTTTTCAAGCTCCCCTAATGATGAGAGCATCTCACCTCTGCCCTCCAATAGGTCGTCTGGATTACCAAGATGAGGAATAGCTTCAGGATGAGGGACCCAAATGACATACCCCCCAAAAGCTTTCCCGGCTTTCACTCCTGCGATGCCGTCTTCGAAAACTAAGCACTGTTCAGGCAAGTACTTAGTATTGAATTTCTCATTTAATAGCTTCAACCCCAGTTCCCAAATGTCCGGTAGTGGTTTCCCTCTATTTGGAAGAATTCTTTTATCGTCCCCTGTCACAATCACATCGAAGAGATCAAAAACATCCTTAAGATGGGCGGTTTTGCTATTGAACTTTTCCAACGTAGAGCTGGTGCACAATGCAATTGGAATTCCTTTAGCCTTGAGGCCTTGAATTAACTCTGCTGCGCCAGGCAAAAATCCTGCCATATGCCATAAGCTTGACTGTTCCTCGACGTTTAAGCGCTCTAGTTCTTCCCATTTCAATGGCAAATCATAATGCTTGATTACCATCTCACTGGCCTGCTTAGTAGGAATCCCTTGGAGCTGGACTTTAAAATCCCAAGCTAGTGCCGGTTTTTCAAATCGTTTCAATACATTCGAGATGGCAATTGTGTATAGTTCTTCGGTATTGAGAAGAAGACCGTCCATGTCAAAGAGACATGCTTTAATTCTAAATAGCGGAAATTTTTAGTAAAAGTTTAATTTATGTCTGCTAAATATTGGATTGATATACTTACTCCCGTGAATTAATCATTTTTGAGGTTACTTTACTTCGTAAATGAGGCGGTCTATGTGTATTGTAGAAGGTTAGGAAGCATTTTTTTGTTACTGTCATCTACTTTCTATGAGAGCAACCGCTCTTCGAAAAAGCACAATATGAGTGCTTTGTAATTAGATAATATTATAGGCGTGTAATAGTTCCCTTGTTGCTATTCTATTACATTAATTAAGGCCAGAAGTAATCCATGGTATATACTTTATACTTTATATAATAAACCGTTATCATAAAGGTGGTAGAGGTGCTCTACAAACTGGACATTGTAACTTATAACTCATCCAGTTTTCCAAGCATTCTGTATGGAAAACATGCGTACAGGGTGTGATCATATATTCATTTATATTTGTCTTGTGTGTTTCCGCGATATCTTCAACATATACTGCGACCTCAGACATGCAAATAGCACAATCGATAGAGTAATTCTCGTGTGAACCATGCTCTAATAAATCCGAAGATAACATAGATTTGTGGTAAGAATATCCCTCGGGAATTGTGTGCTTCGGTAGGAACCACCGGGCGCCAAATAAATCCTGAGAGTATAGTAGGGCGACTTGCACTATACTCCAAATTACTAGAATTAAGGCAAACGTAGGGTCGCTATGATGGCGGAACATGTTTCCAGGATACGTGAAGACATATACTACCGGAATCATCCGAATTATAGTGGTCCCTATGATGAATTTCCATAGTAGTGGAGACATATTATTGTTGTTACGGTTGAGCTGACCGGTGTTCCTGATCCGGGCACGTCTTGATTCGTTTCCTTTGACAGCGTTCCTAAATATCTGTGGAATCCAGTACGAATTTAATACAATTAGGCAGGTATATTCGAATATCGTACGAATTCCCTTAGACCACGAGAGGGAACTTATAACAATGAACATAGATGCAAGTAATGTAAACACAGTTCTGCCGTATAACATCCCGCTTATTGCAGCCTCATCTGGTATTACTGTGGTTGGCGTTCTCGTATCAGAGCCGCCTCCCCGTAACAAAGTTAAAATGCTAACCCCTCTTTCATTCACTTGTGATGCGTAAACCGAAATCATATATCTGGTCTCAAAAATGCTTGCAAGTATAAAGCAAGCAAAAGAGCTTACACTTAATGGTAGGAACAATTCCCGCAATACTGTAGAAGCCAGGAAGTAAAGTATTGCAAGCAAACCATCCACCAGGTTTATCATTGCTATCGTCCAGTAACATATCCTATTTACATAACTGGGTGTATTTGTGTGATGCATCTGCAAAAGGAAAAGGTACATTTGGATAGCAAATAAACAACATCCAACTAGCAACTGTTTTCGTATAGTTCGAGTTTGAACTTCATATCTAGGACCTTGTACATTGTCTAAAGACAATTGCACTCCACAATCCGGACTATAGAGCAACCCTTTTGATATTTCTATCGGAGGAATATCCGACATATTTACAGGGCGACCTATAGGCCAGGTAAGTTCGTCATCAATCATTTTTATTTGGTCTTTGGTATATTTGTCCCATTCTTTAATTTGTAGGTACCCAATATACTCGCATTTAGAGTTTGCAGTTTCAAAGTAATCCTGTAAATTGTCCATAGTCATAGTTTCAACATAATTAGATGCATTCCAATATTCATCTATCATTTGCACTAAAGAACCATACCGTTTCTCGTCACCTTTTATAGACATATAATGGGGAAATGCAAAGATAGAATGGAACTTGGCACTCTGTGACATGAAAAGTATCTGGCCACGCTGAACATCATATATACCTCTCGCTTGTATACTGTGTTTTTCGCGTTCGGCTTCGTCGTAGAAGTCTAAGCTCAATTGTAACATTTTCCACTTGTCTTCTTGAGTATTGAATCGCCTAGATTTTGCAGCTCCCTTTTTCCAACTTGCAGAGGCCTTGTCGACATGCTTGAAAGATATATCCATTTTACCAGTAGGAAAAGTAACATTATGTAACTCCCCATACTTGGGCATGTCCTCTGGAGATCGTAAATAGTACTCCCCTGGCAAAGGATTATTTTGGGCAAAATCCTTGGGTGCTTTGTAAAAATTTGGAATACCCATAGGAATAGCAGTAAATGCATTGTTACTCATTAACTTGACATGGCCATGTAAAGACCCCGTGATATTCGGCGGAAACGACATAGAAACGTCATCCCTAGCCCACACATTTGACCTCAACTCCTCTATTACACTATCTGGAAGAGTCATATAGTGCTCATTTAACTCCCACTTGTCATATAGTTTGCCATCAACCGGATACGTTGCATCACGAGAAGGATCTTTTTTGGCATCCGCATAGCTTAACCTAAAACCGGTAATATTACCAAAATTAGAAGAGCTTGACATAGTATGGAAAACGTTATATTCATAATTAAACTGACTCTTTAACAGCTGTAGCTGGTTATATTCATATTGTGAAGAGACGCCATCGCCACCTGGGTTTGAAAAGAAGATAAATAGAAGAACCAGTACAAAAATTAAAGTGTTACCGTCAATTTCCATATTGAACTTGTAAGTCCAATAACCTCCTTGGTTAATTAAAATACTCTAACTAAGTGCGTGAAGTATTCTAATCCGGAATATATATTGCTAGAAACTGTTGAATACGGTAGCTGTTATTGTCAGAATATCACCCCTTTATTAAAAAATGGAAAAATCAAAATCAAAATGCCTAATGAAAAAGTTAGAAAGGGCCAAAATCATGTTTCACATGAAGCTCAAAATATTAACAAAGGGGTAATTTCAGTCATCTGCTAATAGACATTACACTTAATTATGTGTTTCTTAATGGTAATCATTAGATAGGTACATAATGCTTGCGGAGTTTCAACAGCTGACAATCTTTTAACTTATTATAAGCCCAAAATGTACATATAAAGTGTTTATAATTCTTATCGACAGAAGAATGGAATGGGACGGATTACCAACTACTTGGGATAATGCAAGAATACATTTAATCACAATACTCGAAAATAAGTAAAAAAGACACTATTTGATTTGTGTAGTAGAACAATTTAATGTTCCAAAATTTGTAAGTTACCAGTGATCACCACGTTCTCCAATACAGAACCATTTGGAATGTCAATTGTTTGGCCATCAGAGCAGACTATAATGACAGTGCCCTTAAGAGTGACATTCTTGCCTAAGAAGACGTTACCGGTGATGGTTAAATGGTCTAGTTCAACAATCTTTGGGATATGAGGAATGTGTGCGTTAAAACCGGACACCTTCTTAAAGTGGGAGCCCAGCTTGATTAGCGGATTAGGACCGAACCTGGAAGGATCCAGCTTTAGAGCACCATGTTCTAAATAGAACAGATCTGATTTCACCAATAGCAGGTCTGAGCAGGTCTTGACAGGTAAGAAACGGGATCTGGGAACGACCACACCGTGAGCGCCTTTGAAGTGTCTGATAGCAGCACCGCAGGCGGTTTCAAGTTGCAGGACGTCGATTTCATTGCCATTTCTGTTAATCGTTTTTTTGTTTGGAATAATTTCCACAGTCAAGGCAGAAGACTCCACCAATCTCTTCACAGCTCTCAAGTTGATCCACAAATTGTTCGTGTTGAAGTTGGTGAACTTTCTAATGTTCTTAAATTCATCAATATGTTCTTTTGGAACCTGTGCGACTTCCAATAAGCGGACCTGTCCTTCGTAGTGAATTAGTGTGCCACCCTTAACATCGGCTCTCGTCTTGTCGGTTAATTCCATAATGTACTCGGCACCAGTCTCAATCATATGGTTCAAAAGCTTCAAGTCAACAGTAGCACCCAAGTTATCTCCGTTGGAAATAAACAAGATTTCTCTGCCTTGTGCTAACAAAGCGTCCAATTCACCACTTGCATGCAAGGCCTCGAATAAGTCACCATGACCTGGTGGATACCATGAGTCCAAAGCATCCTTATAATCTTGTGGAACAGGCAATAAAGAGTCCTTAAACACACGTGGGTATCTAGATTGGTTGAAGGATCTTATTCTAATTCTGTTTCCAGAGTACTTCTTAATCAGGTGTTCGGTGTCAGCATCGGTATTGAAGGAGTTCATCAACAATAGTGGCACATCGGAGTCATACTGTCTGTTCAAGTATTCAATTTGACGAACAGAAAGGTCCAAAAAGGTATTTCCATCTCTCACCTCAATAACAGATTTTGGACCAACACATCCCATAGAAGTTCCAAGACCACCATTTAACTTCAAAACAGCTAACTTAGATAGATTTTCAACACTCTCAGGTTGTTGCGAAATTTCGGTATAACTGATAACTTCATCTGCATTTGGTGACTTGATTTTTTCCCACTCTAATGTATTATCAGAGGATTTTTCTGCTAAGTACCTCCTGAATAAAGTGAAGAAAGAATCTAACTCATTCTCAAACTTAAATCTAACTTTCTCGTCCTTAACTGAGTCCGCCAACTTATTCAAAGCATTACGCATTTGAGAAGCTGCGACATTATTTGTATTTGATTCAAAAGCGTAAGTTGAGTGTGTTTTACTATGTTTTCTCCCCTGAGACATTATTTCTTAGTGATTAGAGCAATTAATAACACTTGTAACGGAAATAACTTAATTGGTTCAAAAAACCTTTTCTTATCAATAACAGTAGTTTACTTCTTTAAAACGAATCTGTCGATAAAGTTGGAAATAACACCACTTCTTAGCGTTTGCTTTTTAAATGAATTGTAAAAAGACACAACGCGTCAAAACAACGGCTTAAAATAAGGTGTTGCTTTTTAAAGTTTTTTTTTTTCGCCACTTTGTGAAGACTCACCATAATAGGCGAAAACATTCGAAGTTCCACCCTGCCCCATTATTGTATAAAAGGAGTAGGGCAATTATGGTAAACAGTGTTTCTCATAAAAGATATTGTTTACCATCTACGACGCTGTAAGGTACCGTAGTCAACGACAAGAATCTTTATTTAGTAGATGCTTTAATTAGCACACATGCTTTAATAGTACATGTCTTTATTAAGTAGAACACGTCTTCGATAATGGTACACGTCTCCATTAGTACAAGATGCCCGAATTACTGTAAAAAGATTAATCACAGGCTCTACATGTGATTTGAGTTGAAGCGGACTTAAACTCACTAACTAAATCTCTGTATAACAGTTTTATCCCATAACGGGTTTTAATTTTACACACTCAAAGTAAACTCTGACGGTTAAAAGTTAAAAACTAAAAACAACCTAAGCATAGCAAAGGTTTACAACTAAACACCATAGCAGTCTAAATATATTTAAACACACCAACCTAGTTCCTGGTCTTCTAATAACCCCCAAGTAATCTCTATACACTGCTGAACTATCTGATCATCCGATCTTGTATTGTAATAGCTGTGGCCACGCATGAGGTTTGCTAGCTCATTCGTCTCAGTAGAGTGCTGCTTGGATCTGCGAATATCTTTCTTAAATATTTTGGAAGGGTTTAGGGAATCGGCGTAGCCATGAACCTGGATGATGTCATTCATGCACTTCGATAAGGAAACAACAAGTTTCTGACAGGAGGAGTCCTGCTTACCGTTTTCGGTGACGAATGTTATTAGTGATGTCGGGATATTCTTAATGACTTCAATTACATTGAATATACCGCAAAACATGGCAACTGCAAACGGCGAGACCGTGCCTTTTGTTATTGGGGTGCGCGATTCACCTGGAGAAATGCAGTTGGCCGGATTCAGGTCCAGCATCATCTGTAGTAGATTATAACTTTTCGATGTCAGTCGACAAATAGTGTCTATGAGGGTAGTGCACAGCGGCATTTTAATTTTAGCCTGACCATCGCACTGATCTAAGATCACAAGTAAGTGATCAATTAACTGTCTCTTGATGCACAGGAACTGGAAGAAAACCCCAGCAGTAGTGTCATTATCATCTAGCTCTAAGGTATAGAGGGCTCTTTGTTCTTTAGGTGATTGCTGCTGTAGCGGCAGTCGCCTTGTTATACAAAGGTCCGTCATTAGAGCACCCAATTTCATGTTCGAGATAATCACGGCTAGCTTTTCGGCATCACTTTCAACATCCCACTTCCCTCCAGTGGACTGGGGTTCGTTATCGAACAAAGGCGCAGTTAAATGGTCTATTGGTATTGATATCAATTTGGGGACTCCAAAACAACAGCTCTGTAGCGAATCAAATACAATGAGATTATAATACAATCGCTTGTACAGGAGCTGAAACCCGTCCTGGTCATCCTCCATTGTGTGCGGTTTTTCAGCAGTATGCAGTAGTAGCAACTTGAAAAGTTTGTATTCGTTGAAAATAGTGACTGACATTCCAAGAACAAACGAATTATCGTAGCCAACGAATGCAAGAATATAGTTCAGGATAATAAATGTGCTCAAATAGATTATAGAGACTTTGGGGGAAATCAACTGTTTATTTTCACGGACCCTGGGGTGTATATCTACAACTTTCTGGAAGCATTCATTAAGTGCAGCAATAAATACAGACTGCAGAAATAATGGATCATCCTCGAGAAAAGCATCTTTATCCCCATCTTGACCTATTGCAGTATTCAAACCGTGTGAATCTTTTCTCTCACTTAAGGAACCAGTAGCCGTAGTCAAAGACGACTCAGACTTGGTCCGGCTTTTACCCGATGCAATACGTATCAGCAATTCCAAAGATGTGCGAAACCAGCGCAATATATGTCCATTAAGCTCATGTATACCAGAGACGGGCTGAGTATTAACCAGAAGTATTTCATTAGTCAGTGTTTCCTTGTTTATGGGTATAACAGGGTAGTTAATATGCACATAGGAGTAGTACTTGTCTATTAGTTCCAAGTCAGAAAACCTTGTATGATCTGTAGGGCATACAGGTGTTAGAGTTCTCACAGGTAGATCAAGTCCATTCTCCGCTATTTCATACCTCCTTTCCGTAGTCTTTAGCCTTTGTTCGCCACCAACATGTCCTGACAATGTCGAAGGCGAACAACCGCCTGACGTAATTACTGTGGGGAAAGCCGCAGGTGACTTCGGAGAAACACCATCGTTCATATTCCCTAGAGTCTGTGAATACGAAAACTGATTCATCGACCCATTTGATGACTTCGAGAGCTGTGAATATGTATACTGTTGTTGCAATTGCGAGGTTTGATTGCTCGATATAGACGAAGATCTCCCAAACGGTGGAGGTATACTAGAAGAACGGGATCCTTCACCGTTTGATTCAAGAGATACATCGCGGTATTGTGAGTTCCCTGGAGTCAGCCTGGAAGCCGCTCGCGACGCTGAGGATACATTCGAAGGAACATGGATATCATGTCGCCCATGGCTAACTGAACTGTCCCTATTGACGGATTCCAAAGAACCACGCAACTGAAACTGATGCTCATGATACGGCACTTTCCAGAACTGCTGTTGAACAACTGGGAACTGCTGCTGCTGAGGTTGTTGTTGTTGTTGTTGTTGCTGTTGCTGTTGTTGCTGCTGCTGCGGTTGTTGTTGTTGTTGTTGCTGCTGCTGCTGGCCGCTACCAGTGGGCAGATAATAATGCAGGGGCGGCAGCGCTATAGAGCCAGGATTAGAAGGCCCTACAGAAGGCAGAGGATATGGAAGCATAGCATCATCCCCCATTGACCTTTTACGGTTATTCTCCTGTCCGCTCCCAGACCTAGCGTATCCTTTGGAAGGTCCACGTTTTAAGGGGATCCTATCAAATGCACATCGACTGTTATTTCGCATACAACCTATACAAGACTGCGAGCCTTCCTGATATTCACACTTCAACTTCTTGCGTCTACACTGGTCACACGCTCGGGACACTTTGGTCCTTCTTTTAGCAGAAACCGCACCACTTTCCCTAAAACTTTTCTTACAAGTGGAGAATTCGCTCCCCGGAGAAGAGCTATGGCTAACCAAAGACGCACTTCCCATCTCTTGGTCTGAAGTTACTCGCCCAACACTCATATTGTGAACCTCGTCAGGACCAATGCTGTCCTAGTGTATATGAGATTCAGTTAGGATGACCAACATAATGTGTAGCCGTTTTTGTCTCCATTAAAACCGGGGATCAAGTTTCCCCGGAATTTTTCCATCAGGGAGGACGATCGGAGAAATGGAAAGATAGTACCGTATTCTACCCCAGGATAACAATCGTACGCTATCAAAGTGGGGATATTTCCGTTCAAAATAAGAGCGCACAACCTTGTATACGTAGTTGATAGCCGATTATGACGGAGAAAGTAGGATCCAATAATCACTTCGAAGTGTGTTTCTTGGCTGGAAGACTTATAAAGACTCTTTTTCGTTCGATAAGTGGCGTGAGAGTACCATTGACTAGAATCAAGATCTTAAAAGACAAAAAGTCTAGAAATGTGCATCATTTATATGCACAAGTTATTAATAGCTTCAAGCAAGCTGTCTAAATTTTAAATATAAACTTATATCAAAACAAGAATCTCCTATGTAGAGAAATATAAAATGGCAACAACATTATTTGAGGCAGTTCTTGGTTAAAATAGTGCCCGTTCAATTCTTTTCTTTTTCCTTCGTGACTTAATATATCACGTGATTTGATTTTTTAAATGCCGTCGCTCTTGCTTGCGATTTTTAAGACAAGATTTGCCGAACACGCAGAAACAAAGAGGTGGTGATCGCAAAACCAAGTACACTTCTGGGCAAATGGCGCAGTTGGTAGCGCGCTTCCCTTGCAAGGAAGAGGTCATCGGTTCGATTCCGGTTTTGTCCATTCTTTTTGACTCATTGTATGAGTCGCTATCGGGTACCTTACGATTCACTATAGCTAGTAGGAAAATTTTTTGAGTATAATCTTGCCAATGAGAGATATCTTATTGTCTTCTTTTTCTCGGCCGGAAATCTGTAATCCCGAATTCCCGTACACGGTTTTTATGGAAATTGCCTTACACCCACAAACCACACACATGCTATCAATTTGGATCTGATTAATAGACAGGGTATGCGGCTTCCGGCTCCATATGCGTCGTTTTCTGCAGAAGTATGCTACGTTTACATGCAGCCTATTGCGTCACTCTGTACAGAAACAATTTGCTTATACAATACAACGGCTTCGGAGGACCAATTCGTACCTCTCGAAGATACCCTCAGACACCCCAACCACCTTTGTTTGTAGTTATTAGGCCGTAACCAGCATACTGTCAACACACAAAAATACGCGAGGTGCCAAAAACGCTACACCACCGGGGCATCATATGAGATACTTAGATTTTGATTTTGAATTTTTGGGAAAAGATAAACAGACACCACATACAGAACCAGCGAAAACAACAGGATTGTTGACAGCCGTTAACCAATTAGAAGAAAATTTTTCTTTTCATGATTTTCGAACATATAAAACGTTAGCAAAAAGAATGCAAATTCCGAATAGAGGGATTTTCATTTCTATTTTCTATATTTTCTAAATACCCGAGAGCTACTCAATTTACGCATACTGTGATTGAAAGTTTTTGTTGGAGGTGATTTTCTATATATTAGTTACGTTTTCTCGCTATCAAGAGTAACTAACATTTCCTCTACAAATACAACCTATCTTTTTTTTGCTGTCATTTATTTTTGACTAATTATTGACGCCTGGGTATCTTCCAATACATAACAAAATAACCAAATATGTCGGAGGCATACGTTCCCTCTAAGGAAATGCCAGTGGAGGAGATTAACTACGAGGAGGATGAGGATGAGGACATTGATCAATTGATTGAGGATTTGCAATCTAACCATGGTGATGAAGAATCCGATGATGAAGAAACTGCTGGTGGTACTGTTAGGCCGGTTCCTGAGGAACTATTGCAGACAGACCCATCATACGGTTTGACTTCGGATGAGGTTCTACGTAGAAGAAAGAAGTACGGTTTGAACCAAATGTCTGAAGAAGAGAAGTCATTGGTTCTTAAGTTTTTGATGTTCTTTGTCGGTCCAATTCAATTTGTCATGGAAGCTGCTGCTATCTTGGCACTTGGTCTACGAGACTGGGTTGATTTCGGTGTTATCTGTGCTTTGTTATTGTTGAATGCCGGTGTCGGTTTCATTCAGGAATACCAAGCCGGTTCCATTGTTGATGAATTGAAGAAAACCTTGGCTAACTCTGCTGTTGTCATCAGAGACGGCAACTTGGTTGAGATTCCAGCCAATGAAGTCGTTCCAGGTGATATTTTGCAATTGGAAGATGGTACTGTTATCCCAGCTGATGGCCGTTTGGTTACTGAAAACTGTTTTATCCAAATTGACCAATCTGCTATTACTGGTGAATCCTTGGCTGTTGAAAAGAGATACGGTGATGCTACCTTCTCTTCCTCTACTGTTAAGAGAGGTGAAGCTTTCATGATTGTTACTGCTACTGGTGACAGTACTTTCGTTGGTAGAGCTGCTGCTCTAGTCAACAAGGCATCTGCTGGTACTGGTCATTTCACTGAAGTTTTGAACGGTATCGGTACTATTTTGTTGATTCTTGTTATTGTTACTTTGTTAGTTGTCTGGGTTGCTTGTTTCTACAGATCATCCGGTATTGTTGATATTTTGAGATATACTTTGGCTATTACCATTGTTGGTGTCCCAGTTGGTTTGCCAGCTGTCGTTACCACTACTATGGCTGTCGGTGCTGCTTACTTGGCTAAGAAGAAAGCTATTGTTCAAAAATTGTCTGCTATTGAATCCTTGGCTGGTGTCGAAATCTTGTGTTCTGACAAGACCGGTACTTTGACCAAGAACAAGTTGTCTTTACATGAACCATACACTGTCGAAGGTGTTGAAGCTGACGATTTGATGTTGACTGCTTGTCTGGCTGCTTCCAGAAAGAAGAAGGGTTTGGATGCTATTGACAAGGCTTTCTTGAAGTCTTTGATTAACTACCCAAGAGCCAAGGCTGCTTTGACTAAGTACAAGGTCTTGGAATTCCACCCATTCGATCCTGTGTCTAAGAAAGTCACTGCTATTGTTGAATCTCCAGAAGGTGAAAGAATTGTCTGTGTTAAAGGTGCTCCATTGTTCGTCTTAAAGACTGTCGAAGAGAACCACCCAATCCCTGAAGATATTAAAGAAAACTACGAAAACAAAGTTGCTGAATTGGCTTCCAGAGGTTTCAGAGCCTTGGGTGTTGCCAGAAAGAGAGGTGAAGGTCATTGGGAAATCTTGGGTGTTATGCCATGTATGGACCCTCCAAGAGACGATACTGCACAAACTGTTAACGAGGCTAGACATTTGGGTTTGAGAGTTAAGATGTTGACTGGTGATGCTGTCGGTATTGCCAAGGAAACTTGTAGACAATTGGGCTTGGGTAGCAACATTTACAACGCTGAAAGATTAGGTCTAGGTGGTGGTGGTGACATGCCAGGTTCCGAGTTGGCTGACTTCGTTGAAAACGCCGATGGTTTCGCTGAAGTTTTCCCACAACACAAGTACAATGTAGTCGAAATTTTACAACAAAGAGGTTACTTGGTTGCCATGACTGGTGACGGTGTTAACGATGCTCCATCCTTAAAGAAGGCTGACACTGGTATTGCTGTCGAGGGTGCTACCGATGCCGCTAGATCTGCTTCTGATATTGTTTTCTTGGCTCCAGGTTTGTCTGCTATCATTGACGCTTTGAAGACTTCCAGACAAATTTTCCACAGAATGTATGCCTACGTTGTTTACCGTATTGCCTTATCTTTGCACTTGGAAATTTTCTTCGGTTTATGGATTGCTATTTTGAACAGATCTTTGAAGATTGAATTGGTTGTTTTCATTGCTATCTTTGCTGATGTTGCTACTTTGGCTATAGCCTACGATAATGCTCCTTACGATCCAAAGCCTGTCAAGTGGAACTTACCAAGATTATGGGGTATGTCCGTCATCTTGGGTATCATTTTGGCTATTGGTTCTTGGATCACTTTGACTACTATGTTCATGAGAAAGGGTGGTATCATCCAAAACTTCGGTTCTATCGATGGTGTTTTGTTCTTGCAAATCTCTTTGACTGAAAACTGGTTGATTTTCATCACCAGAGCTACTGGCCCATTCTGGTCTTCCATGCCATCTTGGCAATTGGCTGGTGCCGTTTTCTTAGTCGACATCGTTGCTACTCTATTTGCTATCTTCGGTGTCTGGTCTCAAAACTGGAACGACATCGTCACAATTGTCAGAGTTTGGGTCTTCTCATTCGGTGTCTTCTGTGTTATGGGCGGTGCTTACTACTTGATGTCTACCTCCGAATCATTTGACAGACTAATGAACGGTAAGTCATTGAAGGAGAAGCCATCGGGCAGATCTGTCGAAGATTTCTTGGTTGCCATGCAAAGAGTTTCCACCCAGCACGAAAAGGAGAACTGAATTTAAAGGGACTTTTATAAACCTAAAATTATCTCTTCTGATCTCAGGACATGATGTGATCTTGACAAACTTGTGGTTACACTGTTAATTAATTCCTGTCTTTTTATTACGCCACACATACAACAAAAATTTACGATTTTGAAATTCCATGGTCATAAGCTACACACTAATTGGTAATATTCGTCAGTCAATTCTGCTCACCCGCATCTGCACTTTATTTATACCAGAGCTAAATACAAATATTATCACGTGATGTTGGAAGCTGTTATAGAATTTAGCTTTTAACTATGATTTACCTGGATTTCATCTGTCACAAAAATATTCACAACGCACATTTATAGTTATCCATAATATATTGGTTAATGTACTTTATTTGATTTAAACCTATTATTATATTATGTCTTACATCTGACACTTTACCGTCGTTTGTCACGGACACGTAGGAAATGATACCCGGGCACTCGGGAAAAATTTGCATTGTTTTACCGGTATTCATTTGGATATTGATTTCTTATATAATTTTAGAATTTAGTAGGTTTTTCCACTTGTTCAACTTTTCAATATCCATAATTTTTTTTTTGACCGCTTTGTTTTTAAATTGGTGAACAAAATCGTCTAAAAAGGAGGAAAGGATCTATTCAACAACTAAAAAATCGTGAATACTTGTACTTCCATTTTTATCTAAGGTTAACTGGTTATTCTAAATTTTTTTTTCATCACCCTTTTCCCTTTATTTTCGGTTTGTTTTAAACTAGCACGCACAGATATCGAGCTATTCCCCTTCCATTGTATATTAGCATTTTTGGTATTAAAAATCTGTATTTTAGCTCTTTACTGTTGAACTACGTGTGCATTATTTTGTTGAATTCAAATTATATCTTTGTACATTAGTTGTTATTGGTAAGTTTTATTTTCGAACGGTAAAGAAGTGGTGTCGAAACTCTGTACATTAGTGAAAAGATAAAGGACGTCCTTTTAAAGACGGTAAGTAAAGTTATCGAGTATGGTGCAAGTTCCTATTGATGGTAAGCAGCAGCAAACGCTTGATGATTCTGTTCCGGAGACGATTAATGCTGCGTTAGACCAGTTACATTTGGATGATCTTGAAGGCCCTAAAGGCGTTGGATCGGTGAAAGTGCAAGATTCGTCTACGGTTGTTCCTGGAGCAGGGCCAAATGAGATGCACAGACAACATAATGGGTTGTTTCCTCCGCCACACCCACAAATGATGAATCCTTTCCTGCCTTATCCTTTGATGCATATTCCTCACCATAATGGATTTTTTCCATTAGGAGATGGACCTATGCTACCTCCAGACTCCAGCGCAGCGGGGGATTTCAACAATCCAGTGGTTCCTACCCCTCCGCAGACATCGGCCTTGGATGTAGTTCCAGAACCGTTGTGGTCTGCCAGCCAAGACTATCAATTTATACATGGCTCATCGTTTGCAGACACACCAGCGGTAGAAGGCGAAGGTGCAGCAGTAACAGCAGGCCTTAAGGAAGGCGAAAAGATGCCTACTAACGACCTAGGTGTGGCGCACAGAAGACAGAATTTCCATGCAATTGTTAATTCGGATTTGTTAGCGGACACCTCAGCAGCTCAGTTAGGAAAAACCGATATCTCTAAAGATAAGTCAAAGAATGAGTCCTCGAAAGAGAGTGAGTTTGGAAGTGGTAACTATCCACAGGCAGCCTATCCTTATGGAACCGGATTGCTTGAACCAAACCCTGCTTTGGCTGGCCACCACCCCCCATCTGGCCCAGGTCCTAACTATGGCATTCTTTCTCCTTTCCCAGGCTATGGATTTACTTCTCCTTTTTCTCCTATTCCAGGTACTTCTCCAATTGCCGCTAACCAGCAGAGAAATGGTATGCCATCGCATAGTAACATCCCATCGCACAATGACAATGTTTCCCCAAATATCGAGGGAGCGAATGGTTGGAGATATCCTCACCCAGGTAGCCACCCATTTGCGGGCCATATGGTTCCACACTCACAAATGATGGGTGGACCAAATGGCAGTCCACACTACCATAGTATTCCTCATTCGCGTAATGGGCAGAACGGTAAGCGTTCACACGCGAACAATGGCCAGCAAAACAATGGTATGCGGAACATGAACCAGGGTGGCAAGCTTAGAGGAAATCACCACCATTATCACCATCATAATCGTCCAGATGAAGCTGCGCGCTACGCAGATTCGAAGTTAGAGGACTATATCGGTAAGATATACTCTTTATGTAAAGATCAGCATGGCTGCAGGTTTTTACAGAAACAGTTGGATATCGGCGGCCCCGAAGCTGCAACAGCGATTTTCGAAGAAACTAAGCAATACGTTGTAGAACTCATGACCGACTCTTTTGGTAACTACTTGATCCAGAAACTAGTAGAACGTATCGATGAAGAACAGAGAATTACACTTGTTAAGTCTTCCGCAAGCAAGCTCGTTGCAATCGCGCTAGATCCCCACGGAACTAGAGCATTGCAAAAACTAGTCGAATACATTAACACTGAAATGGAGTCAGAGATTATCATCAACTCTCTAAGAGATTCAGTTGTCCATTTAAGTAGGGATTTGAACGGAAACCACGTAATTCAGAAATGCTTACAGAAACTAGAACCTAAAGATTGTCAGTTCATCTTCGATGCTGCCTGCCAGGAATGCGTGAAAATTGCTACCCATCGCCACGGCTGTTGTGTTCTTCAACGTTGTTTAGACCACAGCAGTAACGAGCAGCGTAAACAACTTTGCGAGACTATCATTCAGAATGTTAATTCCCTCACTCTAGACCCCTTCGGAAACTATGTCGTCCAGTACATTCTATCTAAAGAAGCCGAACTCGCCACCGACTACGAGTACACCAACAAGATCTTCAATATTTTGAAACCCAGAATTATCGAATTGTCTTTACATAAATTTGGTTCTAATGTCGTTGAAAAGATTTTACGCACCCCAGAAGTCGCAGAAACTATGATTACCGAACTATTAAACGTGGGTGGCCAAATTGGCATTGGCCAACTACTTCACGACGGATATGGAAATTACGTTCTACAGACAGCACTAGAGGTGGCAAAACTGTCTAATAACTATCTCTACCATCGTTTAACCGAATTATTGAAGCCTATTTTGGTCGGCCCCATAAGAAATACTCCCCATGGCAGAAGAATTATGAGTATCTTGCAAATTGAATGAATCCCAACTAGTGTTATCTTTCTCTCCTACCAATTCTATGTATGACTTAATAATATACTTGTTGTAAATAACGTCTACTATGTACACTAACTACCTACAAATTATAATTACCTCATCTTATTACTTAATCACTTTATTTCAAGGCCAAAAACCTTATGACGTAAAATAATCTGACCTTAAAACTGGGAGCAAATGAATTTTAAGACGTAATTATAATTGAGGTGTTATTGGTCTTTTATCCAACGGATGTATACAATCAGAACATCTTCCGCTTAAGTATTACATCCGGGAGTCTAAAATCCGTTTAATTTTTTTGGTGAACCGCCTTAATACTGGTGTATTACAAATAGAGTATAATATCCCTAGAACGTGAACACTTTTTGTAAGAACTCTTTTGAGTTGATTAATAGAAGTCATTTGGGAATAGATCATCAATTACCTGTCTTGTTATCCTTGAAAAATGTCATCACGTACACAAGAAGAAGAACATAATAGGGAGGATACAGCGGCATCTATCCTTCCATTAGGAAAATATCTAAAGGAAAATGAAATCGAATATGAATTTGGCGGGCCACTTGGAGTGTTTACAATGATGGTTGGATTCACAGCGTTGATGTATTACATGTGGATAAGTGCAGAGTTCTTTGATGGTCATTTTGCAGCTCCACGTAAGGGCCAAGGGTGGATTGGATTTTTTAATGAGGTTAGTGAAATCTTGAGAACCAAGGCGGTGCCAGATAGACATTCTTGGACTGCATCTGGTGTGTTTTGGGCAGTACAAGCAATATTATACTACATTTTGCCTGGAGTTTGGACCAAGGGTCAGTGCTTGGCGCATATGAAGAACAAACAATTGCCTTACTTTTGTAACGCCTTTTGGAGTTTCTATACTAGTTGCGCCATCGCTTTGGTACTTCATTACAGTGGCGTATACAAACTCTATACGATCCTTGACCGATTCGGAGAGATGATGACTTGTGCAGTTATAGCAGGATACGCATTTTCTCTTGGATTATACGTATGGACACTCTATGTTAGTCATGACTATCATAGGATGACTGGTAATCATGTGTACGATTTCTTTATGGGAGCACCCTTAAATCCTCGGTGGGGTATTTTGGATTTGAAGATGTTCTTTGAAGTCCGGTTGCCATGGTTTTTATTATTCTTTATGACTCTTGGAGCCAGTTTGAAGCAATATGAAACATACGGGTACTTGACTCCGCAAATGGGATTACTACTTCTTGCACATTGGCTCTATGCTAATGCATGTGCGAAGGGCGAAGAATTGATCCCTCCCACTTGGGATATGGCTTATGAGAAGTTTGGATTCATGCTCATCTTCTGGAATATTGCTGGTGTGCCATACACCTACTGCCATGGTACACTCTATCTCTACAAGAACGACCCTTCAAAGTACGCTTGGCCTTGGTACTATAATCTCTCGCTCTATGTTGCGCTTCTCGTCGCTTACTATTTCTTCGATACTGCTAACGCCCAGAAGAACGCTTTCCGTAAGCAACTAGCTGGCGATACCCACATCCGTAAAACCTTCCCTTACTTACCTAAACAGGTCTTAAAGAATCCAAAGTTCATGACCACCAAAAACGGTTCAGTGTTGCTAATTGACGGATGGTACACATATGCACGCAAAATACACTACACCGCGGACTGCACACAAGCCAGTGTATGGGCTTTGGCTAGTAAATTTAATACACCATTCCCATGGTTCTTCCCAATTTTCCTTTTCTTAGTTTTAATCCATCGCGCAGTGAGGGACCAGAACAAATGTAAGCGCAAGTATGGCAGCGACTGGGATACTTATTGCAAGCACTGCCCATATTTGTTCATACCATACATATTTTAATTCCCCGAAAATCCCCTCATTCGGTATTATGGTGTACCTGCTCACTAATTAATTCTTAAAACGACAATATTACCCCACTGGTCAACAGCATATGAACAAGGTACCTATGGACTAGCCCAGTAACGCTATTTTTTAGTTGTCTGTATAAAACATTACATGAATTGCTAATAGCCCAACCTCATATCCATCAATAAAGCTTTTTGTTTAAGAGCAATACACCATTATCTTAAATATCTCTAGGCAGAGAGGCCGGCCACGTTTTCCTCAGCACAAAAGTAAAAGTTAGAATATCCATATATAGATATATATATGTATATGTAACAAAAATTATTTAAAATGAAGCTTAACACGCTTATTCGGCCATTAGGAACTTTGTAACTATTAGTAAGAGTTACATTGATCTTTTGTCTTCTAGCTCTGCCACCATCGACAGTAAATCATTAGGCTACCTCATCGCCCACCGAGCACGTGACAACATAGCGGCTTTTTGCTAAAAAAAAATCATCAGTTTGTGAAAACGAAGACAATGTGTTAGTTAGCCATCAGCTTAATTCTAAGCTTGATGTTAATTTTGATTAGACCTTTAATTTAAAGGTTATAGATCCCATTTTATTGATAGGGAGGATACCACTGTAAGGAAAATTTGCTATTCTATCTCTGAAATAAGTTTATTATCATAATATAGCTTAGCAGTAGCTTTCAAGGAACAAGCCTGCAACAAGATTATTATAACAGTTGTATTCTAATTCTTCAAAGAAAAATTTTAATTAATAAATTTTAAAGACAAGGAATGTCAGAGATTCGTAGCTATTACGATGTCATATCAGACTTGTCCTGCTTTGAATCTTCAGATAAGGTATCTTTCACTCGTGAGCAGCTCTCAGAATTAGTGCAACAGGAAGTTGACAATCGAGCAGCAAGAGATGATTTATCGAAATCTAGCATCGATTTTGATGCTTCCAAGAGAATTCCGATGCACTCTTACCTAGGGCCGCTTTCTGCGCAAGATGCAGAAGAGGCATCAAAGCATCTGGGAGTTTATAATCTAAATCATACGCTCTTAGGGGGATACGTGCCCCGAAATCAGCTCGAATCGCTTTCGAGTACTGATTTTGCACACTACTTGCATAAGGTGCTAGAATGTGAAGGACCGCTTGAGTCATATGCAAAATATGTGAATGTTGGGAGAATTCCCATAGGGTCAGTGGACCCCGCGAATGAATCACCTGTTCCTCTTACTGCAAGGGCACCTACGCAGGTTCAATTACCTGGGTCGCTGGGCTCGGCGCAAGGAATTGGGAAGACACAGACACCAAGTAATAGTGCTACGCCATCTATTGGAACACCACCAGTCGTTAATACGACGATCAAGAAGGCTGGCGAATCACATGTGAAGAAAGTTGTACTGTGTAAATTGTGCAAGAAAAGGTTTAGCGGGCCTAGACGGTTCACGGAGTTTTCTAACCATATGTGCATGAAAGGATAAGTAGAGGGGGTGTATCGTGCTATTATTAGTACGTATGAACATTTTTTAGTCTTATGAACTGAAATGTATGTTGTATTATTCGTTTTTAATTTGGTCTAACTATATTTAGATAAAGGGACATTACGGCCTCAACGGTCCGTCAGTCCTCTTCAGCAATTGCAACTAACCTTTCGTCGATTTCGTCTTGAGTTAACACGAAGAACTTATCTTTGACAGCTATTCCCACCTCTAAATCCTTGCTTGAAAAGTCGGCACCTAACGAGTTAATCATGTGGGTAATAGCGAACTCAGCAACCTTCTGCCAGTCATCTTCCTGTATATAATCCGCATTGAGCTTTTTGAAATGCTTTTCCAAGCCAGTGATCAATTCGTGCTGTTTAGGACCTGCTGCAGTAGCCTTATATCCCGTATAGTAACCTGCTGGATCACATTTGTAGATAGCAGGACCAGTCTCTTCGTCAACTGAAATGAATGTTAGGATAACTCCCAATGGCCTCATATATGCACGTTGAGTGTATGTCTGGAAAACATTTGCAAGTCTCTTCGCTAAAACATGCACTGGGATATCGTAACCATACTCGTACCGAAACTCAGCGGCAATCGATTTGCATCTAACGGCAACATTTCTAGCATCTGGGATTGGACCTGTTGCACACATACCAATGTGCTTGGAAATCTGGAACAGATAGGATACGGTAGAAGGATCTAATAGTTTATCTGGTACTTTCTTTTGGCTAACCAATACTGTACAGTTTTTGCCTCTAACAGCTATAGCGTTTAGATTTGTTTGGTTGGTTGCTTTGAATGCGTACTCGACTTGGTACAGACGGCCCTCAGGCGAAAAGATAGTGATATGCCTATCATAACCAGCAGCGCTCATGAAGAAAAATAGTAAATTACAGTAATTGAACGACTAGAGATTTATATCACCTTGGTTTACTGTGTTTATAGGTGTTGAAGTTTCTAGGAGTTCGCCACCCTCTATAATAGTATATCATATCGTATAGTATGACAACTATGTAGGCTTAATGGGGCAATTGCACTGATGGAGCATTAAAGGGCCTCGGGATGCTTTCAGTCACTAATGATCTACGAGTACAACATGATGACCGCGGTTTATAACTTCAGTCATGGAATTTAGTTTCTTAAAGAGCAGTTTAGGTATATATGTATGGTGTTTTTTACTATTACCGCGGCTCGGCCGTTGTCCGCACTCTCGAAACTCCAACACTGAATAAGCTTCTTAATAACTTTATTAAATTATTACCGTGGTAATTGTCAGTCATAGCAGCTTATTCAAGGTATTAAAGGGATTCTTGTGTTTGAAAAGGCATACAAAAAAAGTTTTATTTCAGATCCAAGCAATAGCATCGCATCAATCAACTGCAGACATGACCTCATTAGCTTTGAAAAAACAATTAGTGTTCTACAAACTCTATCATACTAACAAGCTAAATGTGCTTGTACACTGCATATTTGTTCCGCTGATTTTATTTTCTACGTTATGTATTTTAAATGATGTGAAATTGTATGTGGTTTCCTATAACGCAAGCGATTTGTTAGCGTTAATTTTGGCAACGACTTATGTGCTATTGCACTTTAAAGTTGGGCTCTTAGCATCCTGCATGCTTGGCGTTCTAACGTATTTGTTGCGCGCTAATAAAATGATCATCTCGCAGAAGACTGCTTGGTCAATTTTTGTTTTATCGTGGATTGCTCAATTCTTGGGACACGGGGTCTTTGAAAAGAGGAAACCAGCTTTGTTGGACAGTTTGTTCCAGAGTCTGGTAATAGCGCCATTTTTCATCCTCTTTGAGTACCTTTTCATTCTCGGATTTTTACCCGACTTAAATAAGGAGATACAAATGTTCGTAACTGAGACGATAAAAGGATCAAAACATGCCCAAGATCGCAGCAAACCTAAATCAAACTAAGTTAGACGTACTATGCGTTAGGATTATTTGTTAGCTTTCTTCAAGGTAAATATTATTGACGAACACATTCCATTCGAGTTGCGGCTAAAACGCGACAATAAAAACATAATAAAATCGGTGCGGATTACACCATAGTACTATGGTACTCATGATTAACGCCTTCAATGGCCATAAGAACTTTAACTATATATAATGTACTTATATAGTGGTTATGTATAATGTACTATATCATGTTACACGATTACACGTTTGGTAATGTTGACGCCCCTAAATTTTTAACGTAACAACAAATTGCTGGTGAATACCAAACAAATCACTAGGTTAATTAATATATTAAAGCCGCCGAGAAGCTGATTCTGGTATTAGCAGCATGACAGTATTCTTAGGTGTTTACAGGGCTATCTATGCCTACGAACCGCAAACAGATGAAGAGTTAGCAATTGAAGAGGACGATTTACTCTACCTTCTTGAAAAATCTGATGTTGACGATTGGTGGACGGTCAAAAAGAGGGTCGTTGGTGCCGATATCGATGAACCAGTTGGTTTGGTTCCCAATAACTATATTGAGGAAGCTGACATTATTTATCAAGTGCGGGCTTTGTACGATTATGAGGAGGCTCAGAATCCAGACGAAGAGCTATCTTTTATAGAGGGCGATTTATTTGATATATATGATGACCGTGACGCCGATTGGCTTCTTTGTCGCTCCGTTAAGGATGGAGGTTACGGATTCATCCCAGGGAACTATGTAGAGAAAGTGGAAGATGGCGGTGATGATAATGAGGCAGAACGGATAGCGAAAGTTCGTGGACAACCAGAACATATGAGAGCGGCAGAAGAGAGTATTCAAACGCAGCCTTCTATACAGATGGTACCGATATCTGAACTTCCTCCTCCACCTCAGAGGAAGGCTGAATCTTCCTCTCCACCTGTATCTCGATCATCTCCAAATATTCCTTCTCCTGAAATCAGTAAGAGTCCTAGTAACCGAGATGTTCCAATAGACGGTCGCCCTCTTCCAGATTTGCCTAGCCGTCCCTTGGAACCACCACAGTTGCAACCATCACTATCCTCACAGCAGATGCATCCAATGCAATCTGTCCATCTGCCGCAATCGGTTTCAATAGTATTATCTGACGAAGAAACGCCTCCTCCAAAACCTCCCCGTAATGCCCAACCAAGTGCCGGATATAAAGATAGCGTTCCTATCCGCACTACCAGCGTTCAGTTTTCTGCAACCTGGAGCTTAAAAGAGGTCAGAGGTCGTAAGAAAAAGGACTCTACTCTAACAGTCACATCCGAGGAAATCATATTTGAACCTGGAGACGGTCCCATACAGAGTTGGACATATGAGAATTTAACTAGTTATGACAATGAGAAGAAGCATCTATTTTTGGAGTTTAAGAATCCTTATGCCAACCTAGAACTTTATGCAAAGTCTAGCGACCTAGCCAGCACTATCGTTTCTCATATTAACGATTGGAAGTCCGCCTCTAATGGTTCTGCCTTGCGTGAGCTTGAAATTGCGAAGAATTCTGTTTTAAAGAAGCTGGGGATTGTGAGTTTTGACTTTACAGGAGAGTCTCCAGATGAATTGACTGTTAAAGAAGGTGATGAAATCTACATTATAAACGACAAGAAATCTCCTGATTGGTGGATGTGTGAAATTATTCGCACAGGTAGAAGAGGTGTGATTCCTGCTCAATTTATTCAGGTAGTCCCTCATAAGGGCTCTTCTTCCCCAAGTATGCAGTCAAGAGCAGGTAGTGGACAGGGCAATCGGAATAGGTCTGTGTCTTATACCTCTGATCCTGGAAGCTGGAAACATGACTCAAATCAAGATGGCTCTAAGAGAAGTTCTGTCTCATCAAAGAAGAAGGATGATAAGAAAAAGAAGAAAACTTATCCAAAAAATACTCGTATTTGGGTAGACAGAACAAATAGTTTCAAAGTGGAAGCTGAACTCCTTGGTTATTTTGATGGTAAGATACATTTACATAAAGCAAATGGTGTCAAGATTGCTGTTGCAGCAGAGAAATTGTCTAACGACGATATCGTATTTGTCGAAAGAGTCACTGGAAAGAACTTAGACAAGTACAAGCAAAAGGACTCACATAAGAAATCTAGCAGCCGATCCGATACTGATGCTGAAGAGCGAGAGCTTGATAGGAGGTTACGCGAACGCGAACGGTTAGGAATGAAGAAGGATGAGCCTAAATTGACGCAAACTGTTATATCTAATGATAACTCATCGCGCAATAAGGATTATGATTGGTTTGAGCTTTTCCTTAACAGTGGTGTGGACATCAATAGCTGCCAAAGGTATGCGACGATTTTTGAAAGAGAGAATATGTCTGAGGAAATTTTACCAAGTTTACGTTCTGCAACTTTGAGAGATCTAGAATTGCGCGAGGGTGATATTATACGTGTCATGAATTACCTAGATAAGAAATTCGGCAGGGAAGTTAAAGATGCGGGTGCTGCTGCCGCTCGCCAAAATTCGGCGCCAGGGCAACCAACATCTCAAGCTCCACAAGAGGATGACGTATGGACTGCTAGACCCGCTGCAAATGCAGAAATTGCTAATTCACAGTCCAAGAAGGCCTTTTCGGGTTCGCTGCAAGACTTACTAGATTTAAAACCATTAGAACCGAAGAAAAAGGAGCAAATTCCAAAACCAAAGTTGGGTGACTTAGAACCAGTGAGAACGGGAGGTTCCATAAAATCTTCTAAACAATATTCTTCACAGCCACTTCAACCCTTAGATCCATTTAAAACGGGCGGCAATAACCTTCTTCCAATAGCAACTGGTGGTTTGGTACTTATGCCAGTCTTGACAGGTGGCGTAATGCCTCTGCAAACAACTGGTGGAGTGCTTCCTATAAGCAGGACTGGCGGTGCTATTATGCCGCAGACTACATTTGGTGCACAATTAACTGGAGGAGTCTTACCTGTTCAGAAGACAGCCAATGGGTTGATTCCAGCGCCAATGGGTATGCATCCGCAAACAACCTTTGGTACCCCTGCTGTTACTCACTCATTTACTGGTGGTTTAATGCCACTACAGAGGACCGGAGGAGCTTTACCAGCTCAACAGGTTGTCCCTCAAACTACATTCGGTGCACCACAAGTATCTAATATGTTGACTGGGGGTGCGATGCCACTACAGAAGACTGGTGGCATGCTTTCTGTTCAGTCCATGCCTACACAATCGTTTAGCTCCGGTCCAATATCGAATTCATTTGGCGGAGCGTTACCTCTGCAGATGACTGGTGGAGCGATGCCAATGCAAGCTGCACCTCCTCAAACAACCTTTCTCTCAACTGGAAATGTAATGATGCCAATGCAAAGGACAGGAGGCGCTTTGCCAATGCAGTTACCATTATCGCAAGGTACAGCCAGTGGTTTACCACTCACACAATACTTGACGGGGGGTATGATGCCATTACAAAGAACAGGTGGAATGTTGCAAATGCAATCATTGCCTCCGCAGACGACGTTTGGCAACTTGCCATTGTCACAAACAAGGACTACTGGGCAAATGGGGTTCCAGAATGCCAATACAACCAATCCTGCCATGGTTAATAACATGAGCTTTGGAGGCTTTCAACAAAACCCTCAAACAAATTTGGGGATGCAAGGTACAGGTGCCATGGCACAGCTTCCACAAACCACTTTTGGCTCCGACTTTAACCAGGTTACAAACAACATGCAAAATATGCAAATTGGCCAAACACCTTTGCAAAATCAGCCTACTGGCTTTGGTTTTGGCAATGGCCCTCAGACTCAACCTATACAAGGACAGGCCAACTTATATAATGCATCTGCGTCGAATCCTTTTGGTTTTTAACATTCATAATGTACGCCGTGTTTTAAGTCATGTACAATTTTTTACAGTATTTATCAGTTGACTCGGAACACTATACTCATAATGGTACTATTGCATTACTAACACCTGTTTTCATGTTTTATAATAATTGTAAGCATTGACGCTAAATAAATAAATAATAAATAAGTTATAAGTTACCAGTCATGAGAAGCATTAGTTACTTTAAAGTCTGCCATATTGTCTAAAGATGAATTCAGTTTTGAACCTAGTTCGAAGAACGAGAATTTTTCTCTTCTTAAAGATTCATATTTGGCAATCATTTCTTCCTTTTCCAAAGTTACACCAATTTCATCCAAACCATTAATTAGACAATGTTTCATATATGGTGGAACATCAAATTCCTCGACAAGCAATTCGTTATCAGGGCCAAGGATCTGCTGTGAGGGTAGATCAACTTGCAAATTTTTTCCATCTGCTGCATAAGGGTAGAGTTTCTCCACAATGGTCTCCCTTGGTAGCTTGATTGGCAGCAATCCATTTTTGAAGCAGTTATTGTAGAAAATATCTCCAAAAGAAGGAGCTATGATACACATTATACCAAAGTCCTTTAGTGCCCATGGTGCATGTTCTCTTGAAGAACCACAACCAAAGTTTTCTCCAGTAACTACCAAGATCTGAGCTTGATTATGTGGTTCACGATTCAAAACGAAATCTGTTTTCGTTTTCTTACCATCAGGACCCATAGTAAAACGCCACTCGTAGAATAGTCCCGCCTTCAAACCAGTCCGTTTAATTGTCTTCAAGAACTGCTTCGGAATAATGGCGTCTGTATCAACATTTGCTTTATCCAATGGGGCGGCTATACCATTGAGCCTTAAAAATGGATCCATAGCAGGGCCGCTCTTTGCTGGAGTAGCCTTCTGAGGGGCAGAGGGAGTTGGTTCCTTGTTGTTAGAGTTACCATCAGCCCCATTAGCTTCCTGTTGATGGTCCACGTCAGTATCTCTATTAACGTTTTCGCTTTGAACTGAGATTGCAGGTGAGTGGCTACCCTTAAATTCAAAGTTACGAATATCAACAAACTTTCCAACAATTGCAGCAGCCGCAGCCATAGCTGGAGACATCAAATGGGTCCTCGACAAAGCACCTTGACGACCTTCAAAGTTTCTATTAGATGTAGAAGCACAGCGCTCTCCAGGAGCCAAGACATCTGGATTCATTCCCAAGCACATTGAACAACCTGGTTCTCTCCATTCAAAACCTGCATCTCTGAATATCACATCCAATCCTTCAGCCTCTGCCTGCTTTTTGACAAGAACCGATCCTGGTACGACCATAGCTCTTTTAACATTAGGAGCCTTTTTATGGCCAAGAACAACCTCGGCAGCGGCTCTCAAATCTTCAATTCTAGAATTAGTACAAGAGCCAATGAAAGCCTTGTCAATTGGAATTTCAGTCAAGGGAGTGTTTGGCTTTAAACCCATATACTTAAGGGAGCGCTCGATACTTGAACGCTTGTTCAAGTCGTCCACTTTAGCTGGATCAGGCACAGCAGCTGTTATTGGAAGAGCATCTTCAGGAGAAGTACCCCAGGTAATAGTAGGCTCAACATCTGAGGCATTGATAGTGATATCATAGTCAAACACTGCACCTTCGTCAGAGTGCAATGTACGCCAGTATGCTAACGCCTTTTTCCACTCTTCACCTGTAGGAGCTAGAGGTCTTCCTTTAATGTATGCAAAAGTAGTCTCATCAGGCTTAATCATACCAGCTCTAGCACCGGCTTCAATGGCCATGTTACACATTGACATTCTGGCCTCCATAGAAAGTCCTTCAATTACCGGACCGGCAAACTCAATCACACAACCGGTACCACCGGCTGTACCGATCACACCGACTATGTGCAAAATCAAATCCTTAGAAGTTATACCTTTACCCAATTTTCCTGTAACCAAGATCCTCATATTCTTTGACTTGGATTGTAATACAGTTTGGGTCGCTAAAACGTGCTCAACCTCTGAGGTCCCTATACCGAAGGCAAGCGCTCCAAAGGCTCCATGTGTGGACGTATGCGAGTCACCACACACAACCGTAGTACCGGGCAAGGTAAACCCCTGCTCAGGTCCAATAATATGAACTATCCCTTGACGTCCATCCTCAATTCCATAATATGCAATTTGGAAATCCTTAACGTTTTGCTCTAGGGTTTGAACCTGTAGCCGTGAGTCATCCTCTTTAATAAACGTCTCAACATTCTTGAAGTTCTTTCTCGACTCGGTTGGAATATTGTGGTCAACGGTAGACAACGTGCAGTCTGGTCTCCTAACCTTTCTACCTGCATTTACTAAACCTTGGAAAGCTTGAGGAGATGTCACCTCATGCACCAAATGCCTGTCGATGTAAAGCAAGCGTGGGCCAGCTTCACCTTCATTAACGACATGAGCCTCGAACACCTTGTCATATAACGTCTTAGGGCCCTCAACTTCAGTACTCATTTTCTTAATCCTTTGATAACTTGATAATGTATGATGTGTGGTTGGAAATAAGGGAAGGTACAACAGAAGATGAACTACATATATATGTATATATATATATATACATATATCAAATATGCACAAACGAAAATAGGAGAGTATCCATTACAGTGAATTGTGTTCTTGGCAACGTAGCAGCATCCAGGGTTAGTCATTGTTGCTTACTACTATGTTTTGGATTAACAGTGGCGCCAAGCTCAGACAGCGGTAAAAAAGCCGGTACCGGCGAATGTTACCATAAAGTAACAAGAATTCAAAATCTTAATTAGATCCAGGGAATGGTGAATAGATGTGGTAATGTCGATCACCTAGTTATTCCAGACCATTAGTGGCCAAGTCATTTTTCTTTTCCTGATTTGTTGGTTCAGTCCAGCAACCTAAATCATTTTCCCATATGTAGCTAATCCCATCAGTAAGTAATACTGTTAATTTGAACATATCTGGCTGAAACGAAAAATCTTGTATTCGCTTTGTAGGACGGGATCTGTTAGCTATAGCTGGTTCTTGTAGAAGCACTGGAAGTGCAGAGATTTCTTTAAATATTAGTTTCATCTTTTCAAGATCCCATACGTAGAAAAGGTAAGATTCCGTTAAGGCTATTAGGTATTCTTCGCATGTTGAAAACTTTATAATTTTATGACCAATGAAAACTTGTGGGATCTTGAGCTGCCCGTTAGAGCTGTAGAAGTAGATAGCACCATTTGCCGTAGCCAGTGCCCAGCACTTGCATTTTCTGGAGCCGATACATGATATGATGACATCTGGGATAAATGCTTCTAATGTACGTTCTCCCTTATAGTAGCCTAGAATTCTAGTTGGATTGTCAAATAGTGCCTCTCTATCAAATTGAATTGCACGTTCTACGCCATTTCGTATTTCTAAAACGTACAAGTCGTCAATGTCGCCGCACTCGCAGACTACAACGTCTGCATCGGGAAGGCATCCGGGATACTCGAGGTAGCGGGTACTTGGTTCGTCTTTCCAAATCTTCTCAATTGATGTCTTCGCATTGAGAGTCAATTTGTGTTCGGGAGCTTCTTCTTCCTCCTCTAAAAGGTCATCGATATTGGAACCAGATTGCTCATCTACGTAGAAACGTTCCTGATCCCGCTCTCTAACGCCCATTATTAAAGTATGAACTCCGAGACGTGGAATTGGGTAGGCAGACTTCGAGATTTTCCCTTTTAGAACATGTTGCTCTGTTTTAGCAGGCTTGTTCTTGTCTGCGAAGCTAGGATCGATTTCTGCAGCTCTTGATTCAAATGTTACTGTCACTGGGGAATATCCACCAGAAATTAGAGTTGGGACCACTCGCTTTTTACCATTCTGGACAACAACCTTGTTCATATGGGTTAACTTTTTGGTGGGAGCTATAGTGCTCACCTGACTCGGTTGGATTTTGGTGGGTTCTTTTGGCCTTGCTGCCAAAACATTTGGCTTCGCAACGGTACCAATCCTGCTTTCCAATAGCTCGGTGGTTTTAATTTCCGGCTTCTTGGTCTTTCTTGCTTCATCCTCAAGCCTCAGCTGCATAACGCTCTCTGGGAACACGACGGAGTCTTTATCTGCGCCATAACGGTATAGGTGTTCCACATTCTGCTTCAGTGGTATCATGTTCCCTAGTTCGTTAGCTTCAAATACCAGAACTATGATTTGGCTATCTAATGATGTTAAGAAGAGTGTTCCCCCATCAGCAGTCCAGCTCATATCAGTTATAGACTTTGTAGCTATATCATATGCCACAACCAATGGCCTAGCCTTATTGGTATTCCAGATTGCTACTGTCTTGTCTTGTCCTGCTGTCGCAATAACAGAGTCAACTCTATCATCTGTGTGCTTTCGCTTCTTGTCGTTACCAGCTTCAGATCCCGGCTCCTCTTTACCTTCACTGGAACTATGCTGGTGGTCGTCACCATCTTCTACGTGCTCAAATAATCGCGGATTAAAGCATGCTACTTCGGTAGGCTGATCATGTCCTACCAAACTCACTGAGGTGTCCCAACTGCCTCTGCTAATAATTGCAACAGTAGACACAGGCCCATTGGTCGCATTCGGAACAGCTATATGCTGCCCGTCTGGGGACCACGACAAACGCCTGAAATAGGTGGTCAGTGGTGAACTCAGAAAAGGTTCTGTTATGATATGCTCAATGGTAAAGCTTAAGTCGGCACCCTTATGGTATCTAAATATCTTAACAGTACGATCGTCAGAAGCAGTAGCAAAATATTTATTCGCGGGATCAAAAACTACACCCTTCACGTGTGACTGGTGCACATCAAACCTCTTAATCTTCTCAAAAGTTGCCCCATTCCATACTATGATAGACCTATCTAACCCAACAGATACTAGAATACTTAAATCTGGTGCCCAACATATTTCCTGAATATCGTTATCATGGGCTACTAACCTCCTGCGAACATTCCAGTGCTCTAATTCATTATCACTACCAAACATATGCTGAATAGTACCCTCTTCTCTCTCCCAAATCAAAAGGATTTTGTCATCCGAACCTGATGCCAGGTATTTCCCATCTGGAGAGAACTTTAGAGCAGTTACTGAACCAGTATGCCTATTCATACTAGCTAGTGGTTTCTTTATTTGTTCGTTAATAGCAGGCCATTCATCCTTGGGCTTTGCGAATTGCAGGATATTTGAAACTGACCATATTCTTATCTTTCCATCTAACCCACCTGTTGCAGCTCTTTCACCATCAGCACTTAAATCAATTGTGTAGATTTCGTACTTTCTCTGACCTTCCTGGTGTGTCAACCATGGTAGTTTCAGCACCTTCATTGCCTACCAGATGTTCAATTTACTCTATATAAAGGCCTATATTTATGTTATGTTCATCGCATTTTTAATGCAGCGAGTTTTAGATGGTCAACTTTTAAAACACGTCTGCGATGACTTTCAGAATGTCAGTGCGCTAAATTATAACAACACAGAGCTCCTATTGATCAAATCGATCTCTTCAGGTTTTTTGGGCTAATAATACCGTATTTACTGTTATTTAACAATAACTGTAATATTTATGGTTTATAAAGAAGTATCAGAAAGGGGAATGTCGCCCTCATAATTTAAACTCAGTCCGAATTACCTTTGCAGCAGTTCTTATACCTAATTCTAAAGCTGCAGGTTGTGGAGCTGCAAATGTTCCTCTAAAAGATATTTCTGTATTTTTTCGACTGTTACGATTGACTTTAAACCAAGAACCACATGCTAATAAAACGCCCTCTTCTACGAACCTTTTGTACAAATATTCTTCGACTTGATTCGGATCAGACTCAAATTTTGTTTCAAAGAGTGGATGCCTCAGGGCATCAAAGTAAACCATGAAGAACATTCCAGCCATTGGTGCAGGGACACGCACAAAATCCAATGGAAGATATTTGTAGCAGCAGTCGAGGCAGAAATCGCGCTTCTTAGTGTACAGCTGGCACAATTGAATTAGCCAGTTCTTGTAGCGTTCATGGCCCCAGCGACATAAAATGCCATTTATGATACTTTGTGAGAACCCCGAGGTGGATTGGATTGATAATTCGTGTAAATTCCAATAAATGTCGAGCAAATATTTGGGACCCATTATCCAGCCAGTACGACAACCTGGCGCAAAGATCTTTGTCATGGAATCTAACCTTATTACTCTTCCATCAAAATCTAATTCTAAGAAAGATTTGGATAACGATTTTTTGAACTGTTTGGGATTTTCTATGAAGAATTGAGTTGTTGTATTGTACATCTCATCGGTCCTAATCAAACCAGGAACGTATTCTCCCATATTCAAGTAGTAATAAGGATCATCCTCAATTATCATCATGTCGTAGCGATTTGCAAGAGCGTATATGATTGGTTTACGATCTTCACTTAGAGTGGCACCAGTTGGATTTTGTCCTGTTGGTATAGTATACAATAATTTAGGGAATCTGCGCCCTGGATGTAATTCATTCCAATTTTCTAGTAGATATGCAAGCTTCTCAGGAATAATACCATCCTCATCCATCTCCATACCAACGCAATATAGAAGCTGTGATTCTGCGGCTTCCACAGATGAGGAATAAGTCAATTCTTCGAGAAGAATACTGTCATCGGGATCACAAAATACCCTTAATGTTGCATCCCATGCTTGAGTAGCACCAGCAGTGGTGATAATATCCCAGTCTTCATATAACACCCTGTGAAACTCCAACATGTGTTGCTTCAAGAAATCCAAGAGCTCTTTTTGTCCTCGCGAATTACCATATTGCAACGCCCTTTCAAGTGGAATATCGGACAGAAACTCGCGATCCGACAGTACTTTTAAAATCTTACCTAGAACTATCCCACTCTTATCATAATCAGCTGGATTTGCAGTAGGTGGCAAAGGTGCATCTATAGTAATTGAATTTATGGGGAATAATTCACCAGGAGGCATGCCAGCGCCTAAAAATACCATTTTGGGATCCTCAAAATATGCCATGGTAGTTTTAATTGGCGATGGTTTTCTAATTAGCGCCTCTTTGCTTAATAAATGTCTAAGGTCCTTTGCCATCATTTTGTTATATCAATTCTTAATCGCAATTAAATTGGCTCTGGCACGGCAAATACAGCTTTATATGATTAAAGTGGGATATTTTGGAAGATACGTACTACTTCTATGAGTTATCTGTCCTAGCTATTTTGAATACTGTTACCTAAAGTGATTTATTACTTGTTATCTACGCTTTATTATTAGTGAAGCGTCAATGATTACTGTAGTGACATTTGTACAGGCTTTGTGGTTAAAACAGTTTTATTAGGATTAATGTAAAATGATGTCTATATACATTAAGAATTGTCTGAAATTTATTTTTGTTCACTTCATCTTTGGCAAGCCATTGCTTTGTAGCCACCATTCTAGTACAATATTCTGTGTGGCTCTTGAACCGCGAGCAAGTAAAATGGCCTCTAGGAACTTTGAGTTGGCTTTTCCATTGTTTGATAATTGAGGAAGGGACTGGGTGAGCCATTTCTTAGTTTCCAGTGGCTTCTTGGCGACAAGTGCACGAAGGACCTCGGTATAGTACTGTATATCTGACCTCTGTGTGTTTAAAAGGGCGTGCATAGTACTAGTCAGCAATTGTTCACCTAATGAAGCAATGTTACTATCAACAATTGCTTTATCATCGAGTGTATATCTTCTGTTATTTAGGAACCTGGCCCAAAATTTGGCAACCACACTTATAGTAAAACGTTCCTTAGCAGATAGGAAACGAATGAATTGTGGTAAAATGAAAGTGGACCAATGCGATGAATGAACGGCAATTGTGGGTTTTTCGTACATAACTTCGTTTACGAATCCTATCATGACTTGGATGAGATCTGGATCGTTGACAATGTGGGTTTGATAGTATTTAATGAAGCAATTCGTGAACATAAAGTCAAAATCCGTCGATGTTAGATCCAATTTTCTATGCATAACGATTCTTTCGAGCAAATAGCTGATATAAGGCAAACCAGTTGATATTTCGCATGTTGCAAGTCTCGCTAATATGAATTCCATGATAATATTTGTGTCAAATGCAAGGAAATGTGCTTTAGAATCGTCTAAACTTAACGATTTACTAAATATTAGACAACTCACCTCGATAAATTCTGTATCTTTTGAATATTGCTCGCAGCATGAAGTCACGACGTCGTAAACCTTTTTCCGAACTTGTAAAGGATCTTCTTCCCAATAGTTTCTTAATGCCCCTATTTGTTGAGTGTATTCTGGATCTTCATAATCGTGTTTTTCGAGAATACCTGAACCTAACTCACTGATACATGTGAGCAAACAGAGCATGCTGTTTCTATCAGTACGATACATCGTAGTAACAAAGAGGTCTAATGTCTCGCTAATATGTTTACCTTGCTCTTCGGGACCTTTTCTTACTGAAGTTTGAACAATGTATGCAATGGAACGAGTAAGTTTCCCTCGTATAACATTGGAATTTGAAGATGTCTGCGGAAGAATTGCATGCAAAACCTGTATAAAATTAGGCAGTAACGGTACCAGCTCATTACGACATTTATCACAGAGAGTAACCACAGTGTTGATGAGATCTTCGTGCATTTTTTCAGCATAACGTGGGGCATTAAACTTATGACAATTTTCAATGCAATCAAATAGCGATGACACGATATGACTCAACTGCTTCTGATCGAGTTGCAAAAAACCTGATAAGGTTGCTAATAGCCTTGCTCCAGTATCTAGGAAAACGCATTTTAATTCTTGAGTGGTCTCATCATAGGCTTGTTGCTTGCAGCCAGTACTAATTAGCAACATTACATGTTCCACCAGGTTAGAGTCACGAATCAAATCGCTAACCAATGGTGATTGGGACAGATTAACCCCATCAAGCAACCTCTTCAACAGGAATGACACTACTTCCACCTCAAACAGATCTATATTTCCACTTTGTTGTTGACTAATTCCTGATAGCAAGTAGTTTGTCAGCTTGCTATGGTCCATAGAATACCACAAGGTTTCCATGAGGTCTTCGACGGCATTTCTGAAGTCTTGAAACTCGTATAACAAAAAGTCATATCGGCTTTCAGATTTTTCTAGAATTCTTTGCTTGATTCTTAAACTAATCCGGGGTAAATAAATTTTGACCAGTTGACTATATAGCTCAGCCGCTATTTCAGAACTATCAGGCCGCAGAATATCTTGAGGTATATTATTATAGGAGGTGCAGATATCTATCCATAAATCAACCATTTTCATAGAATACGCCTCTTGGATAACGGGAACCAAAGGAAAATTAGTCAATTGTAATAAAACCTTAATATATTGCTGCACCTGACCATCATCAGCATGAACTACAGTAAACAATTTGTTGCAAATCTCCAAGGTGTTAATCTTAAGAAAACCCACAATACATTCGGAAAGCTGCTTCAATTCTTCGTAGGACTCTGTAGTAACTAATTTATCCATATATGCTAGTAACCAATCGTGACTGCCTACAGAGCACGCAGAGTCGTTTTGGTCTTTTTTGTCAGTGCAAGTTACACCGAGAAATATTGACTCAAGCTGCTGGCGTAATTCGTAGTTCACCAACATTGGGTCTCTCTCGAACAAGTCATCCAAAATTTTGATTACCATATCTGAATATGGGTAGGTGCCATTTACAGTTGTACACATAAGACTAATCAGATTTTTAATCATTTCCGAAAGATCCATATTACCGTGAATAGAGTGCCTTCTAGCATAAGAGATAAATGATATCCATGCACGTACAAATTCAAAAACTTCGCTAGTGTATGGGGGATTGATGGTAGAAAGTAGCTTATTTTCCAGGTTATAATTTATAAGTGCCATGGCAGAGACATATATGTGTTCATGAACAACTATATTTACTTCATGCATATGCACTGCTTTGGGTTGGAATTTCACGAAATCCTCTACTATAATTTTTGTAAATGAAAGAACTAATTCATTCAATCGGTCATCGGGATCAATGCACTGTAACAGCTCTTGGTAACTTACATCAGCTGTAATAGAACTCTTTACTAAAGCAGAAAGCTCGGCATTACCTACCTGCCACTGTTCTATAGGCCACTGTTTACTATGTGAAATGAGTCTGATTAACGTATTGATAGGATTAGGCCATATTGGTATATCACTATTAGGCTTGCGTGTCCCATTTATGTGAATAAAAACCAATGATAAATTCGATATCAATTTGGTTAACGTAATAAATAATCTTTTATTGGGACTTGGCATAGAAAGGTAAACATTAATTAACCTAGTCAAATGAATTAAATTACCCTCAAATATAGACCAAAGTTGCTCTTCTGATTTCAAATTCGTATTTAGCTGGACTGCATAAGTTAATGCACCAAAATATTTAACGTCATAAGATACATCATCCCGTTTCAGCAGTTCGTCCGCGAGTTCAACACCGAAATCGGACTTCTGTAGCTTTTGCAATTCCCGTTGAACTTGATGAAGCTCCGATCCCGCATTTCCGCTGTACAAGTAGCCAATAAGCTATTGAGAAAAATTAGTATTATGTCCTTTGATTTAAATAGAATTCAGTTTTCATGTTTAGAGCACATGGTATGGTTACTTACGTCTAATATGTGAGATATATTCATCAAGGATATAAGATAAACTTGTTGAAACTTACACCTGGAATACCGCTTGATAAATATCAATCCCTTCAGCACAGCCTTTGGTGAATAACACTGTCGACCGGCTCCCGTTACTAATCCCATAAGTCATTTAAAATTTTAAATGTATCAAGCCGTGTTTTCAACTATCACAATATACGAGGGTTTTATTTTCCAGAACTAGTGATACTAATAGTGTTAAGTATGAAATATATGCTAGATCTAAATGATGATGAGGGCTTTAGCAGTGTTATCAAGACCAATTAGGCGTATCACATTGCATATTATCTGCTTTATAAAGGGATTTTCTTTGTCAAAATCTCTAACAGCACGTAGTTGGCCGGTAACCATGTTTAAAAGCATCAAATTGTTGTTAATTTTTTTTATTGACCCGTTTTGCAACATCTCCATTAACTGCCAGAGTGGCAGGAGACCCGGTACAATTGCCGGAAAGTTGTAATGGTTATCAGAGTATCCTATGCGGTTGAGTACGTCAAAAAACGAATTTTTGTGATCTATTTTACCGACTGAAAGAATATCAAAAGGAGGCTGGAGAGGGTATGCAATTCCTCTGGATTGAAGCTGGTAAATTGTACTATTTGCATTTTCTATGGCCGCTCCATTTTTACCGTAGATGTGTTCTATGACATTATTACGGCCTTCGACATCTTCACGTTCCCCAGGGTTGAAGCTTAATAGCAGTTCGCGAATTGGCTTTTCATCTTTTAACTCATGCATTACAAAGAGCTTGGAGCCATTAATAAACGGCCGTACTTCATCTAACGGAAAATATCGATTAGTGCAAACATCCAGAAGTTCGCCACCGTACTTGGCTTTATATTGCATTTTCGGACAGTCATCAATATAGTAGCCCATGTAATAATAAGGCCTGTGAATCTTCTCGATTAAAGCCATTTCTCTGAGAGCGCTGATCTTCCCAAGAGACCACTTGCTGTAGTCAGGATCCCATATAAAGTAGATTGAAGACAACCCTGTAGGGAGAAAATCCAACACAGCAACGGCAATAAGCTTCCCATTGTGGTAGTAGCACTCGTGTGCAGGGCCTAATCTGTTAACCGTTTGATCCTTTTTGAGCATCCTCCAATCGTTTAGTTCCTGCCACTCTTCTGAATTTCCCTGAACGATGCTATTGGGAAAGGGTGATGAACAGAGGAACTGCTCAAATGCTTTCGGTTTTAGACCGCTAACGTCATTGTGCACTATTCGCTGGTACCGTACATACAAATCGTACTTTTCCTTGGTAAAGATAGCCGGCTCGAATCTTGTGTAAAAAGATTTGCTATTCAGCTCAGCGTTGACAATATCGTTAATAAACCGATATTCAGAGCTCTCAAAACCATTGACAGCATCGGATGGAACCTCAGAGTCGCCGTTATCAGAAATGTTTTTCACAAACTTCTTAACGCAAGTCTTTAATTCCTTAGATATTTTAAACATAGATGAATTAGTTCTGATTGTGTATAATCTGCAACAATTTCGCAACATGTCGGTCTTGTAAATGAGCTTTCCAGATCTTCTAAATCCCATATTGCACATATTATCATACATTTCTACCGTTAGCTGCTCCACTTGCATTCCGATAGAGATATTATTCACGTCGCGCTGAGACTCTGGTAATTGTTCCTGATAATGATACTGCCATGAATTAACAGAATACTTACTGGAATCCTTCTTCTTGCCCTTACAGTACCCACATGATGTATCAGAGCCTTCAGTTATATACATAGGCATGTACAACGTTATTAGTCTCTCACTGACATCCATATTGACCCCTAACGGAGAATTTAAAAAGCAGAACTTCTAGTACCCGTTAATAGACCTCTATAGCGTACTAAACCCCCCAAGTAGCTTAACTTTTCATTAGTTTACTAGTAGTCAACGTATTCTAGGATATTAATAATGGCAAAAACTAAGTTAAATGTCCTGTAAATTTCACCGCTAATTACTCAGCAGCTGAATGAGAAACGCTGGAACACTTGACATTTACAAATAGTCTACAAATAGTCAAGGCCAAGAGTGTGTATAAGGTGGTAACTATTTTCTCAAGGTCGGTTACTAAATATAATTCCAATCAATATCAATCAACAATGTTTGCTAGAATTCCAAAAGCTGGTGTAAGGTTAAGTGGAAAGGTATTTTACTCAGAAGCCAAACTTCCAAAAGTGTTCAATAGGTTTAATTTGTTCCCTGGTACATTCCCACATGGTAATCCTAGCTGGAACGTGGATCTACGGAGGCTACGTAGAGAATACCTATTGTTGCAAAGTTTATCACATCCTGACACTACATCGGCGGGTTCCACGCCTAAGAAAGACGAAGAACATTCCCGGAAACTAAACGAAGCTTTTAATATAATCCAGAATCCAGTTACTAGAAGTCAGCACCTGCTTGAACTACATGGTTTCGACACATCAGAAAAGGGTCTTTCGGCTATTGGCAAGAATAGTGAATTATTGGCTACTGTAATGGACGTTCACGAGCAACTGGAGAAGGTAGAAAAGTGGCAAGAAGTAAAAAAGATCCTGGGAGAAAATAAACGTCGCATGCAGGAAACAATTAAGGTACTTGGGGCCGCGTTTGAAAAGAATGATCTTGAAGCTGCTATGCAGAAATCAATCGAATTAAACTACTGGGCAAAGCTGGAAAAAGCTATGAAAGAATGGACTCCTGGGTCAAAAGTAAAGCTGGATTAATGTTAATAATGTCTATTTACGCGGGTATCTTGTCCAACTAGTGTAATAAATTAGTTATTAACTCTATTCTCGACTACCCTACACGTACATCCACTTCTAAATATATAACAAGATATCAGCAAAGTCACTGTGAGCATCGCAGCCCTTTATCATATTGGAGGAATTTCAAACTCACACCGCCGAAATTCGTCCCATTCTTCTTCCGTGGATGGGTACTGTCTTAACCATTCCATGCGTGGGCCGGAAACAGACTCCTTGGCTACCGGGAAACCAAAAATTCTCAACCGGTAGAGATTTTTGTTCTTCTGCTCTACATAGTCCTCTAGCTCCTTAAAATGCTTCAAAAACACCCCCGGGAAACTGGTTCCCCAGAAGGCCCCCTCCAAACACAGGTGACGGCTTGAATGAGGTAAGTATAAGTCCTGACAAGATGCACAGTATAACCGAACCGTGTTCTTGCCCACGGTATCACTTAGCCCACATGGAAGCAACTGCATACCTCCACAGTAATATCTAGGACAAGTCCCAAATTCCTTGTGATCAAACTTTTCAGCCATCGCTTGAAGGCCCTGCTTTGTCAAAATGTACCGAGCATGGATTAAACCATATAGCTGCTCTGCTGAATGCTCAACCATAGATTTATCCACCGATTGCCGTTCCCTACTTTCGCCACCAGGACTACGCTTAACAACCCCATTACCATTACTGCGGTTAAGGTCGCCATCATTACTGCTTACGCCATTACCAGTAACATCAACCTCTAAAATTTCATCCTCTTCATATGAAGCTGGCTCGTAGCCCATAATTAGATCCAAAGCTGGTCGATAAAGAGGAAAATTTGGCGATAGTCCCGTTAAATTAAAATCGTCTTCGATAAACTCCGTTGGTACTTGACAAAAGAACTCATGACCAAACCTTGAACAAAAAGCAGGTATCCATTCGTCGTAATTACTAGACTCACTTACATCAGAAACTTCCTCCATAAATGACATAATGCTACTTTATCCACAGCAAACAAACCTGTTTTTTATCTAACTTGTTTGTCTCTTTATATATGTTGTTTTAAGTTCATAATCTTCAGTTTTTCTCCTTAAAAGAAAGCATGTCGGTCGATCTTTGACTCCTATAAAGTGCTGGGCAGCGACTTGGTAATCATGGCAGAAGATCGTATAAACGATTAGAAGACTGTACTAATATGAACGCGAGGGAGTGAACAAATATGAGCGCTAGATTTGTGTCGTCGATTTTGGCGGCTATTAATCTGCTTGTGTTACAGATCGTTCTATCTTTAGCAAATGAACTGTGCTGGCATTCAACCGTGTACACGTACTTGAGTACAAAATGCACTATGTGCCGATGATTGTTCCTGATAAAGACTTGTTTTTGTTCAACAGGAGTGCTGCGGCTTTTGAAGCAGGGACGGTGGTTTGGTTGAGCCTCCGTTCAGGCATTGGTTGAGTGCGGAACAGCACGCTTGTTGTAGGGAGATTCTGGTAATACACTACCATGTATAACTGAACAAGAGGTGACTGTTGGGCATGTGTGGTTGGGCTGCAGTCAATTACTATAAGTGGTAGAATTTGCATGTTGGGTTTCTAACCCGCTATTGTAAATGCATTGTGTGTGGTGGATGTTTGCTCTTTTGCCGCATTATACTTAGTAATGCGGCGACAAAGACGAAAGAAGTTAGCTGTTGAAGAGCTGCATTCAAAGATGACGTCGTTGGTGGTTTCAGTAATACCCTGCCTGCGGGAGAAGACGTGGCGGTTATTAGAGTTGGTACTACATCTACCGCAGTAACATCAGGGCTAGCATTGCTACTTATATATGGTGGTAGAGACTACATACAACTTACTAGACAGTTGATACTTCACTGTGTAAAGTGGTTTACCATTATTTTTAGTTTTATGTAACTTACAAGAATGGAATTATATGTTGTTGCAGCAACTATTAATGGAAGAAATTCTAGCGAAATAGCGTATAGAACGGCGATCGTCACGGAATGGACAGGAAGTTACCGGAGCCAGTGTTTGAGCTAGTCAGAGAAGCGCTTAATGAGGAGCGGAGGGATAAGAGGAGGAAGTTGAACTCTGCTGGTGCTGATGGGCATACTATGACGATTGTGGATATTACTGGTGATGATGATGATGAGAACACCACGAAAAGCGTAGAACAAGACAGTAGTAGCGATGAAGACGAGTTTTATGACAGTGATGAGTTTGAGGATGTATCATTAGAACACCCATCTGGTGAAGAGGGGGTTTTATCCGTAACCTTCGACCGTGCAAGCAGCAAAGCTGACAAAGCTAAACGACGGAGTACCGTAGTGGATGCAGAAGTTAGATCTTTTCGCAAGTTTATGCATTGTTTTCACATTGTGGCGATGTTAGCCCATTATAACCTGCGAAATGAGTGGTTGAATGACTCTAAGTTACAGGAGAAGTTATCTGCATTGGTGCCAGACAAGGTCTTCGAAAAGCTGAATCCAGAAAAAGATGAGGAGATGCCGCTGCGATCTACAAGGAAACTTCTAGATGGACTAAAGGAGTGTATGAAGTTGTGGAAGAAGCACTGCAAGTTTATTGATGATAAAAACGATGGACTTTACATGTGGCGATGGGACGCTTTGGCGTCCGGTGCTTGGACAGTGAAGAAGCAGGTCAATCTGCGACAGTATAGAAGAATACTGAGCAAGGCAACGATAATGTCCAGAAAAGTAGCATTGGAGGGTTTTGTAGCAATGTTACGGGGATGTGGGGTTAATGCAAGACTGGTGGCGAGCTTACAGCCCCCAGACATTACAGATATGACGCCTACATCTGGTAATAAAGGAGCTAAGAGTGACGTCAAGACAAATAATGAAAAGTTTGAATATCCCGTTGTATGGTGCGAAGTGTGGGACAAATTCTCCAAGAATTGGATCAGTTTAGATCCTATATGCAAAGATACTATAGAACAGATACGATATAAAACCAAATTTGAACCCGTTGGCAAATATGCAAAATTCAACCAGATACGATATGTGATAGGTTTTGATAGGAAAGGAGGATGTATTGATATTACCCGTAGGTATGCATCTAATTTCAATGCTAAGGTAAGAAAGCAGCGTGTAACAAGGACGCCGGAAGGTGCCATATGGTACCAGAAAGTTATACAAGCATTTCATAAACGAAAACGCACCAGAGTTGACGACTACGAGGAAGAGTACTTTAAGACAAGAGATGAGGTAGAGGGTATCCCTAACAATGTTGCTGATCTCAAAAATCACCCATACTTTGTACTGGAAAAGGATATGAAGCAGAATGAAACTTTACGCAGCGGTTGCGAACAATGTGGGTTTCTGCGACTTAAAGGGACAAAAAAATCAAATGGAGGCACGCTCAAGGTATACAAGCGGCAAGATGTATTGGAGTGTCAATCCGGGCGGCATTGGTTTATGCAAGGAAGGGTCATTAAGAGCGGATCGAGGGCGGTTAAGACTATAACGGTCAAAAACTTTAAGACTCGAGAAGTGGAAGAGGAACGGCTCTATTCTATTGACCAGACAGAGCGTTATGTCCCACCTCTAGTATTAAGCGATGGCGAGATACCAGTAAACGCCTACGGAAACATAGATGTTTACAAGCCGTGGATGATACCAAAGGGCTGTACCCTTATTGAAAGCAGGCATGCAATTAAAGCGGCTGCATTCGTTAAAGTGCCCTTTGCAAAAGCTGTAACCGGCTTTTCATTTGAAAAGGGTAGAAGTGTGAAGCCCAAAATCACTGGTGTCGTAGTACAATCGCAGTACACAGAAGCGGTTTGCGCTCTAATCGAAGCCATTGAGTGTCAGGCACAGGAAGATAAAAGAAAAGATCGTGAAATTGAAGCGTTACGGTGTTGGTCATTAATGCTTGCTCAGCTACGAGTCAAGAAAAGACTCAATGATAGACACGGGGTGGTTTCTGATAAACTGGAAGACGTAGATGTTGAAACAAGTGAAAACGAACAAACTGAAATACATGATGGAGGTTTCCTTCCGGAGGAAGGTGGCTTTCTTGCAGACCCTAACAATGAACCCAGTCTTGAACCAGCCATAACTCATAATGATTCCGTGGAAGCTGATTTACCTTCTGAGAAAGCCGCGACGACAGCGTTACCGAATCCAGGTATTTCGTCTGCTAATGAATTCGAGCAATTTTTGGAAGAACTTAACGACGGTGAAGAAAATAATGGTAGTGGTAACGATGATGAAGCGTACGAATAAAAATCAGTATAACTGAACACTAGTTGGAACTGTTATTATGTGACAGTTTTTTATTTATTAGTATTGTAAAATCCGTTTTAAGCGATTGTGCCAGCTATGAATTTGACATATGCGAAAATTATAAGTTGAAGCTACACTTAAAACTTATTAATACACTTAAAACTTATTAATAGAGTAAGGCATATAAACAAGCTATTTAACGTCTTGATAGAGGCTGCTGCTGCTTTTGGTTGTTTGGAATTCCGCTAAACTTGTTCTTGGCATTCACATGAGTTTTTTTGCGAAGATATCTCAACTAAAGAAAGCTAGAAGCACCAATAATACTATTAAAGCCAGCACAACCCAAAATGTTCCCGATATAAGTAAAGATCCACTTGACTATGAGGCAACATCGTTGCTACCAAAAAATTATATCCGGGCAGAGGATCCATCCATTAAAATACTAAAGGAAAAGAGACGGCAAGAAAGACTAAAGAATTCGTCGAATTCAAACTCAAAGAAACGAATTTCAGGTGCAACGTCGAAGAAATCAAGTAAAACTGATGACCAACCTAACTTTTCAACTAAGTGGAAACTACCGAAGCCGTCAAGCTCAGCGAACCATGTTTCAAAGCCCAAAATCACTGGCAAAAGGTTAACTTTTGAGGAACTTAAGAAGCAAGCTGAAGAAAGAGCTGGGTCCCGTGTAGTAGAAGCTGAATCGCCAACCAGCTCCATCGGCAGCATTACATCTACCCTATCGAAACCAAATTTCAAGCCAAAAATGTCCAGAAAGTCATCTAGTCCTAATAAGGTAATAAAGAAAAGGAGTTCATCAAACGAAGGATCTGTCAAGGCCAAGGTTTTGGATAAAGAAGCCCAAGCAAGACCAAAGGTTCCCCCCAGTATAGGTATTGCAAAGCCCAATGAGAATCTTCGTAAAATTTTGGAAAAGCGGAAGAACTTTTCCAATTCGAAACGTCATGATGAGGACTGGTCAGATTTAGATGACTTCATCGATGATGATGAAGAGGCTGGCAGTGAAGACTACAATAGAGATGAAATCTGGTCGATATTTTCCAAGGGTCGTAAAAGGAGGTATGTTGATGACTACGATGACGATAAGGGTATTGATGATATGGAAGCGAACGAGATGGAGGTTTTAGAGGAAGAAGATTACTCCGCACGGGTGGCTCGTAAAGAAGACAAGATGGAGGAAGCTTGGCTACGAAAACACGAGAACGAGAAAAAGAATCGGAAGAAGAAGAAGAATTAACGTCAACTAAAGCTTATTAGTATATTGGCAGTCACCGCTACATAATTAGATTTTTCAAGATATAGTAGAGATTACATATATCACATACCACTGTAAACGACTTAGATGAACAGTGAAACCAGACCGTAACAAACGCATGAAGTCACGAGGAAAAAAACAGCCCCGCAACTCGTGTAATGCCACCAGGGTGCAACCTTGAATCGACTGAAGAGTAACAGCAAGCTGAAGGAACTTAATACCAATGATAAGACCAGAGAGCTTAAAACCAATGAAGTAATATACACTGTTCCTTCAAATTCTGTTTGACCGTTACCAATTACACTAAAAAGTGAGAATATTATGCCCATTGTTGCACCCGTAGTAATGCAGGACATAAGGAGCGTAACAATATAAAATATTGAGATTACTGCATCATGTTTATAGGCGTATAATTGCTCGCCTCCAACTTCATTATGAAAAAGCCCTTCCGGATCCCATGTAGAGTACATCATGGGATGTACAGGACTGATTGAAGAGCTAGTACTTTGATCAAATGTAGCATAAGACCCGTTTCTCTCCGGTGAAGGCTGCAATAACGCCTCGTATGCATCTTCACATTGATCGCTGTGCTTTCCAGGCCCATGAGTGAAAAAAAAACTGAGCGTTTCAAGACAGTGATAAAATGCCTCAATAAAGTCCCTGTTAAATCTAATGAAGCCGCCATGCTCATCCTCGCCGTATATCTGATTTAATTCTGCCGATTCTTCAACATTACAATGATTCCAGTCTCCATAAACTGGTAGGGTATCATTTCTAGTGTCTATGGGAGGCAATAGTATCGCCTGCTTACCTGTAAAGTGATTCTGTCCCTGGATTTCCACTATATTGGCCATCTTTTCCTTACCTTGATTAAATAGGGCGGTCGCTGACATCTGCCCTGATACAATGTTGCAGAACTCTTCATCAATAAATTCTTGACTGCTGTCCTTTAATTGGTGTCCTAAGTTCCATAGTGTGTGTTTAGGATCAATTGGGCAACAGGCAATGCCGTTATCAAGTAAATAACCGCATATCCTGATTAGCGGCATGTCATGTTTATTGGGAGACACATGGCTACTCAACTTCCGTATTTCCAAGAAGGCATGTTTTAAGTGTAGTTCATTATTAACAGTAACGTTCTCATCAATTGCAATTAAGTATGCTGTGTGATGGATCTCTTCTCCAATTATAGTTTGTTTTCTAACAAAAAACCTTGTCCTTTTCGTATTTATTATGATATCTGACATACCCAGGTGATGTGTTTTAATCCAATCAAGACACATTGCATCTAATGCAGATAATGATGTCTCATCGTGCTCTGTCTGTTTCTGTAGTAATGTCTCAAGTACGGTGGAAAGCGGTAGATCCTTTGTGCATATATGACCGCGCATGCCACCAACATGGCACATTAGTACACACTCATCTTCCCCCTGTCCATGAAGAAGTATACTGGGGTGTTGATTGTGTTTATCGTCCTGCGCGAAAGCAAAATCCAAAGGGATCATTTCAAGTAACGAGTGCGGTAATGTCGATAACGTCCCCATGTCTAACTTCGTCGCTTGCCTACTATTTGGTATCCCGTTATCGGTCTCATTCTCGATCTGTGAAAGCTGCTGCCAATCTTGCTTATCCACCACATGGTAGCCCGACTTGATAAGAAGCGCCTTAACGTCGTCCACTTGGTCCTTCGCCAATACAAATGTTTGTAAGTGGTGGTACTTGCCCAAAAACAGTGCATCAAATTCTAAACAAGACTTAACTGTAGTATCAACAATTGTCTTTTCGAGGAGCAGATATTCCAGCTCTCTGTCCCCGTACCCAATTGTCCCATTGCCTACGTTAATCAATGCCCGTAAAAGCAGAGAAATTTCTGCCAAAATAGGCTCCAGGTCAGCGTTCATAAAGGATATCCCTTCCTGTCCGTAATGAAGCTCATCACAAGAGTTCAACTCCAAAACGAAATCCTTCGCGACAGCCTTGTTCCAATAATACCGCTTAAACTTCCTTGTCAACTTCCGTAAAGCCACTCTTTGTAAATTAATATACCTCGACAACTGCTGAAGTTCCAAACTGCAGTATTCCAAGTGGAGCCGCGTAGCATTAAACTTCGTACTCTCAGCAGGAATTTCGTTAGCCTTGTTCAACTCCACAATTTTCGACGCTATACCGACTAACCTTGCATTAACCTGCCTGATCTTTAAACAAACAAACACATTCGTAATCCTAAACTGCTCCTGAAAAGACTCAAATAACTTGCACAATAACTCATCATCATTACCATAATTTTGACTGCTTGCAACTTCTTTTATGTCGCGCTTCAACTTGTTATAATTTATACTGTTCAGCTTCCACTCAGGAACTGACTTATACGCTATGTTTTTACCTAACCTCATGTATTAACTCTTGCTTAGCATTACCTTCGATAGGCCATAGCTTTCGAATTTTTCTACTGGCTAATAAAAGATTAAAGTTATAATATATCGATAAAACGTAAGCCGTTTTCTGTTTCAAGGATAATTAGTTTGCCTTTTGTTCTTATGTGTACGTAAAAGTGACTCTCCGCGAAAAAACGCTTATTTTAAACGAATAAACTTTCAACGTGATTACTGTGTTAGGATCGCTGGTATTGAAAATCCATGGTCAGGAACTTACAGGCATCTAGATATGGGTTAATTGACGTGTTTAAGCGGGTATTAATGTTGTATAATTTAGTTATTACTGGTTAATATATGACAACTGTGATATTACAGTATACGAAAGAAGGCAATCATGTTCAGAAAGGGAAATACATGTGGGTGCAAAGAATGGGACAGCAAATCTATCGGGAATATGTCTTGTTAAGTCATATTGGTATACTGGTTGTTCGGATTGAAGCTTTTATACCGTGTGGTACATTTCAAAGTGGTATAATGAATTAGAAAAAAAAGTACCATCGCCATTCTTCAATTAAAACATTATGTAAAACAGGAAATTTTAGGATGGTAGAGGAGAATAAGCACATTCCAAAGTTTATACGAGAGCGCCCGTGGTACCTTAAGGGTGATGGAGTTGATGGGGAAGGTGATGGTGAAGACAAGTTGAGTCATCATCGGCTTGTTCACGGTCAGGTGCCGATTGACCACTCGGAGCCCAAGATGGGGTCTGAAATTGTGGATGTGTTCAAAGTTGTGGGTGAGGTCTCTGGCGGCCGAGGTAAGCGGCTCGGAGGTAGCCGGTGCGAGAACTGTGGTTCGGCTGCCCACAAGAAGCGAGACTGCCTGGAGCGGCCTCGGAAACAGAGGAGAGAAGGTGGCGTGATTGGAGAAGCAGGTGGTGCATTTGCAGTGCGGGACGAGGCAGGCCTAAAGTACGACGCGAAACGCGACCGATGGTTTGGATACGATGCGGAGGATCACGAGAGGAGATCAGAGCGGAGAGCTCACGTGACCGCGGGGCAAACAGGAGCTTGTGTTGGTGCGGTGGAGGAGGATTCTGTTGAGGATCTCGACTGGCAGGTGGAGAGATACAAGCTGGGTTTGTTGGAAGATCAACAAGTGCGTGGTGACTCGAGTGAGGGTGTGCCGTCAATTAGGGCGCGCGACGACAAAGCGTTATACCTTGACGATTTCAATTCGGACGAAATACGCTACGACCCGAAGTCTAGGTTATATAAGACTGATGAGCTGGGTTCTTTGGACCCCGAGACTAAGATGTTTCACCGTCACTTGAATGGGGACTCGACTAAGCTTGAAGCGCTAAGTAAAAAAGTACGGTCCATTGAGTCGCAGTCCGGGATACGGGACGACGATGTTGATGTACGCAAAGTGGGCCACGTATTGGCTGCCAACCCTACGAAGTATGAAATCATGCTGCTGAGAGGCAATAATAGATCCACGAGTGATGCGCATAAGAATGGCGAGTCGAGCAAGGAGCGCAGTGCCGGAGAGAACGGTACAAGGACAAATGGAGCAAACAAGGGGTGATAATAGCAATCAATTACCAGCATCTGCTCGTCCAACACTCCAACAAGCATTTACTACCGCCTTGTATAATAGTTCAGTTGTATAAAATCAGCATTTCTTTTTTAAGCTCATCGCGTTAATAAAATTTTCATAGCTAAAATTGAAAGATGCTCATCTTCAAGCCTGTCACCATCTCTGAACTCAACTACAGCATATAATATGTCGATCCAGGCATCACCTTTAGTTAGAAAGCTTGCTTCCAATAGTAGGAAGACCAGAGAGGATGCGCTAGCCTCTTTGCGCTCCTTCATCACCACAAAACAGTTCAGGACGCAGTCTCAGCTCCAGTTCGATCAACTTTGGAAAGGTCTATATTACGCCATGTGGTTTAGTGACAGACCAAGGCCACAGCAGCGGCTTGCATGTCAGCTAGGTGAACTACATCTTTTGTTCCTCGAAGGTTCTACAGACGTTGCTGTACGCGACAAGGCTTTTATCCGTTTTTCACTAGCATTCTGGAAAGTCCTGTGTCTCGAATGGTACAACATTGATCACCACCGTCTAGACAAATACCTCCTTCTTGTGCGTCTAGTATTCTACCATCAGCTAAAATATCTCCGTGAACGCCAATGGGATGAAGAGCTCGTGACCAAATACATCACTGCCGTGCTTCAAAAGCTGCCCCTCAGCGGTGATACCAAGGTCTATAATGGAATTCCCCTACACATCATTGACATTTTTGCGGACGAGTGGGAGAGAGTTGCAGTTACGGATGAAAGCGAAGAAGATGAGCACAACTTTTCCGTCGAGGAGCAGCGTGAACTAATCCAAAAGACCCCAATAGCTCAATTTATTGCGATATTTGAGCGCTTAGCATCTAATACCGATAACAGTAAGGTAATTCGTAACAAGATTAAAGAAGACTTTCTGCAAGATCAGAGATTCCGTGACTGGGATGTGATATCAGAGGAACAGGAAGAGGAATCAGACCCAGAGGAATGGCATGGATTCTAACTGCATATATTTCATCAAGCATGCATGCACCAAACTGGGACCCGCATTCCTACCAAGTAGTCTATATATTAATTACTATTAGAGCTGGTTAAAGCTACTCGGGATTAGCGTTACCCGGCCTTATAAGAACTTTTCTAAATCTTACAAGGAGCAAAAATTAAAATAGGACAGCTAGGCATATCAATAACTACTAAGGAATTAAGAACGCTACAATCGAACTTTGCCTGCTCAACCTTCATAGTTCTTCACAATGGCAAAGAACTCTAACAGTATCGAGAAGCTAGCGGAAGCTCCTTTACAATTCGTTAGGGAGGGTTCTGCATTCATTTCCAAGTGTAACAAACCTAACCAAAAAGAGTTTATGCAAATCGTCAGAGCTGTTGGTATTGGCTTTCTAGGTGTTGGTGTCATTGGGTATGCCATTAAGTTAATCCATATTCCAATTAGGTACTTAATTGTATGAATACATGTGTATAGCCTTTTTGAGATATATTTATATATGTATATATATTATATATATATATATATATATATATATTAAGCGTGTACTGTGAAAAAAAAAAACAATCTTTTACCGCCACCGTCCTCTTCTCCAAAACAGACAGCTCAAAACTACGAAATAGATCTAAGATAATGGACGGCAGTCTTGAAGAACATGTATCGAATACAGAGGGTTCATCTCCTTTTGATAAGATTAAAACACACTTTCCTCCCGCCAAAATAAAGAAAATAATGCAAACAGATGAGGATATAGGAAAAGTTTCTCAAGCAACACCAGTGATTACTGGGCGCTCTCTCGAGTTTTTCATTGCAATGCTAGTAGAGAAGTCCAGTCAGGTGGCACGTGAGCAGGGATCTAAGCGTATTAGTGGAGATATTATGAAGAAGACCATTATGGCAGATGAAAAGTTCGACTTTTTACGCGAAATTGTATGTCCAGATGCTGTTCCTTCGGATGCTGAAGATGCAGGTGCTGCAGGTGGGGATATAGAAGCCTAAATATGTGACCAGGCGTGTTTTTAGGCGCAGGCCATCGCTCCACACACGTTAGATGGTAAGGTCATGTGAGTTGTATCACTTAGTACGTCGTGATGAATTTTCATCATCGTTGTGGAAGGGTATACGAGTAAAAGAACTTTAACTGAATATTGTTGTTCAAAAATTTATACAGGGTACAAGTTAATGAACGAAGCCGGCAAAATAAAGCTCCTGTATATATATAAGAGTAAAATGTTACTCACTAGATTGTTCTATTGATAAACCTCCCCAAAAGAAAAACTTGCAACCATGTCGGTACTCTCAAGTGTAGCTGCCAACGCTATTGTTTGGCCATTATTTGCAGTTATGCTAATTGTATCTTGTACTATTGCATACTTTAAAAGTTCGGGAAGTTCATTCATTTCCGCAAACGGCACACAGAAGGGTGTGCCTCTCGCTCTAAACTTTATTGCAACGTCATTTGGATGCGGTATGCTTGTCGCATACCCGCAAATGGCGAACGTTGCAGGCCTACATGGTTTATTAGTATATTCGCTCACGTCAGCATTGCCAATGATGCTCTTTGCGTACTTTGGACCTTTAATTAGAAAGCGATGTCCAGAAGGGTTTTTGTTAACTGAGTGGGTATATCAGCGGTTTGGGACGGTAGCAGGAGTGTATTTGAGTATTTGTACGGTATTAAACCTATTCCTTTACATGGTTTCCGAAGTTTCTTCTGTGAACTTGGCCTACGAGGCGTTGACAGGGAAAAGTGGGCTTGCTGTAGTGATAGTTCAGTGCGTTGTAACGACTATATATACCACACTAGGTGGTTTTCATATTTCGTTTATCACTGACACCATTCAGACAGGTATTGTTTTAGTATTGCTAGTCGCGGGTACCATCGCTGTCGCAACGAATCTAAAAATTGACCATCAAGCTGTACTTGATAGCGGATTATTAGAGGCAAAGCCACTAGGCTGGAAGCTATTATACATCTTGACGGTTGCTATATTCACCAACGATTTCTTTATGTCAGGCTTCTGGCTCCGGACGTTTGCTGCACGCTCAGACAAAGACCTCTTCATTGGATGCGCCATTGCAACTTTTGTGCTTCTTTGCGTGCTTACACTAGTCGGCATGACCGGTATGCTAGCAGTGTGGGCAGGTTATGTTCCAATTGCATCCTCCGAATCAGTTCCATTTTTCGACTTACTCGCCCACCAAAGTGCCGGTATTGTTGGACTTGTCCTTGCAATTACAATCGTCATCTCCACTTGCGCCCTAGACACCCTGCAGAGCGCGCTTGTCTCCACTATCGCAAGCAGCGTCTTCCGCAACAAACTGTCCCTTCTATACGTGCGCTCAATCGTCCTTATTGTGATGGTCCCAGTCGTTATCGTTGGCCTCATCGCACAAGACATTCTAAATATCTACCTTATCGTGGACCTCCTTTCCAGCTCGGTCATACCGGTCATGATGTTTGGACTTCATCGTAAATCTCACTCCTATCTCACTGCTTGGGAAGTTGTTGGAGGTGGTCTTGGTGGTATTTTAAGTGTCTTCATTTTCGGTTCAATCTATTACCACAGCGCCCACGAGGGTGGTCGTCTCCTTCTCCTCCTTAATGGACTCTATCTCGACGACTGGGGTGTCTTTGGCGCCCTAGTTGCTGCCCCGGTCGGAAGCATTATATCCGCCTTCCTCATCTTTGTAATAAGAAGCATTCTCTACCATTTTTGGCCCCTATCATTATTAGCACCAATTAGCCCAGAACAAAATAACACAAAAGGAACCATAAGCGAAGATTACCACAGTGACGAGACCAAGGATTCTACCTTAATTTTTCCACCCATATAATACTGCCAAGATGACATGTCACAAGACCTCGCATGCGGCACATCATATTTTTGCAGAATATAATAACGCTAATCACTTAAAACACATTGCTGGCTTCTTTTATGGACCTGTACCATATGACAACAAATCGTTCATGTAACGCAAATCTTTCGCATTTTGTTTGAAACGCATAACATAAATTCTGAAACAAGTAAAATTATTATTTAAGACGATGTCTAAACAAAGACTGTCGCGTATATAACATTAGATAGATTAATGACGCCAATATTGTGGTATTACATACAATTGTAATTTATCAATTAAGAAATCCCTTCTTCTTTTTTCTGTTTAGGAAGGTGGATCTACCCGACCTCTTTTTACACGTCGATACCTATACGTAAGTTTAAAAAGGTGAAAGAATTAATTAAACTAAGGATTCATTTAATTACTGTTTACCATCCATCGGTTGTAAAGATTTTCATTCAGCTGATTTGCGATTGTTGAATGTTGTTAAAGCACTATCGGCTAGTGGTTATCTCAGTTACATATTAAACCTATAAGGAAGTCTGTTTACCATAAACAGCTGTTCCCATCATAGAAAGATCGTTTTTGGTTTTGAACTCTCTATTGACTCTAAAAGTTGTAGGGTTATTGCAGCGGGTGCTGTTTACATTCAATAGGCGTTATTATCTTGTCGAAATTCCCTGTTGTACCTATTGCGGATACTACTGTTTGAGTGAAATTGTGGTCATATCGATAATTTGGATGTTAGGGGGAACATTTGGGCTAAAATCTGATCGTTCACAAGGGAAGGTGTATGTGCCTCGCTCTCAGTCGACAAGTGATTTGTTTCAGATTCCAGAAGTCGTTGGTCAGGATTGGGGTAAAAGACGGCGCCTAACCATTAAAAAAAGTACTAGTACTGGCAATTTGAATAGCCACGTCCGGCGTTCTATAAGTGAGCTTCAATTGACCCCTTACCAACTTCAGCGGACGCAAATGAAGCAGAAATTCCAGTTTCCTAATGGCGAGAGCTTTACTCCAAGGTCTCAATTGATGCGGCCAAGAGATCAGTATTCTATGTACTCGAATACGGTAGTGATTGATGAAAGGTCAGATCAACGTCGTGCTTATAGTTTAAGCAAGATATATCGGATGAAGGAATCTCAAAGTCTTCCTTCAGTCACGAATGGGGGGAGTCAGCTTGCTGTCGATTCTGGTACCGCTTTGCCGCCTATGGTAACCCACGCTACTGCTCCTGCGATGTTATCGAGTGCCACAGAATATGAAATCTCGCAGGACCGAAATAGGTGGCCACGCAGGTCCAGTAGCTTATATAGCAGAAGCAGATCTACTACTGCTGCCGCTGCCGCTGCTGCTGCACTTTCAGCTACCCATGCAATGGGTGACGAAAGTAGCAGTGACGCAGACGCTAAAAAAGATTATGGCAAAGTGGAAACTAAAATAAAGCGTAACGACTCAGTTAGGTCTACAGGTTTTGCCTCTGTGACGGGAGGGCAGGTTTCTCTTCCGAAGTCGCCACTTGTTTCAACAGGGACTGCGACTTCAAGTGTCGGTTCACAGCAGAGCACGATGACTCGGTCTAATTTATCCACTTCTGGAACTACCACCAGTGAACACAGTGAAATTACGACAAAGGTCCCATTGCTAATAGCTCCAACAGTGGTTCAAATTGATGAACAACCGGGTTTATCTGCCAATCCACCGTCGGCTTCAGAAATCGTTGAACCATCGGGGAAAATACCGGTTGATAACAAAGGCAGTGAACAGATCCAACTTAAACGAACAAGGTCGAAGCTTGGTTCTCTCCTCAAGAAGTTCATTCCACCTTTGAAGAGGAAGAAACGTGCTTTGGACTCAAATTTATCAAATGATGCTAATGCTGGGGAAGGGATTGAAATCAAAAATAATTCTCCTACGCAGACAATTTTGGACTCGAATGGATTAGGCGATGATATATCAGTACCTTCTGCCGAAAAAACGGACAACGGGTTGTTCGACATAGATCTAGTATTTGATTCGTTGTTGCTAAAAAATGGTGGTGAAGAGACACCGGTTACTACTAACAATAAAATTCTCACTGGCACAGTTTCCAATGAAGCTGACAAGGAAACAGTCAAAGAGGAACAGAATGAGGAAAGAAGAAATTCCATAACGTATGAAATAGACTACGATTTGATTCACGATTTTTCAAAGCTGGGGCACTACATAAATACTGGCGTTGGTGGAAATAACATGGATGATCAAGTTTCAAGCTTAACACCCCCACCAAGATCCAATCGTAGACCAATTGGCAAAGGTGCGCAGCTATTTCGTGGCTCCGAAGAAAGAATTACGCTAGATAAAGACCATACTCAGGAAGACAGAATTTTAAACAATTTACAAGTCAATTGGAAGACAGTTCATATTAATGTTACTATGCCCCGTCAAAACTGTTCCTCTACGAGTTCAATTAGCATCTCTTCGCCCACAGATTCTGCAACATCTGAAAAATCCGATAAATCTCATAAAAGGCTAGAATTTGCCGATGATATATATGTCAATGACACATATTCCCATTTGGAATATAGAAGAAGCGATAAAAACTTCCTAAAAGAAAGAAGGCAATTGATGATGTCAATCAAAGGATTATCATTCGTGCACTCAGTGAAAGCTGAGCTGAATGAATATAAGAAATACGAAATGCAAGTACATCCAGAGAGTAAGCAAAATACCCAACTATTTACATAGATATAACGTGTTACGCGAAAACAACTACATAATTCAACCTTCTGTGAAATGATGTTAAGCCTTATACATTTTTCGAGAATGCTAGATATTTTAAATTCTTTGTGCAGGCTACAAACTCAAATAATTGGTTATTGGAGTGTTGTGATTTCAATTTATTTTAATTTGGAAGTTTAAGTGCGCTTTGAGTCTTACATTAAGAAGAAAAAAAAATAAAGTTAAAAATATACAAAGAAACATTAATTAGTATATTTCTTGACTACGCCAATAACCTCATCATGGGTATCTTTTAACATCTGTACACGACGCTCAATATATTCACACACAGCATCATAGCTTCCGAATTCGCTGCCCAGTTTATTGCGCAAGTAATCAAACTCGATTCTGTCCTCGTCACAAATATATTCCTGGAGCGTCTCATAGGTGAAATACTCAAAATCAAAGTTATTAATAAGCTTTAAACTTTTAAACGATCTAAAGTTCTTACCAGTGTCATCAATAGGTACATCTGACTTCAGAATGTCGCTTGGAACGAGTTCATGTAAACTCGAATGAATGAACATAATATCTATCCTTTCCTCATCTGGAGGTTCCATGTAAGCTTTAACGAAGTGTTTCTCAAAACTATAGTTCGGTTTGAGTTCCATTAATTTATTTTTATTCTTCTTAGATCCATGTTTGTGTTTTACCTCCTTTTTGGCATTCCGCCACCGTTCGTAGTCTTGTCTGAAATTGCGATGTAGTAAAATGCTTTTGTAGTCCTGCTTTTTCTCAGCCTCATAGGTAGGGAGGGTTTTTACTTGGTAGTAAGGTTGCATTAATGCATGTGCTGCTAGAATATACGTTTCCTTATGCGCTTCGCTATTAGACTTTTGTGAGAACATTTCATAAAACCAATCATTACCATATATGTTATAGTATAGTGACAACAGTAGAGTTTTGAGGTGCGTATTCTTATTAACTATTAGCTGCCCTGAAGCTGTGGAATAATTGGGAACTGTTCCAGCTAGGTCATGGAATGGAACTTCTTTTTTGTTAAATTGTTCTATATCATCGCTCTCCATATCCGTGTACATATATGGAGGATTCACATCATCGGAATAATACCTTATTCTTTTGGTGAAATCCACAGATATGCCTGCCATTTCATAAAAAGAGGGCGAGGTCGTTCTAGTTGAAATATCTGGCCATAGGACTAGACCATTTTCTTTGTACGCCTTACTATTGAACACTTGGTCCAGGTCCTTCAGAGGAATATTGCCAGCCTCAATGAATAAGACCTCTTTAAAACTACTAACTAACAGAGCTATAGCATTAGCTTGTTGGGGTTCAATTTTTTCTTTTGAATCGCCAAATATTGGTTTTTCATCAATGCAGATTGCATTCATAGATTTGATACGTTTGCAGAATTGATCATCCCTTCCTTCATAACTGGGAATAAAAACCTCCACCGGCAGAGTAGTGCCCCTTTCCCTCAATGTCTTTATCATAGTAAATGCCAAAATACTACGACTAGAACCACCAACAGTAACGATACCTTTCCCTCTAGGAAATAATCGCTTAAAAGCAGACTCAGATGGCTTCAAATGAGATGAAATAAAGCTAATGAATCCTGAATGCTGTATTTTTAGTTCTGCCATAAGTTGTTCCGGCACATTAAAACAATTGTATAAATTCTCATAGGACTGAACTTTACTATCTTTACCGTCATGTGAACTTAAATGGTAAATCTCACAAAGAGCCTCTGATTTAAAGATCGAGGGATCTTCAGGACGATCTAACGGTCTGTATCGCTTCAAACCCTCTAAAACCTTCACATAGTATGGATCATTTCCGTTTCCTAACCAGGTACTTGTTACAACGATTTCATTTGCACTATTAAATACTGATTCAAAACCCGATTGAATTCTTGATGAAAAGTGACGATTCCCATCGTTACTTGGATGTACTGAAAGGAGGAAAGTACAGACAAAAAAGAATATTGTCCCCAAAACCATAACTTGTTTCTTTCTTAGCTTCACTGGCATCATTAATTCATTAATTTAACCCAATACTAGCGCGAATATATACATTAAGTAGTACTTTTAATACACAGATTAAAGTAAATTAGAGGTTGAAAAGTAAAATAGTACGATAAATGCATAGTCAGTTAATAACATGGCGATGAGTTAATGTTCTTCTATGGTAATAGTGATAAGATAACGCTGAATGACATTCATGAACCGTTGAAATTAAACCTTGTAAAACTTCCGCGTGACTGATGATTAACGGTGTTGTGTATTGTGTTGAAGTAATATCCGTACAAGTCCGATATAGTGTAACGGCTATCACACCACGCTTTCACCGTGGAGACCCGGGTTCGACTCCCGGTATCGGAGAATTTCATCTGTTCACAACAGTCACAAGTTAATAACTCGAATATGTATATAGTTGTCCTTTGTTATTTCTTCACTTGAGGTGAAGAGTTGTTCATTTTTACTTCCAGGTCGTCTGTATTGTAGATTTCTCTTTTTGGAAAGAGCGTAAGAAGTCATCTTAAAGGGGATTGAAGCACAGCTACTACCAAGTCGGTTATAAAACGTTACTTGACCATGGAGTCTGCGAGAACGTTCTATAAAACTATACTCAAGTCTACAGATCCCTTTGCACTGTCGTTGCATCTATCAGGAAAAGCAGTTCCAATTGTGTTCTACATTTTGGGATCATGGTTTCTTTCATTTACAGCTCAATTCATAGTTATAACGCTTTTAATAGCACTGGATTTCTACATCACGAAGAATATTTGCGGCAGGAGACTTGTTCAACTACGTTGGTGGTATGATGCGGATTCTAATCTAGAAACTTCACCTTTCAGTTTCGAGTCATATAAGCAATACCCTCAGTATCAAGGCCCTGGTGTAAATCCAATAGACTCCAGGCTATTTTGGTGGTCCTGCTATGTTACGCCAGTCGTATGGGGAATATTTGGGTTATTATGTCTTCTACGGTTTCAATTCATATACCTACTACTGACAATACTAGCGTGTGGGTTAACTGGTTACAATGCTTACGGTTTTCATTGCTGTGATAAATGGGATCCTCAAGCGAAAAGCAGTAAATCGGGATCGCTCACAGATATGTTATCCAGTAACTTCGATGGAATTCAGAAACTTGCCAGATTTAGGTCTTTATTTAATTTATAAATAGTCACTAATGTACAAATGAGCAGGAAAAATGATTACCTTCGCTTGTATATACATGGTTTCAACAGCCACTTACCTTCAGGCGTACTAGTTCTCTTCTTCTCCAATTCTTCCTTTTCTGTCTCAACTTCGATGAACTTCTGCCTTCTTTCCAGTTTAGCCTTTCTTTCCTCAAGGATTTCCTTGGGTGGCTTAAAGAATTCAAACCTTGTGAACATTTTGTTCTGGTCATCTGTAGTTTTGTGGAAAAAACCATTCAACTTAAGTGCATTAACAAATTCATCACCATTATCGCTAAAACGAGACTTGATTTCGGCTATCCATAGCTCACCTCGGGGCGCTAAGATCCTGTAAGCCTCTTTAATAAAATCTAAGAAATTGGTTCCCATTAACGCAAGACAGAAAACCACTATAGTGCACGAATTATCCGGCAGTGGGACATTTTTGATATCAGCAACAGTTATTCTATCATTGGCTTTTTTAAGGTCAAAGCTATGCACCTCCCAGTTCTTTTTGTACTTGGTTCTCTTATTATGATTCTTGAACATCTCGTTGACATGTAATGCTAAAGTAGCCTCCCCACAACCCATGTCGGCAAGAACAATCTTCTTATCTTTAAGACCTGGCAAACCACCAGGTGCATTAACTGGCTTCATAGCTCTGGCTTTTATTTGTTGGACAAAAACATCGACTGGATTTTCTGGCCAAGATTGAACCTGGGACCTAAAACCCTCGTGGTATTCGTCAAAAAGAGCTGGTTGTTCTTTCATTAACTTAAGTGCATCATTAGAACTAATGGTGTAGAGCTGCTCATTAATCCACCGGAACCTGGATCCTGAAAGTTTAGCTAACATTTTCTGCTGGAGAGGAGTTAAAGGCGGTTTTTTGGTGTTGGGAGTTACCTTCTTATTACTTGAAGATGGTTCTGATTCCTGATCATGTGGACGTTTCTTTGTAGCAGAATCAGATTTTATCTTCTGAGTTGTGACCTCTTCTATGTCCTTCTTTGGTTCCTTTATGTCTTTCTTTGATTCTTCTATTTCTTCCTTTGATTTTGCATCCTTTAGCTTGTTGTTCTTTCTTGCCTTTCTATCATTCTTCTTTATATTCAATTTTTTATTTGCACTATGAAATAACACCTGCTTGGAATCTAAATCCCATCCCTCAACCTGAAATAATCCCATATTGATGATACTGTTGAGTTTATTCTATTAGTGTCAGTAAGTCATCTCATCTCACAGTATTTAGAAAGGTTTTTCAAAATTTTAAATTCTTTACACCTCGTTAAAAACGGTGTCAGCATTAACAAAATAGGATTCATACTGACAGAAAAAGAATGTTAAAACCTGATCGTGTAGTCCTGCATACTCTCAGATCTCGGTGCTATTGTAATTTAGCCTTAGTAGTATATATTCCGGCGCTGGTGTCTCCATAAACCAGTCGCTTATTTTTACATTCGATTTTGATAAATAATGTCGAAGTATCGCTTTTACTAGCATTAAGATGAACTTCTTTGTAAGGTTTCCAAGACCTGACCTATCTCTTACATGCTTGTAAAAAACCTTTCCTGATGCCAATTGCAGCTTGGTCCACGTTCCAATCCTACTTGTGATGAATTCCTTTAATTTCTTAAGTTTCACTATAAGGTGTTTCTGCTCACCAGCAATACCGATAATTCCCATCGATTCAAAATACACTATAGAGGTATCATATAGTTCCATTTTAATTTCCTTGATCGTCTTAGTCTTTCCTGAACTGTTGTAGAAACGCACAGTGGCTATTGCCTCCAGAATTTGAGATAAGACCATCGCATTCTCGTAAGGTTCATAGTATGGTATCTGGGGCACATCGATATTTTCCAAAAACCACTCGATCAAATATATTTTGTACTGGTTTAATGTATATCTTACCTGGATATTGGGCTGTGAATAGGTCTTTAGTTGTTGATACTTGAAACCAGGATCGTTTTCCGTCTCAGCTCTAGAATCTGCACTACTTATACGCTCACTATAACCGCTATCGCACCGATATGGACTTGAAATTTGCCATTCACTCACAGCATCACTAATTAAGTCCACTTCTGAGCATTCTGAAAGAGAACTGCTTTCATATTGATTTGTTGATGTATAAAACCTGTTCACAACTATTATATCCAGCTCCCATAGGCGATGCAGTTCTTCCCTACACAAAGTAGTTATTTCCCAGAATTGAACCTCATCTCGAAGACTTGGAACGACAGTGATTTTATCAGCCATAATTGTGTATGAGGCTCCAGTAACCGTTATCGTATTTGCCAATTCCAAATAACCGGTAACCGCCACAGTAAATCCATATAATCCTTCACGTAATGCACATATGGAGCCATCATTCACCATTTGGCACCATATTGTCCCTGTACAATCATCTATCCTCAGCAACAGAATCTCCTCCCCATCTTTCCTGCGCGAACTACTTCCTATTACGCAGCCTACTATCTTCACCTTATTAACAGGATTGTTTAGAAACCATAATGTTAGATAGGGACCACAGTTTGATTGATGATTATAGTACTTATATAGCTTAATCGATATCGCCAAGCAAGACTCTATGTCTTTGATGAAAACATTGATAGTCTTATTGTAATATTGGGACAATGGAAGCAGTCTAGGATGAAAATAGGGCACAACGAGATCTCGCTCAACCGGGAACTTAACTCCAGCAATGTTCCTTAGCCTCTCATAGTGGATAATATGATCGGTATGATCGTCCATCACCACGCTCACCTTTTCGGGTTTTATTCATAGTTGTTTTACAGATCAAACTTCATGCGGGTCTTACGGTTATACATAAAGCAGACCAGAAAGGCCCATAACAAATAAAAATGGCTCTAAACACATGCAGAAGGAATTACTACACATTAGAGTAATTTTAACGCCTGATATGACTATTTTATAAAGTTATACCCTTCTCTAAGATGAAGATGTAGAGGCCAACAGCTCCAGAAGAACCAGATAAGCGAAATCGATGCATTATAAGCTTCAACAATAAACTACATAACCATGGAGACGTTATTGAGTCAGAATGTGGACCCAGAAAGTAGACTGTCTTATTAATATGCCAGTTTTAATTACTTGATGCCTTTTATTACAAACTTTCAATACGGAGATATTAAAAAATAAAATTCATTATAAATTGGCCCTAATAAAATAACTACTAAGTGTAGCAAAATCTAAGGAACAAGAGGGTAATTTTGACTAGCTGGACACTGTAGTGTTTAATAAAGGCGACGTTAATCACAACTGCTTTTATTTTCGCCTGCTGTTGGGTATATTTGCATTTATTTGCTGTTTAACCTACTACATTCGATTAAAATGGGCCTTTCCATCGAACAAAAATATAATATATGTCTAATGGCGGAAAAACATCCGAGATGGACTCAACTGGAATTAGCACGTTGGGCGTATGAAGCATATCAGTTACCTAAATGCCCTTCTCAGGGAACTGTATCTCGTCTGTTAGCAAAGAAATCAGTATTTATGAATACTCGAGGATATGAAAAGGATGCTAACAGATTACGAAAACCAAATAATATGCTAGTTCGCCGAATATTGCAGGAATGGATTTCTCAATCTATATGGAATGGCATTCCAGTGATGCCTCCCATTATTCAAGATACTGCACAATCAATATGGCATCGTATTCCACCAGAGATGCGTGAAGGTAATGGTTCATTTAGTTATAAGTGGATTTCGCACTTATTATCAACTATGGATATTAGTATGGATGCAGAGCTGCGGAAACCACCTAAAGTCTGGACTTTTGAAGAGCGCTCTGCTTTGAAGGAGTTCTTATCGCAGCTACCAGCAGATGACCTCTTTACCCTTGATGAGACATTTTTGGCTTATAACTTACCGTTATGCTTCGATCAATATGAGAAATCAGATGTTAGAAAGCGTATGGAAGTTGTTACTGTTATGCTTTGTGCCAATGTGACAGGGAGTGAGAAGATGATGCCACTTGTTGTCGGAAAGTATGAAAACTATATAAATTTTAGGAACTACTTTCCAGATGAGGGCAGTAATTATTCAGCTGGTAATAAAAGGCCAGCTTCGCATAGTGGCTATAGCAGCGGTACAGGAGATAGCACAATTAGTGCTCAACGTACTATGCATTCGGGTTCGCGCCTGGGGGAACAGATGGCTAAGAAATTTGGTTTGACATACTACAGTAACAGGAAGTCTTGGCTGACAAGTAATTTGTTCCATGATTGGCTAAGCGCATGGGACAAGAGACTGGTGGCAGATAATCGTAAGATCTGGATAATATTGGATGATTCGTGTTCGCACAGAATTATTAATTTACATCTGAAGAACATTCAATTAATTTTTACCTCTGCAAGTTCTAGGTTTCTTCCCTTTAACTGGGGGGTCTTAGATGAGTTTAAAACTGGATATAGAATCCAGCAATACAAGGCTTTAATAGACCTGCAGGAGAATCTCGCAAAGAAGAATGGTGGAATCAAACCCCTTCTCTCTTATGAACAATCCATGTTAACAATGTCTAATGCATTCAAATTTATTAAAGTCGCCTGGGAAGCTATACCAACTGATACTATCAAAGCCAATTGGAAATCATCGGGTATATTACCTAACAACTCTATTAGACTAAACGAATCTGTTAGTATGGCATTTAAGAAGAATGAGGCTCTGGAGTCGAAACTAAATTTACTATGCCAGCGATATTTTTGTTTGAAAAAGTGGGATTATGAGATGTTATTGGACTTAAATATTGAGAACAAGAATACTAACTTTTTAAGCTCCGAGGAGATCATCGAGAGTGCTATTGTAGACCAATGGGAACCTGATGACAATGAGTTAAGTTTTGAAGGCTCTGATAACCAACTTGATGTTACATCTCAGGCTAATGAACTCACTGACAGTCAAGAGCCATTCCATTTGGACTCGTTTGGTTCGCGCTCTCACCCTACTGTCAGAGAAGAGCAATTAGCAGAATCTGACAGCCCTCTTCAAACATACACGCAAAATCCGGAAAATGCCATGGAAAACACCTCAACTATTGATAATTCAAACGACTTGATTTCACCGAGGGGAGCAACTGTTAGCGCATTGATAGACAAAACAGATGAAATATTTGTTAGCGCTATGCAACAACAAATGATAACCCATCAATTTTTTGATGACTTATTTGATTTGGAAAACCCTATAACTGCGACAACTGCAACTAGTGGAAATACTCCATCTGCTAAAATTGTAATTAGCCGTACTCCAACACATATGTCCCATAAATCACACTCCGATTCTCAAGAAGAAAATTCACCACCATTTGGTACTATATCACATATAGATAATTCCAGTCTCCCTCATGTGCATCAGGGAATAGCATCAGTACAAACAGGAGGAACAGTGTCATCAGCACCACCATCCACTACTGTGCCCGGCGAAAATATTGATTTGGCATTACCTTCACCCACAGTTTTGTCATCTGACGATCTCAATGTTGAAGATCTTCACAGTTACTTAAACCAACTATCGACTAATACTTCTGCTTCACTGAATAGTGAAAGGTTAGTTATGTTAGCAACACTACAAACCAATGTTGATATTGCAAAGTCGATGGCAAGCATCTTGAAGCATGCAGAAATACGCGAAGTAGGATTATCTGAAAGCGCTTTAGCTGAAATGAAATCCAGCTACAATAGCTGTCTCAAGAAGATCAGGAAGGCTCGACAGTTTTTGAGTGTTGAAGATAAACGAAAAAGAGAATTAAGGCTTGAAACCCATTTATTAAATTTGCCAGAAAATAAGACCCAAGATATAATGCAAACCTCTGTTAGCCAATTACCTGTCGATGGCAACCTTTTTTTCAACACTTTCCCAAAGCATTCTAGCGATATTTCTCCATCTATGATGCGTGATACTTCACCTTCCTAGCATTATCATATTATATTTAATAATACGTTATTTTGCTACGGGCAACTAAAAACTGTAAGTATATAGAAGAAAATGATCAATTACTAGACTCCTAATAGTATTATCTGGGCTCGAATATTTAGCCCGGTTATTTCTATTCAACTTCCAGCATTAAATACTTTACCTCTACTTCTGACCTCCAAAAATTCTAAAGCAACGTCCTTTGTTTCATCATATATAATCTTTAAAACTCCCAGGTTTACCCTTTTGCTCAGCCAATTTCCTTTGGTTATATTTCTTAATATCTCTATCATTTCATCATCTATTTCTGATGTGGGAGGGATCTTCTTCATGATTTCAAGTGTTTTCTCCCCAAATTCATCACGGTACTGCAACAAACTCCGTATGAAGTTTGGTTTATCCATACTATAATTTACCAAAAAGTGCCATAGTTCAGTGTCATTACTGTCGATTACAAAAGATATTGCCAATGCAGGGTCGTTCAACTTATCTATTATTAACGATAGCGCCTTTTTGGTTTCACTAATTTTACCCCATAAATATATTAACTCTTGGTAATGGCTATCCTCTCTTTCACATACTTCAATCGCCCTTTCTATGTTGTAATTTGAATGCTTTCTTAGAAAGTTTAAAAGCTCACCAGGTTCGTATTTCGAATATAGCTCAACTAACTGTGTTTCATATGGTGCTACCATCAAAGGTTCAATTGAGGATAAAGTTTTTAAATATAGGAACAAAACAACTTTTAAGGAGGGAGACAGCACCTCCGAAATCCTATGGAGTGGGATGGAGTTCCTATTCTGTACTAGAAGTTGAATAGACTTTCCGAGAATTTCTTGTAATTTATCTAGTGGGATTTTTTCAAGGTCTTCAACTTTTCCATCATATGGCAACAATATGATGTCAACTAACTTGTCCCCGAAAGATGCCAGTATATTTTCAGTTATTAAAATTTCTAATGCTTGAGCATCATGCAATCTGATTAAATGATTAACGGCTGGTAGAAACTTCTTCTGCTCCAAATAAAGGTGGCATAAACTTCTGCAAAATATTTCGGCGGCAAATTCATCACTGTTTTGGCTCTTCTCTTCTAACAATTCCTCGAACTCGTGTACAGAATATAACTCAACTGGCCAAGTTTTAATGTAGTATAAAAAGCCTGTAAAATCCCCCTTTTCAAGATATTGCTTTAATGTATTATCATATATTGCTGGTTTCATGCGTGGAAATTCAGGAATCGATGGAGCAATAACCTCAACTTGACCCGATTTTAAAAATTGCTCTATGATTTCTTGCCAGGCATCTATCGCAGCGTATTTTAAATCAGAGTCCTCATTAGTGTTCCAGGAAATTTCACCACATATCTTATTTAGAACTTCAGCGGCTTCTTGCCAAATATCATCGTCAATTAATTGCTGAACATGCCTTAACCCCGTGTTGAACCTAGTGAACTCATCAATGATAAATTTACCTAGTTCCCAAGCCCTATAGTAAAAAGAGTTTTCCATATACCAGTTATAACTGTCCATTAGTGTTAATTCTTTTACCAAAATAGCGTCGTTCGCACTTATTAAAAAATAATCAGGCGTGTTGGTCCCAATATATTTCCCTAGATGGTAGTCATTGAGTGTCAGGTTTTGAAAGTTCTTGGATACTACCTCATCACTGTGTAGCTCCTCTCCAGTTAACATGTTAATAACTTTTAATTCTGGGGGCTCGATTTTAGATTCAAAAGCATTAACACCAAGAACCAACAACTGGTCGTCCTTGAAGGAGGCCACACCGGCTACCAAACAATCCAACTTTAGAAAGCTTTCTAACTCCACCTTTTTATCTGGCCCAGTTCTCAAACTAGATGCAGCGGACGTCAAAATAGACCCTAGCTTCAGTTGCCTATCTACCCCAGTTGTCAAAGACACTTTAAAAGTCCATATATTCCTCCCCCAACAAACTATGATGGAGTTTACCTCTGGAAAATGCACTTTAGGCCAATACAAATCTGGTCGAACAGAGCTGTCTTCAGAAAATGGGACATTTAGAAGCTTCATCTTCCCCGAAATACTGTAAAATGAAATGCCGCTATCATTCATCCAAAATATAATATCGTCTATAGTGTAAATGCCTAAAATAGGGCCCTTACCCTTATCAATCCTACTCTCAACCCTACTGCCCATCCAGTTCCTTTGAGACACTATAACTTCACCTGCCATACCACCCGAAATGAAGGTCTTTGAACTTTTATAATTGTGGTCAAGCACAACAGCGTGAACTGGACGCTTGAAATCTATCGCAATAATATCGCTTGGATCATCAATAGACCCAATTACAACTGTACCATCTATCGACGCCGTAGCAAAGTACTCCCCGTCAGTATGTATAGATAAAATCGACGACCGATGGCACTTAAATGTGCGAATTGTGTTAAAGTCAGGGTCAGTTAAATGTAGAAGCCCAGAATGCGTAGCAAATGCAAATATTCTGTCATGAAACATACAGGCAGAAATAGAATCCCTCTGAAAGAAATTTCGGGGTAACTGTGTGATACGTGTATATTTTAACATGGGCGGTTCATCATCATCTTCATCCTCCTCTGTATACTCCTCAGTTTCATCCTCCTCATCAGAATCACTTTCTGAACCGACGTCAGTACCTTCACCAAGACTTTCCACTAACCCATTTGTTTTCGAACTAGGGTCCGCTACAATTTTAGAAGCCTTAATTCCATCGTCATTACATTCGTCACTACGAGCCTCAATACCTAAATTCGCAACGCCTTTATTGTCATTTGAATTGACTACAATAATCCTAGCTGATTGATTATCACCACTGTCATTTGATATTGAAGCATCTGCTTCCTTATTTGATACCTCATCAGTAATGCTATCGCTTCCTTCTCTATTTGCCCTTTTGAAGTTTAAATTCTTAGAGCAATCACTGTCAAGACCAGCAACAAAGGTATTAGACGCTATACCATCAGCTTTATGCTCCTTGTTCATCACTTTACCTTGCTAGAGGCTACTGTTTTTAAACAGTTAATGTGCTTGTGGGCTTAATTTAAAGACTACATTTTATTTTTTCCTTTAAAACGTTTGTAAAACTTTCTAAGAACAACAACTAAAGCACCTTAGATGGGGTCCTCCAGAGTTAGAAACACATATATATAACCTTCTTGCATACTATTAAGGATGCCAAGAGCTAGAAAAGGTGCTTTGATTCAATGCGATCCTTCGATTCGCGCAATAATTGTCCAAATTGACTCCGGAACGAACGATATTATATGGGAAGAGTTAGATGACACACATATACTAGTAGACCCTGCTAAGGTGTCGTATATCAAGGAAAAATTAAACTATTGTTTATCTAAGAATATATATAATCCTCTAGAAGAAGAAGAAAACCCATGAGACGATATTTATGATAATGGATATATATGTGTGTTATATAGGTATATAATGTGTAATAGAAAAACTGTTTTACTCTGACTGGCCTGAGGATCCTTCCTGAGACTTACAAATATCACTTGCGGTGCTTTTGACGAAATCCGTGAATACATCAACGTTCATTATTTCCGATATAATTGTGTCGTCGAGTTTTCCTGCAGACACATCGCTGATGACTTTATCATAGAATTCGGAATAAGCAGTGATAATGAGTTGTTGGATTTCGCTGAAAATGTGCGTTACTACACGACTATCACTAACCATGCTGGTCAACTGGCTATAGACTCTTGGAAGTTGTTCATGAATGGCAGTAGTTAGCTTAGAATTGCCTTCAAGTATTTCATCTGCGGAGTTGTAATTAAGGTTATTCTCTATGATGTCTTTTGATGCGGATTCGGCAGAGTCCTTTACAAGGTTTCTAAATTCTATCAGCAGCTCAGACCTCGCATCGATCATATTATTCACTACCTTAGGTACAGTTTCACGTGCAAGGCTTAGGACGGATGGCGCTGACGTGCGTCGAACGGATTTACCTCTGATGGAGTGAATTAGACCACTGATACCAGAAAAGTCAAGATATGTCTCGTTACTGATGTATTGAATATCGAAGTTTTGTATTTGATCACGTAGCACCAGGAGATTACTCAGGTAGGATAACTGTATATCCAAGTTCCTTGTGCGTGTTGTTTCAGACAATAGTTGATAAGCAGACTTGAGCGAGTCGATACAATCGTGCACAATGTGGTGGGCCAAATCATCAAATACTGAGGAATTTACTAGATGGTATATCTTGGAAAGTAATGCCAATGAATAAAGCAGAGGAGGATAAATGGCTTGCATTGGGTTACTAATAATTCCAGATTCATCGACAACCTCATAAACCTTTAAAAACTCGCCCAATAGTGCGCCATCGTCTGGATCGAGCTCCTTTTTTTCTATACCATTTTTATCACGCCGATGTTTGATCACGAAAGCATCCTTATTTGGTTTGTATTTCACCACTTTTTGGTCAATGTAGGCTTGCGAACGGAAAACCAACCTGGACTGCGTATCCTGTAGCATTGGCTCAAAAAGCTTATCAAACTTTATTTTCCCGAAACGCATTTCGTACTCCAGTGAGTTATCTTCAAACTGATAGTAGCTATTGAGCAAAGTGATGGCCTCACATAAATTGGGTATTGAGCTTTCCCGCAGCACTCGCGTGCGCACTGCCTCTTGAAGCGGCTCACACACCTGCTGAAACCAATCATTAGCCCTATCCTTGCCAGTATCCTCAGGGAAAAATTTAATAAATAATTCATACTCCTTTTCACACAATTGACTAAAAAATAGAATGTTATTCTGAATAAAGTTAACTAACCTGACTTCACCGCCGTTCTTGTTTTCCTTTTCCAATTGCACAAAAATACTTGGACGCAGTAGGGCCATCCTCATGTGGAAATACCTTTCGTAGCACTCGGCAAGCATGGCATTCAATTCATCGCTATAATTATAGTTCTGTTTCCTGGTAACACGATCAACCATAATGTTAACTTGCGTATAGTGTTCTTCAGAAATGGTGGCAAACTTGTTGTACAAAAGGGCTTCCTTTGTAGTAGAGCTAGCAGAACCATTAGAAAGGATGGAGAGCTGGGACTTTAGATCATTATGCATATTATTGAGTAAATTATCCAGATAGTTAGAAATCAAACCGCATGCACGAATCACACATTGCTTGAAACGTACCTTGTAAGAATCTGCATCCTTATAGGTTGGATGAGCATCCAGAAATTCTAAAGATCTATCAATCTTAGTCAAGGTTTGCTTAAATGATTCCTTTTTGACAGAATTAGCTGATACGGAACGGTTCAGCTTACGCACTACAGGATCCAAATTTTCAAAGTAAGTTAGCTCCTCTGATAGCGTTTGATGTAGAGATTCCATTTCCTGATACTTGGTGTACACTGAATTCGTAGTGCTTTTAAAATGCCGTGCCTGGACAGAAATTTCGTTGAATTTGGAAACTAAATCACCCAATTGCTGGTTGATCTGAAAAGTTTGGTCGAGGACCTTCTGCAACTCCAAGGACTTAGTATTCAAGCACGAAAGATATTCTTCATAACAGCTATAATCATTTACTGGAAGTTTCTCATACACCACTAACGTTTTGTTTTCTTTCTTAGCAGCAGCCTTTATCGTAACCACCTTCCGTAGTTCATCCAACTTGTCACGCAGTTTTTGATCGTCGAATAACTCTGGCAATGTACCAACTGTGTTTGAATTCGCATTTGCTGCAATGTTTTGAACCAATGAATCTCTTCTTCCCCTGCCCATCGCTCAAACCTATCACTACCTAGCTATACTCCTCTTTCCCTTTAAACACTCTGGTGGCAGCTTAAAGGTAGCTCAATGACGTGAAATACGAATATCACCAGTCACGTGACCACATCAATCAACTTGAAACTAGCCCTAGAGGGGAGCGACAGCTACTGCAGTGCAATAATCATGCTTTTATTCATTTAAATCTACTTATACTGTGTTAACAGCCTATATACAGGGTTTACCGATATCACCAAACCGTCCAAACATATTGTATCTGTAATGCATACCAACCAGGAACTCACCAAATTACACAATGCACTCCAGAAGCAGGCTTACAAGTCTCTTACTGGCTTGGACTACCTCCCATTTCGGCCTTGATTTTAGCCTTCTCAGCTTCAATGTCGATCCCATACTCCTCAGCAATCTTCTTCTCAAGTCTTAGTCTCTTTTCTAATCTCTCCTTCTTCATACGTGCCAACTCCGCCTTGATCTCGTAGGGCTCCTTAGGAATCTTATTCAAAGTCTCAGGATCTGGCCAGAATCCTGGTACGTTCAGCTTCTTGTCTGTATCAGTACCTATATAATACATCACAGCGATCGGAGACAAAAGGCAGAATGAGAACCTAAAGATTTCCAACTGCGACCTGGTATATCTGGGGAGCTTGATCATCTTTATTAAGGGCACGCGATCCACTTACAGTTGTTCAACCATAGCTGTCTAACCCTATGGAACTGTAAATTTATCTTTTTTATATAAATACGTCCGGGTAACAGGGTAAATTTGCCTTGTCATTTCAATATTATCTTATTATATATTAAACCACCATCGCAGCTGTGTATAGCCAACCCACTCTTCTAACGCTTTAATTACCAGGCATTAATGTTTAAGAGATTGAAGATGGCTACTATTAACAAGATTTGTACTCATTCAGGATCTTTTCATGCTGATGAGGCGTTGGCGGTTCACATGTTGAAATTGCTCCCGGAATGCAAAAATGCAGAGGTTATAAGGTCAAGAGACCCCCAAAAGTGGGAAGAGGCGGACATAGTCGTTGATGTGGGCGGCAAATACGATGGAGTGAAGTTCTTTGATCACCACCAACGTGAGTTCAATGAGACATTCAGTAACGCATATAAGACGAAGCTTTCAAGCGCGGGTTTGGTTTACAAGCACTTTGGAAAAAATGTTATCAAGGCGGTATGTCCCGAAATCAAGCCCGAAGAGGTAGATACCATCTACGAAGAAGTGTATAAGGAGTTCATCGAGGCTTTTGACGCTAATGATAATGGTATCAGCAACTTCGACATTGAAGAGCTAGGCGTAAAACCAAAGTTCCATGATAAAAATATCTCTATACCCGGTATCATCTCCAGGATGAATCCTAACTGGAACGAAGACTGCTCGGAAGCTAAATTCGATGAGCAGTTCTTTAAAGCGTCCGCTTTCGTTGGAACGTGCTTTGAAAACGTCGTAGACAACTACTGCCGCGCGTGGCTCCCCGCTTTGGAACTCGTCAGGGAAGCCGTCAAGAACCGCGAATCCGTTGATCCTAGCGGTTCCGTAATCCTCTTGGAACGCTTTTGCCCCTGGAAACAGCACCTCTACCAAGTAGAGCGCGAGCTAGGGATCCAGGATACCATAAAATTTGTGGTCTTCAAGGATTCTGCCGGCACTTGGCGCGTCTCCACCGTCCCTGTCTCGTCTTCTTCTTTCAAGTTCAGACACGGACTACCTGAACCCTTGAGAGGCCTCAGAGACGAAGAACTTTCGGACAAGAGCAGCATCCCCGGGTGTATCTTCGTCCACGCTTCGGGTTTTATCGGTGGCGCACAAACCAAGGATGCTGTGCTGCAACTCGCAAAACAAAGTTTAGAATAGGTATCTAATGTATAATCTACTATTTATTACTACTATTTAATCAAACCACTCAGGGTTCTATAGATCCTTCAGAACTTGCCCTACTCTACCTAACCTTAATCTTCCTTTACAGTCAAAAAATTCGCCTTCCATGCTTCCGCTGAAAAAATAAAACTCAAAAAACCCAATCTTTAAATCTTCTCAACGGAAACGGACAACAACAAATAAGAAGGGGTTTTATAAAATCAGATTTACTTATAACTGATCCAAAAGAAGTATCCAAGATTACTTCGTGTTTTGTAAACATTCTGTTGGGTTATACTTGGAATTGTAAAGATTATTTTTTTGAACAGGACTTTCATTGTTCAGTTTCAGTATCAACACAAACAAGAATAGTTGGTAAAACACTAAGTTCAACTAAATTGTAACTATCAATTATAATAACCCATTATTGAATTTTCTTTCTATTAGAGCCTCTCTACGGTTGCTCTTCAGGGTTGTTAGGTACAATTACTGCTCTATTACGAGAGACTTTTTTGTTTTTTTATTTTTGTTTTTGTGTGTTATTGCAGGGTGCGTTGTGCATTGTGTACAATTTTTTAGTTCTTTGTTTTGAGCTGTTTTTTGACCTGCGTCAGCTTTGTAGTTGGGATAAGCCTTGTGTGCGATTGGAGGTTTTTTTGTTGTATTCTGTTTGATTGTAATTAGCTACTCACACGAGAGGAAAAACCCACATGCCGCTCAAATGGACATCTAGAGGCAAGAAGGCGACTGCCTCGACTGCCTCGCCGTTTTCGAAAACGGGAGGTTACAGTGGGACGAATGTGGCGGACGAGGATCGGACTGTAGGGGCCTCCCGGGGGTCTTTCTCAGCGAGTTCAAGCCCTACATCGAAGGGAAAGGTTTTGCGTCAGTCTCATTCACATGGATCGATCTACTCTGATGAGCCAACTACGAAAGGATCTCAGTTATCGCAGGGGTTGCCGGCTGCTTTAACTGTGGCCCCGGGCCCTGGACAGGGATCACAACAGCAGAGTGGACATAGGAGGCTGGAGTCTGCTGATAATGGGAAGCAGCAGGGTGCTGGATCGGATAGTGGCGCAGAAGCTAGTGCTGTAGTAAGCCAGGGCCAAACGAGATCTGTACAGGCGGGGAAGTCGTCTATGGTGCCGCAGCCGGAGACTTTGAACCCAGAGACGTATGATTCTACGGTTTTTAAGCTTGGGTGGGTGAATAAGGCTAATAGCGGACCTGCTCTGTCTGGTTCACACCGAGAAAGTAGGTATAGCCACCAGGTTAGCATGTCCATCTCGTCGTTAGGGACTGATAGACAGTCGCAGTACACTAGTGGCGTTGCATCTAATGGACAGAGTCATACGAATGCCAACTTCCGGGTGCATAAAGCGCAGTTGAAGGGGTGTGTTTTAACTTTGTACAAGTCAGGCCTTGGGAATGTGAAATTTTTTGATCCATCATTGGAACCTACTATGCATATACAATCTGGGCCACAGCGGCAAGATACGGTGGATAATAATGGAACATGCTCACAGTCACAAGTGCAGCAGTCGGGTGAATACTCGTCTCCATCGTTACCAACGGGCGAACCAATATCCTTCGATGCCATACCAAAGTTGGAATATTTAAGTGTAACATATCCACACCCTCATTTGCATTTGGACCAAGAAGGGAGAGTATTATCCGGTTCTATAGAAAGCTTATGCCATGCTGTTCTTTTTGCACCCTCCGATAGCGTAACCAAGCCAAGCGATATACTATTGCTGCTTCCGTTACTTGAGAGCTTTAATAAAACGTTAAGTTATTTTAATGCATTCCGCATGGCGTTTTCAAAACGCAAAAGTGCCACACAGACTTCTCTGAGTGGAAAATCTCAGCAATGCCTTATTAGTGCTGAATCCGATAACTTGATCACGGAGAGACTAGTTCTTGTTTTGCGGACAATTTTAGATGTTTTTTCTGGATTTCTATTGGATGACCTAACCTTCCAGTTGGTGGTGGCATTGTTGGACACTATATCTCTGCATGATGAAGATGTTTCACAGAATATGAAGCTGTTAATAGTTGAGCGACAAGCTGAACTTACGAAGTTAACTGCTTTTGCCAACGAGCCGTTGGATAGTTCTAAGTTAGATGCATTATTAAACGTTGAAAGCTTTTTAAAGTTGGACGCTGATACTATTGTCCGCCAGATTCACGGCATTAATATGAAGTTTAGTAAGTCATGGGGCCCACAGCTGGATTATTCATTATTGTACGATTCACAGTACTCCAGTAAACATGCGAAGTTAAATCCATTGCTTTTTTCAAACAATGGCAATATCCAGTACTTAGGGCGTCTACTTGTTACACATGTATTCTGCCTTGATTCTTCAGTTTCGCCTAGGAGAAGAGCAGATATTTTATCGAGATGGGTACAGTTAGGTTGTAAGTTTGAAAGACTGGGAGATATGGTATCTTGGCTAGCGATTGCTACCATAATATGTTCGATTCCAACTTTACGTTTAATTAAAACTTGGCAACACGTCCCAGATTCCTACCTCAAAATTATTTTCAAAGGATGGGTCCCTACGATTGTCCAGTTAGATAGGAGGCAAGTTTCATCAAGAACAACGAACAGTGTCTTTATATTGGCACCTCCTAACCTAAATGATAAATTCATTCGGGAAAACGTCATACCATACTTTGGAGATTTGGTTATTAGAGCAACTGATCTACCCAAAGAAACAAAGTTTAAGTATTTGGACAAGAAGATCCGCCGCACCAAAAATGCCTTTTACAAATGGCAACAAAGATTAGAACAAGAAACATTAAATCACCCAGATACTGAATCTGATTCAAAGAATAAGTTAGCAACTGGAAATTCGGAATCTGAGAACTTGGATTTTTACCAATATTGGAAGTATCATGTGGGGTTACCACCTATGAATATTGAAAATATTATGGAAATGAGTTTGAAAGTTGAGCCTCCTTCTATAAGTGAGGAATCATACTCAAGAATGATAACAGGACAGTCATATGTTGCTAGTGGTGGTTACCTACCGGTAGTATTTACATCATTATTGCCTAACTATTCTTTGTTTCCTAAGGAACTGTTAATTACCGCGGGAACTGTGAATTCGAACAAAATAGGTCAAATGCCTAAAATTTTTACCGATAATTTTAAGCAAACCCATTTTAACGATATTAAGGATATTGCTGGGTCTACAAATGTTAGTGCCCATCTAGCAAAGGATCTGTCGTCAGAGGTCCTCGACAAAATGATTGTTCTTAAACATGACATTAAGAAAGCCGAAGTAGACATTAAAACATTGAATGTGTCCCATGATGTAGTATTCAAAGTAATAAGGGAAAGTACAGAACGTGAGGCTGATTCTGAAAGCGTTTTTGTGAGTCCAAGACGCAATTCGCAAGGCTCATCGCAGCCAGATATTTCATCTATGAGTACAAAACTTGACGTCCTTGAATTTTTCAATGATTCAGATTCTTCCTCTGTAAGGCAAGACGACGTGGAATTGCACGTCGTGCTAAAATCTGCAAGTTTAGAGAAATTGTTTGATTTCCTAGTTTTGAAATCTTCGGTATTTTGTAATATTATAACTACGGAAGATATTGCAGAATACTTCTCTATTCGCAAAAAGAGTACCACTTCAGAGGAGATTAAAGAATACTTTACCATCAATAAAAAGGAAGAACCTGTCAAAGATTTTACTTTGAAAAGTTCAAATATTCGTCTTTTAGACTTCGCTGCTCTTAGCGTTGTTATGGATCACGGGCTTTTCACGGAAGTTTTTTTTAATACATACAAGAGTTTCACTACTACATTGTCCGTGTTGGAGAACCTAGCGAAAAGGTTTATTGGAGCAAAATCTTGCGTTAGTTCTATTGGCAACTTAGATAAGTTGGGAGTCAAGGAGAATGCTGCGGATTTAATTAAAGATCATGAATTAAAAGATACATCTAGGGCATCATTACTTTCTACATCGGAATATGAAAATAAAAGGTTTCCTGTCTGGGATATCAAGGTCACTAATTTTGATGTATCTCAATGGAGTTCCTTGGCCAAGATACAGATATGTGTATTGGAAGCACTTTATCATTTATTAAAAGAACATTATTCAGATTTTACGGATGATATGGCGAACAATAAGACCTTCTTGGATATTTTGAAGATCATTAACCAGGAAGTTCATGAAGAATGGGACAAGAGAATAAAGAGTTTAAAGGTTGCATCTGACGTTGACATTGAGAATGCTTATTTGTCTGAGTTAATAGAATTACAGCAGAAATTACAAGATTTGTTCAATAAAATCAAATCTGTTTATCAAAGACAACTGTACAGGCCATTGGGAGTAACAAGATCTTGCCGGAAGGTCACTGAATTGCTTGAATCTTTTCAAGCACAAAACATGTCTGCCATCATTCTAAATGGCAGTACAGATAGTGTTGACGAGATGGCACTAGAATTTCAAGCACTAAAGTATGATTCAATAGAATCTATTGTATCTTGGGTTTACCGATTGGATTCATTCATATCTGATAAACTAAAACTAGTTTCGGTGAAGGACTGGATGCAGCTCACTCATATTCTAGAGTCTTTAACAAGCGACTCATTGACTTCTTTTTTCAAGTTCCCTCTACGATCAGTAGCAGAAGAACTGGTTGCGAGTGGAAACTCCCAACTTGATGGTTTACCAATATTATCAATATTTCCATGGCTAACAAATTTGGAAGACAGTGACAATACACCAATTATTGAAAGGCTCCCCCAGAGTATTCATTTGCTATGCAAAATACACGCGTCTTTAACCCATTTCTTTATTGTTCACATTTGTCATCCCCATTTAAGCTTGGAAAGCAGAAATAACACTTTTGCGGTTATTCTACAGCTTTTGAAATTTGTTCGTGCCAAAAACTCCGCTATTAAGTTAGTACATTCGAGGCAGCCTGAGAAGGAAGTAACTTCTGAACAATCTAATCATGTTCCTTCCTTCATCGAAACCGCGCTTACTGACGCAATTGTTTCTGCCGAGTCTAGATTGTTTGAAATGTCATGGAAAGAAGCTTATCATAGAGTCGGTGGGTCTTTTAACGAGAAGGTGCCATTTATTGGCACAATTTTTAACAAGTTGGAAATTAGCGATGAAAAGCTTCTAGAGATTGAGTCAAAGCAACGAACTAAACTGAAGCTCTTCTCACCATGTCCGGGATGGCTCACATGTAGGCTATTAGAAATTATCCAGCTGATCCCGAATATGAGTGTTGAAAGTCCAAAGCTTATTAACTTTGACAAGAGAAGGTTTACTAACGACATTATTAAGAATTATAATGATATTGTTTTATCGATGGAAAAAGTTTTTGAGAAGAAAAAGGAGAAAGCAGGATATGGTTCAATTTTATTTTATGGATCTGAAGCTAGTAAGGCATTCAAAAAAGCCGTTAAAGATGCTGCAACTAATGAGGCTAGACAACTGAAGTATCAGGCAACAGGATTATTTAATGATATCTTGGTTGCAGAAGTTTATAAAGTGCAAAGAGATCAACAAAAGTTAGATGAGTTAGTGATAATGGAACGTGATTACAAAAAAACTGCCTCTTTTGTAAATTATGCCAAACAATCACTATCTTCTTCAACTATTGCCAGCACCAATTCTACAGTTTCGCAACAAAAAACCATGAATGCTCAAAACTCGAACAGTTCGCCTAATAATTCATCTTCAGGCACTAAGCAAACAAGGCATTCAGTAACGGCCAGATGTTCAGTAATTTCTGGATATCCGACCCCTGCAGCATCAGGTACTTCGTCATCTATACCTTCCTCAACGTCACACCATAGCGGGATGGGGAAAAAAATTGGTGGCTTTTTAAGAAGACCATTCTCTATTAGTGGATTTTCTACATCTCTACAGTATGCCGCAAATAATGTTATGCTCTCTGGAGTACAGACCAACGGGTCTATATCTCCATATGAGTTGCCCGAAATATCTGCGGAAATACAAGACACGAAGCCAACAATGACTATTAAGACATTCGAAATAAAGTCATGCATCAAATTAAACAACTACAGGCAGGATCCTGATATTATGCATTGTTTTAAAATAGTTATGGAGGATGGTAACCAATACACTCTTCAAAGTATCAGCGAACCTGACATGAATGAATGGATGAAAGCGATTACATTATCCAAGCGGTACTCATTCCATTCTAAGAAGTTTAAAGGTAAGACCTCAAATAAAATATTTGGCGTTCCTGTTGAAGATGTATGTGAAAGGGAAGGTACTCTAATTCCCAACATCATCATTAAGCTTTTGGATGAAATAGAATCGCGTGGATTGGATGAGGTCGGACTATACAGAGTTCCTGGTTCAGTAGGGAGCATCAATGCCCTCAAAAACGCATTTGATGAGGAAGGCGCTATCAATAACACATTCACGTTAGATGATAGCCGGTGGTTTGAAATCAATACTATTGCTGGTTGTTTTAAGTTATATCTAAGAGAATTGCCTGAATCATTGTTTCTCAATGACAAGGTGGAAGATTTCGTAGGCGTGATGGCTAAATTCAAGAGCAAAGAGATCGATCTCCCCACCTTCCAAAAGGACATAAGAGCGCTATTGAGAGTGTTACCTGTATACAATTACCACATTCTGAAACGTCTATTCTTGCATCTAAAAAAGGTTCATCAACATGTTGAAAATAATCGTATGGATGCCAGTAACTTGGCAATTGTATTCTCAATGTCATTTATTAATCAGGACGACTTAGCTAGTACCATGGGCCCCATGCTTGGTTCGTTGCAAACGTTATTGCAGTACCTTATCAAGAATCCGGAACATTATTTTGACTGAAAAATACCAATCTTTATACTAAAACCAGACCACGAAGCGTAATCTCCAACCTTCTCATTACTTTTACAGCGACTCCACAATGAAGGACTATTTATATGTTTAATAAACTCCGTATATTTTCTATGTTTCTTTTAATACTCCAATGATCGCATATTTACAAAGCAGTACGGTTACATAGAACTATTTACAAACAACATATGGCTAATATGTATCACCGCCATCTAACGGTTTAAGGATTTATTAAAGCTTGTTTTAATTTACTGTGCTTTTGTCAGTTATTTATTTCTTCTTCAATTGAGATCTTTGAACAATCTTGATACGCGAGTCTAGCTTTTGTTGCTTGATAGCTTTTTCCATGTCCATAGCCTTTACTTTCATTTCTGCCCTTTTTTCTGCCTGCTCTTTAGCGCTACGAATATTGTCCTTAAGTAATTGTATAATACCTTTCTGAGGAGCATTAGGGTCTACTGCAGCATGCTTCACAGATTCGGTGATATTGAGCTTTCTTCTAACCCAAGCATTTCTTAGAAGAGTTGTCTGTATAAATGAACAGAAAGCATTAACTGCCAAATATAACACAACACCACTTGAAAGACTCATAGTGGCTGGTATAGAAAGTAGAGGTAAAAAGGTAAAAACTTTCTTCATTAGTGGAGAGAATTGTTGAGCGCCAGATTCACCCCCAAGCCTAGATAACGAGACAAACATTGCTGCTGCCAAACATTGCAAGCCCAAGTACGGATCTGCTTGTGATAAGTCTGTAAACCATAAAATACCCTGTGTGGAAAACCCTTCAACTGGATAGTTGGCCATTTGCCTTAGCCCACTAAAGAAAGAGATTGCAAGTGGTAGTTGTAATACGGGAACAATCAAATAACGGTTTTTGATACCATTCTCTAGCAATAGTCGTTTCCTTTCGACAGCTAACATTTGAGTATTTACAGTATCAGAAGACGACAAAAGCTTGGCATTAATAGCATCCAATTCTGGCTTGATCTTAGTAGTTTTTCCAATGTTGTCAGAGTACTTAACATATAATGGAAACAAAAGTAATCTTACGAGAATAGTCACAGTACAGATCGTTCCCCACCAAGGTAAACCAGCATATACGTGAACATGCTCTAAAACATTTTGAAGAAGACCAGTAGGCCAAACCCAAGAGTTGGCCATTCCGATAGATGAAAGGTAACCTATCTGATCCGAAGTGTTACCTGCTACCTGAGTCAACTGGTCCACAGTTGAGGTATCAAAAGAAGGCAATGTAGACTGAATTTCAGAGGAAACATTAGGAGTGACAGAGTTATTCGAACTATAACGGATAGAAGTCCAACCTAGTCCTATAGGCTTCGAAAGCACATAGCGAGGACGTACAAGCTGTGACGCACGTAAAGTTGCAGTTTTAAACATATTTTTAGGCAACTTTAGGTTTAGAATAGAATCAAGTTAACAAAAAAGCCTTCCAGTACACTAACCTAGATACAAATCACCATATAAGTTGTCTTAAAGTATCATTTATTGGTTTTTTGCATGGCATCGCGTTGAGAACATTCGAAAATTTTTCAGAATGGCAAGTAATAACGGACCGTTAGCATACTAAGAAGTTTAATGGCAACAGATTAAAAAAGTTTCATAGAGCTTCTGTGATTGATCCAGACTGGTATATATTGCACATATCCCTATTATGATATGTCTGCGAAGTACTATAACTCGGTTCGAAAATTGATGCTAACGAAATGTCTTAACAGAGAATTTGATGAACTTCTAAAACTAGTGAAAGATACGGATGTGAGGCACTTTAATACGCATTTCCTGCAGATTTATTTATCTCGTGCAGTCCAGGAAGGCCATACTGAAAGTGCTAAGTATATTTTTAACAAATTTGTGCTACGGCATAAATTTATGATTGTAAGGCCTAATGTTCTGTGCCAATTAGCGAATTTGGTTTACTACGATGGTAAAACATCCTTTTTGGACAGTCTATGGCGAAGCTATCTCATGTATTTCAGGAATCTTAGCGGCCCAGATTGGGATCGAACTAAGTATCACTTGTTAAAGCTGCGTATTGAAAGCTTTGCTAGATGTGACGTAAGTTTTCAGAAGAAATGGATAAAGTTGCTTGAAACTATGGACGAAGTAATACCCAATCAACCATTGAGTGTGTGGGATTTTCCAAACATGACGAGCTCATTAAAAACTTATCATGCAGGTGCACTTCATAACATGCTTTTCGACAAGTTCGCAAATATAGCTACAAATGATCAAGCAATTGTGCTTCTTCTTGATATGATACTGCTGCAAACGCATGTGGATGAGCAGTTTAAACTCCAGTTATTCCAAAGATTTGTGCAAGAAGCCCAATATGACAAGGAGAAATCTCTGAACAACTCTATTACGATTTTGCTGTACCAGCTGAGCCCTGAGAAGTGCAAGAGGCTTATCGAATACCTGGTTTCGAAACAGATTGCAATTTCGCCGAAGAATGGCAGACTTTATCAATCCAAGTTTCAGGATGTAGCATTGGCAAATTAGTCACATTAATTTAATTTCTCTGCATATATATCGTTTACATAAACTAATGCGATATTCTAAAGGTAAAATGGGTATCTAGCATATCACCAAAAAAATTCTCACATTACAGATTTTGATCCTTATAGTTTGGAGTTGCGAACGGTCCACTTTGCTATCGCTTTTGAAGTAGAGCTAAGCCTTCTTCATAATTTCCTCATCACACTTAGAGAGTGATCATGATTGAGGAAAGCTTAAACTATTCCAAGTTACTGAGCAGCCTAATAAATGAAGATGGAACACTTAATGAGGTCGTTACATCCTTTTTATATCAGCTTTTCCCTAGAGACTTATTTGTCAGGGCCTTCTCTTTACTTGAATCAACAGATTTATTGATATACATTTTAGACACAGAGAAAAAACTCTCTGAAAAGCCTCCTGGTGGCGAAACGCAAGATACTAAAGACCATAAGAACGTTGAGAACGACCAGAAAGCATCGTCTGCCAGCAATTCCCCCCATCATATCCCGGAAGCAAACAACTTAGACAGTCTTATTAATGCATGTTACGAAAAAGATAGTACCAAAATATTCCGGCTAATAGTACAGCAAGCAAACCAGGACATTGCTCCTTTCTACGTTGATCTAGAAAAGTGGTTTTGTTCCTGTGACGAGTATGCTGGATTGCTTTGTGAGAAACTTCGATCTGAGAAGAGCCTAGCTGAGCAACTAATAAATCACAAGGGTAGCATACCAAGCGAAAATCAAGATGATTTCGCAAAAATACGCCTGCAGTCGGACTCCGTTATCGCTAGACATGACAAGATCATGTGCCCTCACCTGCTAGCGTTTGCAATTCTATTGCAAACAAGCCAAAGCGTCCTTAGATATTTCACGAAAGGACCCACCCCAGGTGTATTTATATTTACAGTTGCTGAAATCGATGATTGGCTTAAACTCCATCTCAATGTCGTATAGTAGTCAGGCGGGACAGCACTGACACCTATTACCACATAAATATCGAAACACAATACACAATACACAGGAAATCTAATAGAAAGTAAAACTACGTTAAAATATAAGTAAAGTAAAAGCAAAGTAGAATAACCTAGCATAGTCAAGCCATAACAGTCATATAACCTCATAGAAGCTTACTCTATTACATTTAGCAAGACAGCATTGAAATCACCATGTACGAACTTTTTCATGTTTTCAGATGGCTTCTTGCATTGAACAAACTTCAACTCCATAAAACTTGAGCCAGTCGTTTTATACAGAAAGTAGTTGATCAGTGATCTGAATTGAAGCATATATTGGTTGGGTTCCTTGCATTTTGCTGCTATCGATTGTTTGTTATCAAAAATGCCAGATTCTAAGGAAACTCAAGGAAATTACTCGCTGTATCCTGCCTCACCGGTGCCCCCCGGAAACCAAATTCCACCAGGAGCTGCAGCCGCAGCAGCTGCGAACTCATACTTATATTCAAATCCTTATCATTCTCAATATAACTATGCTTATCCTATGGGTATAGAATTATATCCTTCTCAAACCCTACAATATGTGGGATATCATCAACCTGCAATGGCATATGGAGGCTACGGAGGGCCAGCTCAAGGTGCTGTACCCATGAAGAAGAAATTTTATAATGGAGGTAATAACTATAAGAAGGATAATCAGTCAAATAATATTGGCGGAAGTAACTCTGTAGGCGGGACTGGTGCGCATAACGGAACTACTACTTCTCCTGACAACAGTAAACCAGTGCAAGTTACTATTAAGAATTTATTCAAGTTTGAGCTAGGTAACAGCAACTGCGTTCATGTTGATGGGTTAAAGGTTGAGTACCCTATGTTTGTGAATACTAACGCTGAAGAATATGCCATGGCAAAGAGTAAGAGGAATGCGATGAGAATGGAAGCTTTAAGAGACATGCATACTAGCGAGAATAAAAAAACTAGTGAAAGTAATACAGCAACTGCTTCTCTTGAACCAAGTACTCTTGAAAATACTTCACAAAGGCCTACCGAAGAAGAGGACATTACACCAATTGTAGGCAAAGATTCATCTGACAATAAACCAAGCACCAAGGAGCATAAATCTCCAAATTTCAATAAGGATACTGAGGGTTCTCCAGTTGCAACGAAAGCATCTCAAAGTAAAGACGAACAGCAAACTATGGTTAAAAGAAAGGACGATAGCAGTGCGAAGGTTAGTGAAAAAAAGCCCGAAGTACCAGTTAAACCAATTAAGTCATGGTCACAGATAGCTTCTAGTGCTATGAACAAGAGCAAGTCTCCAGCGGCATTACCAGCAACTCAATCTAGGAAGGATCGGAAATATATTCCTTCCTCTACTAAGAGCAGCGAATCAGTTGGTGCAGTGTCTTTACGGATTTCCCTTGATAAAGATTACACTAATTTTATTAACGAGAATGCAAATGAATCTTCTAGGGCCATTAACAGTATTGTACCAAGGGGTATTTTAAACAAAGGAAATATATGTTTCATGTCTTCAGTCTTGCAAGTGTTACTATTTTGTAAGCCTTTTATCAAGATGCTAAATGTAGTACATATGAGAACAAGTCATAAGGCTGGCGAGAACTTACCACCTTTGTTAGAAGCATGTATTGAATTTTTCAAAGGCTTCGATAAGAACGCATTTGAGAAAGAAAAGAGTGAGAAACAAGCTTCGCTTGGCAATGGGAACAAATCCTTGAAAAACGCAGCTCAAGTATCCCTTTCTGAGTCTGTTGACCCTGAACCATTTTATAAAAGCATTTCAAAACTAGCTCTGTTTAGGGATCTTCAATGGGGACACCAGGAAGATGCAGAAGAGTTTTTAACGCATTTCTTGGATCAACTACATGAAGAATTTGTTTCTACCATTAACAGCTTATCTTCGAGTGAGGTGCTTTCCTTGCTTCAAAGTATCCCAGATGAGGACTTAAGGGTTGAGTTCATAAAATCTTTAACAAAGTACAAGAGGTCAGAATTTATGAAAAATATTTCTCCAGAATTGAAATCTTTAATTGAGAAGCAAGGCAACGGTTTAGACGATGACCTTGACAATTCAGACTCAAACGCTGAATGGCATGAAGTTAGTAAGAAGGGTAAAAAGACTAAGAACGCCGTGAAGAGAACTATGGAAGTTGAGCCATCTCCAATTATGTCCATATTTGGTGGAGAATATAGATCAGTCCTTGATATACCTCAAAACAAGGAATCACAGTCAATAACATTGGATCCATTTTATACATTGCATCTACACATTTCTGACCCTGAAGTTAACGATTTAGTGTCAGCTTACAGAAAGTTTAGTGATTTCGAATACTTACCCTATAAAGCAGACTCGGGCAACGATGTGCAGGCCAAAAAGCAAGCTTTCATTGACAGACTACCAAGTGTATTACTAATACAACTGAAGAGGTTTGAGTTTGTTAACCACGATTCTGAAAGCCGAGAACTCGCGAATTACAATGCTTACAATGGACGTATTGAGAAAATACGGAAGTGGATTAAGTACGGTCATGAGTTGACAATCCCACGTGAAGCTATTTCATCAGTCAGTGCTAAATTCTACTCATCTGATAAAGATACAAAGTATAAATTAACTGGTGTTGTATATCATCACGGCTTGTCATCCAGTGGTGGACACTATACTGCGGATGTTCTACACCAGGATCAAGATAAATGGTATAGAATTGATGATGTTAATGTCACTGAGATTAAGAAGGAGGATGTGGTAAAGGGTGGAGATGCTGATTCTGATTCGAAAACAGCTTACATTTTGTTGTACCAAAAGGAGTAATGGCTTAATCAATTTAAATGTAATCTCCGTATAAATAAATGTACCAAATCCTATACATGCACACTGTAAGACTTATTAAATTAAAACGAATATTTTTATATTAAATATATATATATATATATATATATATATTATGGGTTCATTCACTATAAAAGAGTAATGGCTCATCCCTATACATATATATAAAAAGAGCGCAAGTCCATCGAACATGTGATTGCCTTTAGGTAAACTCAATCCAGCAATGTACATCTATAGCATTCCAACACGAACCAACAACTGAAAAGTTAGAAATCACTTCCCTATATTAATAAAATGCGGTGACTTCTGAACTTCAGTGTTATAACCAAAAGAACAGCAATGGCGAATAAAAGCTCAACGTTCTCAAAACATCATATAAAATCTCTGCTTAAGACAACAACTTACAAGAGAGATGAGGCGACTAACCAAGTAACACCAATCAAACTTAAAGCAGACAATTTGGATGCACCGTTTTCAATTTGAGGGATAATTGGAGGAGCTGGAGGAGCTGGAGGAGCTGGAGCTGGAGGAACTGGAGGAGCTGGGATAGTTTCATTCACTGGAGCTGGTGGAGCTGGAGCTGGTGGTTTAGGAGCTGGTGGTTTAGGAGCTGGTGGTTTAGGAGCTGGTGGAGCTGGAGCTGGAGCTGGTATAGTTTCATTGACTGGGGCTGGTGGAGCTGGAACCTCTGGAGCTGGAGCTGGAACCTCTGGAGCTGGTGGAGCTGGAATAGTACATGGACAGTCAGTGATAGTTATAACACCTGGTTCAGTAGCAGTGTAGGTTTGGCCGTTAGTTACCAAAGTGGTTGGCTCAGGGCAGTATGTGGTGAAGGACTGAACAACTGTCTCTGCAGGAGGAGCTGGGGCCTCTTCAGTACTGAACTCTGGAGAAATTGAAGTAGCTGGTACAATTTCAGGAACTTCAGGAACATCTGGAACCTCTGGTACTTCTGGCACTTCTGGTACTGGTACTTCTGGCACTTCTGGCACTTCTGGCACTTCTGGCACTGGTACTTCTGGCACTGGTACTTCTGGTACTTCTGGGGTTGGAGGCACTTCTGGTACCTCAGGTACTTGAGGAACTTCTGGTACTTCTGGAGTTGGAGGAGCTGCTATAGAGGTAGCTGGTACCTCAACAGTAGTCTCTTCTGGGGTAGGGTGGGTGACAGTACTCCAAAAAGTAATCAAACTAGTTGTGACTTCTTCAGTGGCTTCAGGTGGAGGAGCTGGAGCTTCAGTAGTTTCTGGGTAAGTTTCCTCAGTCGTTGATGGTTTTTGCTTTCCCTTACCTTTTTTGAATTTTTTTGGGAAAATTGCAGCATTTCTCTTCTGAACGTTAGCGTGCTCACGAGCTGCGACATTACCTTTAGCATGATCTACGTTGTTACCGTAGTTAGCTTTTTCGGCAACAACTGCACCGTTGGCGGCCATGGCCAAGGCCATTAACAAACTAATTGTTGAAGTTTTCATAGTTATACAGTTTAATACGCTGGTTAAAAGTGGATCTCAATGTCAGTTTATTGTCAATAAAATTCGGGCAGTTGATTACTGATATAAATAAAAAATTAATAATTTGATAAGACTGTCATTATCAGAATATTGCAGCATTTAAATATGTTTTCGAAATGTTGAAGAATCGAAAGCTTCGAGAGGTATATTGTACTTCGAACATGGCCGTTCTTGCACAATAAGATCAGACATGTTGCTATCTGGCTGAACGTTGCGAAAAACTCGTTGCTCAATCCCAATTTTTGCTTCCTTTGGTTAAATTGTAAATTGTAAAACTTAAATTTTATTTGCGACCTCCGGACTTAAAGGGACTAAATTGTTCTATGCTTTGTTCCTGCATATATTTTTCTATGCATGTCTCGAGAAACGGTTCCCCAGATTATTATGGGCATCAAAGATTGCGCTTACTTCTCCGTGCGCAAAATCGTGCCCAAAATAAAATTTCATTGTGCGAACAAAAAGACGTTGGCAAAAAAAATTAACTAAGGCAAAAACATTATCACAAAAACGATTGTTCTAACTATCCTTCGCTGTCGTAAACAACTAGAACTTCTCCATCAAGGTTAGTTTCACTGTATGCTGATAGCCTTGGCCTCTTAGTTTGTTGCTGGTCAATATCGTAGTCACTAAGAGGAAATTTCTTAACATGCTCAGATTGTCTCTCCTCAAGATCTTTTATTCCATCCCGAATATAGGATTCTTCTTCTGTTGCGCTCTTCCTTCTCATATTATTAATTGCCGTGTTCACCCATTCATTGGGCTCATTAGGTAGTCTTACAACTTCAGGTACCTGCACTGATCCACTGCTACTTGAGTTCGTAGAAAGGGGAATAAATATTGCAATACGAGTTTTACGCGGAACCTTAAGCGAAGAACCCTTTGTACTAAGATCGCGCTCCCAATCCCAGAACAGCCCTATTCGTAAACGAATAAACACCTCCCATCTTGAATCTTTCCCACCGACGCTAGCATTTGCTACCAATGCGCTTTTCAATTTCTGAACATTCTGTTTAGGTTCCGATTTCAGAAGAAATGATGAGTTTTCACTGCCATCAAAGGATATTAGTGGAACATCTGAATAGTCTTGGTATGCTGTGTTCATAGAATCATTCAGCATTACTATGCAAGAATTATGCTGGTTTGCATACTTGGTTAGCTGCGACATAAGTAAAATGAGACTCCGATTTTTGAATGCATGTAACGACGCATCAACATTGCGAGATTTATACTTCATACTTGCATGAAGATAGTCAATAAGTAGTTGAGACAGCCCCTCGATAATAATCAGGTCATACGGTTGGGACAGTACTTGGAAGAAGTATACAAGTTGAGTAAACTTTCTAATTCGCACTGTATGCAAAGTCGACAAAGAATCTAATAGATATAGTGGGGTGAGCTTATGGGTATCTATAAGTAAAGTTCGCTTGTCGCTATTATTTCTTATTATCTGAAGTCCTAAATGTGTTTTACCTACTCCAGGAGGACCAAATATCTCATAAATTGACCTGGGCTGTAGTCCACCACATATCGCCTCATCTAACATAGGAATACCCGTGGCCAAGGGCTCAGAGCTCTCTTGGACTAGCTGAGATAGGGTTATTCCAAGAGACATGTCCCAGGTCTCTCAGGCTCGACAATTTCGAGGTCGTGTATTGTTGCTGATTTTAGACAATGTGTAAGTTTATTTCATAGTGATCGTTTTGAAGTACAGTTAGAAAGATCGCATAAGCAAACGTTGGCACCAGTCATACAAATACAAAGCAGTTATTGAGTTCGTAAATATTACTGTATGTAGCTAACTAATTAACATGATATAATCTATCCAACTTATTCACAAGAAGTAGTCCATCTGGGACTTTTTCGTTGGAATAATAGCGTTTCCGCGGTTGTCTTCTGCAGGGACGGCCTCGAAAATAGTATACTTGCGTTCGAAATTGTCCTCAATTCGCAGAACAGCAGCTACGTTACCACATCTATAGCAGTAGTTGGGGGCAGACCACACTGTGACCAACCCTCCATCAAACATCTCTTTGTACCCCTCCATCACCAATTGATGCGCTCGCGCAATAAGACCTATACCATTCATATGCAAAAACTGATCAACTTCATTCTTACCAAATAGAAACCCTGCCCCACGTGGCGACAATGACCAGGTATCGACCTCATCGGGATCGCTCCAAAGAAGGTCGCACATCGCGCCCTCATGCGGGACCTCTTGCTTCCTATCGATAGACCTTATTTCGTCCACAGTAGTAATATCAGGAGATAGACCTCCATGTACACAGAAAATTGCATTGTTTATAATTGCTCCCAGAGAGAGGTAGTCAAAAACTTCGCAGCAGTAACGCCATACATTCGAATTCCCGTATTTACGTATCACCTCGTCGTAGAAACCATATACCTTAGTGATCTGTCGCGTCTCATGGTTACCTCTGATCAATGTAATACGGTCTGGGTACCGCAGCTTATAACATAACAACAAAAGAAAGCTCTCCAGCGAATAAAATCCTCTATCCACAAAGTCACCCAAAAATATAAACCTGTTATTTTCAATCCCATCAGCTTTCTTAAATAGCGTAAGCAAATCATGCAACTGACCATGAATATCTCCACATATCGTCACTGGAGTATCCACCGATGCCACATTAGCTTCATTTATTAAAAGTTCTTGACATCTAAGACACAATTCATAGATTGTTTCCTCCGGTATATACTTACTCTGGGTTAAAAGTTCAATTATATGGTCTAATTGCATATTTCGGGAATTATAGAGCACCGAGATAATAAACTAGCGCTATATAAAGCCTTCGTAAGCTATATTAACGACCGTGATCATCTATTAGAAACATCGTATGTTAATTTTCAAATCATGTGACGTTTCTTTTTTCCAATTTTTCCTTTATTCCTTTTGACGCACAGAATTGAGATTTCGAAAGACTGAAACTATTCATGATTAAAGACAATATTGTATAAAGTTTCCATCCTCTGTCGCTAGTTTTGGATGTTTATGATCGGTATTTTCTATATAAGGCTAAAACTCGGACTTTGTAACATTTTATGATTTCATACTTAAGAAAATGACACACGACACAATTATAATGAGTACCCTGATAAATGAGTATGGTTCAATATTCTCTAGTGAGAGAATAGACCACTATCCGCTGGAATACGAAGATTTAAAAAAGTATTTAACGGAAAATGCGATTGAAGATGAGAATATGAGGCTTATAGTTGACGTTGATGACTCGTACTTGTCAGGAGAGGGTGCTGGAGATGGCGAGGAGTTTGATATCCAAAATAAGTTATACTTGGAGTACGCAAACTATAGATCAGGTCCAGCTGTTCAAAGACAGTTTTTGGACGTAATAACGGAAAGGCAGGAGCAGGAGCTACTAGTAGGGATGGTGGACGTATTGAAAGAAAAGGTAAACATATACTCCCGCCACATACAGGAGCTTAAGGACACTATTGCGCACCAGAAGCATGAAAACCCAGCAGAACATGACCATCGCCTTGACGAGTTGTTATCTTATATGCTTTCTGCAATGATAAAAGGAGGGGTTGACTTTCACTCTCAAGTGGAAACCCGGGATACACTAGAACTGTGTAGAAAGGGGATTGACATCTTATTGGAACGGTGTCTTGCCGAAAAGAGAAAATCAAATGCTCAGTTACGCAATAGTAGCTGGACTGATATTAATGGAGCCCCAGAAGCGGAGCTGAAAACCGCTTTAGAAGACTTGCAGCTGGCGCATAGATTCCTCACGGAGAGGTACAGAGCAGACCGGAAACAATCCATGAAGCAAATAGAGTACCTATCAAAGGTCAACAAGGACCTTCAACAAGAGCTGCTGTCCTACCATTCTAGGTTTTGCCAAGCACGCGACCAGATACAAGCTTTTGACGTAACACCTCCCTCTACTATTTCCACACATAACACCCCACCTAGCGAAGATCTTCAGAAATCGCCTCGCTCAGTCCAAAGTAATCTGAGTGTCCAAACTTCTACATCGGCATCCTTCCAAGTAATGAAAAAGGAGTTCAAGAAGATGCTTAATGAAACCCAGTATAGGTACGAAATGGAATTAAAGCAGGAAAGAGAATTGCGCAGGAAGTTGGAAGAACAGATCTCCAGCGGTTTGTAAACATATGGCATTTGTTATATTATCTATGTAGAAAATACCAAAATAAACGATAGTCTACTAGTTTTATCCTGGGTATCCTGAAAAGTCTTTGGTTGGGCAGATGCTCACCCCAGTCTTGTAAGACTCAGTCCCATTATGTAGTTTTCAAAGAGGGTTACCTTTGCCTCCATGTTTGTCAATCCGCTGCTATCCCTACGTTGATCTAGATAAGCAGAAGCTGTTATAGCATATGTTACAAGTGAAAAGCACACAATAACTAGAATACGGTGCAAAGAAATGAAAGTAAGTGACAAACGCGTATTAGTATTGAAAGGAGATATTTTTACAAGCTCTATCGGACAATTTGAAATTTATAGCTTCCGGAATTCACATAACACCGGATAGATAGCTTCAAAGGCTTGGTAAATCTCCTCCCTTTGTTTTGCACCAGTCAACACAATCTTCCCAGAAACAAAAATCAATAAAACGATCTTAGGCTTCACCATTCTATAAATCAAACCAGGGAATAACTCCGGCTCATATGAGGAGAAAGTGCCGTGACTGAAAGCCAAACCCTCTAGACGGATAGGAAACTTAACATCACATGATCCCACAATATTTTGGATCTTAAAGTCGGTAAACTTGGCACTGAAGCCAATTTTCTGAATGATTCTTGCATATTTCCGACTCGCCAATTTAGAATCATCCTCACTTTTAGCACCCGTTACAACCATCTTACCGGATGCAAAAATTAAAGCTGTTGTTTTAGGTTCTCTTATACGCATAATAACAGCAGCAAACCGTTTTGGGTTATATTCAGCGTTACGAGCATGCAAAGCAACTGTTTTAAGGTCAAGTCTACAATCCAAATTGACTGTAGCCACAATATTTTGTAATGTTGGTACAATACCTGACGTTGTACCTTGATCTCTATCAATTACAGCTTTCGAGTCATCATTTTCATTTGAACTGCCCAAAGCGTTGTCTAATTTCGAGTCTTTATCCTGGGTTTCCCATACTGACCTAGTACTAGGATCGAAAACGATCTTATTTTGCTGTTGGAACTCCTTTAATCGCTTGTCATCGGACATTATAAGCAAAACAAATACGGTGTAGTCTACGGAATCTTATACGAAACCGCTATTCTATAATATGGTAACTATTGTCATTACAAGATTGGTGAAGTTTATTTTGCAAGAATTGTAAAGTTTATAAAATATCACAATTTACGAAAGAGTTTAATATATCTCAGGTTAGCGTAAATCATAAAATAACAGCAATTGCCCGGGAGGTAGATCGTCTTGAGGCTGAGTTTCATGCCTGGAGGTGTAATAGGGAATTGCAATTCCGGTTGTAACTTTTACTGAATTTTTGCACTTTTTGTGCTTAGGTAAGTGGAGATGACCTTGGGCAAGCTGTAAAAAGTTATTTTCAATGACAGGTGCCAGTTAATGCTTCCTGGAACTACTATTAGATGGATAGATGTCTTTTAATCTCCAGAAATACCAGAAGAGTCTAGTGTATAAGTTGGCTGATGAATATCTTCTTCAAGCACATGCTGTTGCTGGTCGTGTGAACTCAGAAGAATCTCTGAAGGAATATTATACTTTGGTACAACAAGCCATTCGAGGATATCAGTATGTTAAAGAGGGCTTCCAGTTGTCTTTAGAGCAAGATTTCCAGGTTACAGTGGCGTTGGTGTCTGTTCTGCTAGATGAAACGCATGAGATAGAGTTAGCAGAGCAATATCTGAATTCTCTGCATACAAGGCTTCAGCGAACGACATATACAGACCACAAGTATGTTATTCAATTCTATTTATTGTATCAGGTCCCAATGCACAAAAATAGTGTACCCGAGATCAAGAATGCTGTTCGGGGACTCGGCAGGCTGATAGCATCTATTGAGGAGAATGAACCTTGGAGGTTAGTATTCCAATACTGTCGAGTCGCACTTATGGAAAAAAGCTATACCTCATCCAAAAATCCAGATCACATTACTGAAGAATATTGTTCGATAATTGAGCAATGCGCGGTTAGCAAGAGTGAGCTTTATGGCTTTGCCGTCTGTTCCTTTGTCACTTTCCTATTGAGCAAGTCTTTACCCATCGATGGTGGGGTTTTGGATAAGCTAAAAAATCTGCGCCAAAACGATAGCACAACCCCGAAGCTAAGGCTCTGGGGCCTTCTTCTTGATTTACTGGTTGCAATTAAATTGGATGAGAACATTACAGTCCTTTTGACTGATTTCAAAGAGTTTTTCTCACATTATAAGTCTGAGTTGGATAACAGCTCAGAAAAGCTGTCTTTGCAGGTGAAACACGGCCTAGAATTGGCATTGGACCTTCCTTTTTTTAATTATACGGACTGCAAGAATATACTGCTGTTATTCCAAAGTGTTAGCTATTTAACTAACTGTTATAGCAAGAAATCTAACTTCTCGACGAAATTCTTACCCAAGGTGCTGAAATCAACTGCTGAACTGAAATCAAGCTTCCAGAGAAAAACTTCTGTGAGTAGGCTCTCTTATTTAAGGTCAATTTATGATAGTATGATTGAACTTTGCCACTTTTACCAGATGTGGGAGTTTATGATACTATCTGGCCCTGTTAAAGGAGAGTTCCCCCAATTCAGCGATCCAGATTACTACACATTATTAGAAGCTATGAATTCGCACATGGCAATTGAGAATGAGTCGGAGCATGTTACCAGTCTGTACAAGTCAATTATCAGGTCAAAAAATTTAGAGGTAAGACTAATAGCTATGATTCACAATCATGTATTTTGTGTCTCCCAATTGAGCAAGTGTCAGCATCAACCTGAAGTTATATCTGACCTAACCCACAAAGTGAATGACTCTTGGAAGCAATTGGTGAGTAGCTTTCAGAATTCTATTTTGTGCCATAACCGTACCTGGCAATGCACCATCGCTTGTCTATGGATTATCTCAAGATTTGAACCATTCACCGGACGTCCACTACCTAAGGATGACGAAAAAGAAGTTCAATTCTATATGGACCAACTAAATGGATTCTTCAGCCAAAATGCATTACTTCCGGAAATTCAGTGTCACTCTTTGAATGAAAGCGAAATTGGACAATATACATTAAAGAAAAGTTTACTGCTTCATTTCATACTGAACTATTTAGGAGGGTCCATATTAGTATCCGACATCAATGACCGCTGTAATTTATCTGCGTCTTGTTTCCAAATATCGAAGAACCAACATATGCCTTTCATTAGATATTTAGGTGGTATTTGGCATCTAATGAACTGTGCCGTTACTATGAATGGCAAGGAACTGGCTATTACTAGGGCAAAATTAGAGAATCTGGTGAAGGAATTAGGGAAGAGCTGAATAAAACTGCGCTTAAATACCAGAATTATTCCACGTATGAATTATTACTTCAGGCGGATAGGACATTTAACACGACCATGATGTAAAGGTAATCATTGAGTATATTATAATAATATTTTTAACACAACTACTTAACTAATCATCTTGAGAATAACTACAAGATCAAATAAAAAGATTTTTTTATTATAGAAACGCAATACAGTCAGGGGCGAAATATTACACTTTAATCTGAGCATTGTCATCGTTATTTTTGGAGGTTATTCATTTTAATTGGTATCATCTTTAGCGAATAAAATTACACGTCAGGAACCACCAAAAAAATGCGACTTATGAAATAATAAAACATGATAATCGAAAAAACTATTTCTTGTCATTATTGCTTTTCAAAGAACCGGATCTTCTCATAGCATATGCAGCACCTGCAATTTCAGATTTCATGCTGCTTGCACTATTCTTTACATGGCCTCTATCGTCCAAATCAACTGTCCCAGCACTTTGAAATAGTGAAACATCTCCGACTAACAATCCCAAGGTATCCAAAACCTGGTGAGGGTCTGTTAAATGGGTTTTTGCAACTGTCTTTTTGGATGCTGAACCAACGGTAACAGGGTGTACACCGTAATGACCCCATCCATTCCTGTCGTCAGGGAATTTCTCAGCCCACTTAGATTCAATTTCAATCAATTGCCTAAACATATCTTCATCAGTAAAATCATCTCCCAAACATAACACAAAATCAGGTAATAAATCCTTTGGAATGTCTTCATCTATGCTGAAATCATCCTCCAAGCATTGGTTGGAGCCATGTGGGGTCCAAACAATACGCTTTACAATCTCACCCTTGTTCACGAACCTTGGACGGACTTCAATATTTGCTTTACCTTCCATCACCTCTAACTCATTGTCCACCGCAAATTCATCTAACATCTTTTTTAGTTCAGAAGCATTAAATTCACCGAGCTCAGGAACAGCACGTCTGTAATGCCATGTCAATGCTACTTTTTTCCGCTCAATAAATGAACCTGGAGTTTTATTTGTAAACTCCTCCATTATCTCAGCAGCTCTAATTTGCCAGGACATGTCGAACTTCGATGCCAAGTTCGTCCATTCCTGAGAATTAACGTCTTTCATAAAACAACCATGCTCTGCACTTAGACCCAATTGCGGCATCTGATCACCCAACCATCTTGACAAAAACTTCTGATCACGACCAGATATAATCCAAATCTGGTTCTTAGGGTCAGATGACAATTTGTTTAAAATATTTAGTAAACGGCCACTGGGTATAGCAGCATTTGGATCTTGGACAATTGGTGTTAAGGTGCCATCGTAATCAAATAAAAATAGCCTGCGTTTAGAGTTTTGATAATTCTGCAATAGCAGGGGTCTGTTCAAGGCTGGGGTGACTTTCTTTGATGTGTCACTGTTAGCCTTTTTATTTTGGAGATTTAGCATATCATCCAAAAATAGATCTGTCCAGTGTTGTATAGTGGGGATATTCTTCCAAAGTAGATCTTCTAACTTACGATTTTCATCAGCATCTAAATTTAGGGCGTTGTTTATTGCCTTGGCTACGGCAACGGAATCCCATGGGTTAACCATAATAGCTTCACTTAAAATGTGACTACTGCCCGAAAATTCACTCAAGACGAGCGGACTGGCTTCAGCGCCGCGGGATTTCTCGGATTTGACAGTTACAAATTCCAATGCAGTCGTATTCATACCATCCCTAACAGAAGTGATTAAACATAAATCAGCTGCACGTAGCAAGGAAAAGTAGACATCTTTAGGAATTCTCATATGGTAATGTTGGACAGGACTGTAGTTCAAATCACCATATTCTGAGTTAATGGAATGTACAAGTTCGTTTACCTGGAGCTCTAAACGATGATCTTTTTCGGCTGAAGTTGGGCCACTAACTTGGATCAATACAACTTTCCCCCTCCATTCTGGGAACATGGATAAAAATGCGGCAAATGCCTGCAATTTCTGAACCACACCGCGGTTACCGTCCAAACGATCCCTTCCGATAATAATCTTTTTTCCCTGGTATGCACTGCGAATCTGCTTCACTTTTTCGTCGACATCTTCAGTGAAGGCATCCTTTAAAATCTTATGGGTGTCAACACCGATTGGTAGCGAATCAACAATGACATCACCACCATAGGCGCAAACTTCGTACACATCGCCGCCGCCAGCAGTCTTTATATCCAACTTTTTCGATACCGCATCTAGTAGTCTCTTGCAGCCGGAGACGAAGTGGCGACAGAATCCTTCATTCTGAAAACATACACGATCAGCACCTAGCAAACCGTCCAACAACTCTTTACGCTTAGACAGGCAACGGAAGTACTCGTTACTGGGCCAGGGCGCATGATGGAAATATCCAATCACTGCATCGTTAAACCTCATCCTCAACAACTGAGGCAACAACATCAAATAATAGTCATGAACCCAAATAATATCTCCTGGCTGGTAGATTTGGGCAACCTTCATTGCATACGCTTCGTTGAACTTCACATAGTCGTACCACCATGTGCTCTCCTGTTGGCAGTCTGATGGAGGATTCAAAATATAATGAAAAGCTGGCCACAACACCTTCTCCGCATACCCTCGCCACCGGTTCTGGTCCTTCCGCAATAACCACACCGGATGCACAGTCAAGTCGTGCGTCGAATCCTCTCTCTGCTGTAGCTGCTCTGCTACATACTTCTTATCTTCCTGCGTCAAATACATCGGGTCATCAGCGTCTCCTTCCATAGTGATCTCACCGGTCCACCCAACAACATGCTGTTCCCAGTCACTCGAATTGCTTAGGTATTCCACAGACGAATAGAGCGCAGAATTACCCGTAAGAGCCTCTATAGTCCAATCCGATTCCTTGTTCTCAGTCTGATGTGTTTGGATCATGAACGGCAACTGTGCAACACAATTGATAATTCTCCGGCTTCTCTTAGGTGGCAGAGGCTCACCGCCACCAACACTTCCACTATCATTATCAGCTGTCATTTCACACAGTTAAACCTATTACTTTAGCACTCTATTATCTAGTTGTAAAAACCACCTTGAAGTCTTCCTGATATTCTCACCGCAGCTCACTTCCAAAGGCTTCCCTTTTTTGTTCTTTTTCGTTGTTATTGCTTTGTTCAAATGCAAAATTGTTACTGAGGTGGTATATTTTTACCCTATATAATAAAACAAACAACCCCTTTTTTAAATATATATTTCTACGCAATTGCACTGAAAACTCTCGCGCTCTTGCTCTTCTATAATTTATTCCGTTGTTGCTTTTAACCACAAAACTTTTCTAGCTTCTTTGTAGTTGTGCGTGCACTTGTTGTTCTATTAAAGTTGAATTCCTGCCGTACTTAAAACGTTTGTAGCCTATTGAAGTAATCTTGTTCTCTCTCCGTATATAATAGATTTAGTTGTCTCAGGGGTGACAAAGTGAGTGCTTCAGTTGTGTTTCTGTAGTTTGTGCCCGCGAGCGCGTCTAAGACGATCCCATCATGTTTGAGAGGGCCGGTTGGAATCTGCGGGGGCGGGGGCTACAGTATTTTTACGTGGAAAAACTAGTAGCGTTCGAAGCAGTTCGATGTGAGGTAACCCAGTTATGTAATAAGCCGAGTGGTGTGGCCCGTTACCTACCAAACCTCGAGCATTTTGGTAAGCAGAATGTAGAGTTTTGGAAGAATATCTTGCTGCTGGGGGATTCCAGGTGGCAGGGGGGGTGGCTCGAGTATTGCAGGACGTGCTTTATAGTTGCCTTGATTGATATTTGATATACATTGTAGATTGCAGTGAATTCGTTTTACATAGTGTCGTAGTAGGGCATCTATTTGTTCTGCCGGCAGGCCTTCGAGCTGCGGATTACCCTGCTTGAGGAGGGTGCTTCTCAGTATCAGCAGGGTGTTGATGTGAAAGAGCAGCTGGAGCTTGTACTGGAGCGTGGTCTGGGCGCGCTGGTCCATCGGGCGTGTGTGGGTAGCAGTGGGGGGTTGGTGTCTTGTTTAGACTGCGTGTAGTAGGAAGCAGCAGAAGAAGGTGGGTGTTTAAGGAGGCATGTTGCCGTACATGGTGATGTTTGGTAGAATATGGTATTTGCTATAGAGTACTAAGGCTAACACTAGTTGGAGGGCTTTCCGCCGGGGACGAGCATGGTGATGTTGTTGCCGCTCAATAGCATTCGGCCGGAATGGGTTTTGATAGGCTTGTCGACGCCCTCGTACTCGACGACGTCCTCCAGAACCACGTTGACGAAGTCGTCAAAGCCCACAAGCGTGCCTGTGAACTCACGGTTCGACGTCAGCATGATCCAGATTGGCTGGTTGATGGTCTTGTCAATGATCTCCAGGGGTAGTATTTCTAGCAAGCTCATGTTCGTGGTGAGAGGTCCCAGGTAGAAGCACTGCTGCGCTCTGGTCATCGCTGAAAACCGGCTATTTGTGCTCCGGGTAACCCCTGCTTTGGGTATAACTCTGGACGTAGATCTGAACCAATTTGCACCCAGATTAGCAAAGCACTTCTTCTGGAACAGTATTAAATGCAATAGAAATTTCCAGGATCTTCATCGAAGCTCTCGAGGATACACCAGTCCACACTTAAGTAATCTATACCTGTGTATCTGGTAGTGATGGCTAACGCGGTTTTTAATGTTGCCGTATTCTTCGTTGTGTTCAGAGAGTGTCTCGAAGCAGTCTTGGTTATTGCAATCCTACTGTCATTCGTCGACCGGGCCATTAAGTCCAGTGATGCATCCTTGGGAAAACGTCTAAAGACTCACATTTGGGTTGGTGTCGGGTTAGGTTTCCTAATCTGTCTGATAATTGGAGGTGCTTTTATTGGAGCCTACTATTCGCTTAAAAAAGATCTATTTGGAAGTGCAGAAGAGCTATGGGAGGGTTGTTTCTGTCTCATCGCATCAATTATGATTAGCATGATGGGTCTTGGTATGCTGCGCGTCCAAAAAATGCAAGAGAAATGGCGAGTGAAAATTGCAAAGGCTCTGGTGGATGTTCCGTCGCGTAAACGGGATCGGTTGAAACTTGGGTATTGGGGTAAGAAATATGCACTATTTTTGCTGCCTTTCATTACCGTTCTGCGTGAAGGTCTAGAGGGTGTGGTGTTCGTTGCGGGCGCCGGTATGTCGACCAAAAATGCCAAGGCATCGTCGTATCCTCTTCCAGCCGTTGTAGGTCTTTTAGCAGGCGGCTTGGTTGGCTTCCTCATGTATTATGGTTCCTCGCGCTCCTCGTTGCAAGTCTTCCTAATTGTATCCACGTGTTTCTTGTACCTCATAGCTGCCGGCTTATTCTCCCGGAGTGTTTGGTTCTTTGACACATATACCTACAATAAAGCCACTGGTGGTGATGCCTCTGAGTCTGGAAGCGGCAATGGTTCTTATAATATCAATAGAGCCCTATACCACGTGAATTGCTGTAACCCGGAGCTCGACAATGGCTGGGACATCTTCAACTCTCTACTAGGATGGCAAAATACTGGCTACTACTCTAGTGTTCTAGCATACATCTTCTACTGGGTGTTCTTCACCATATTAGTGCTACTCCTGATCCATCAAGAACGCTATGGCCATTTACCCCTAATTAAAAAGAAGTTCACAGACTTAAAGCCTCGCTTCTTCCGCAAGAAGCAACTTGACAATGCCGAAAAAGAACAGTTATTTAACAGAATCGACCACCTCGCAATTACAGATGAAGGAATTGTCGAGACGAGGGCAACTAACGTTTAGAGAAACCCTTGCTAAAAAATGCATTAGGTACTATTACTGTTACCGCTTGTATATAGCTATTTATATTGTCTACTCTTGTCATTTGTCGGTGGCCTAACACCGGGTGATTTTTTTAGAGCAAAAAGTGTTGAGCCTATTTTTGACACGCTACTTGATAGTGGGTGGCAAAAGATTGCTTACCTTTACTTCGAACACAGGTATAGTTTTAAACTGAATAATCGAATTAAGCTCTCTCTAAGGAAACATGAACTCGACATTGCCGTTACATATGTACATCCGGCCATTGATTTTGGAAGATCTTGACCAGATCGTGGAGCTGGAATCGCAGTGTTTTCCGCCAGAAGAGAGAGCCTCCAAGGACGTAATTACATTTCGTTTGACAGCTTGTCCAGAACTATGCTCAGGCTTGTTTATTCGTGAGGTCACAAGATTGGAGACAACTGGGGAGAAGTTAATTGGTCATATACTAGGCACTAAGGCTCCTGCTGGTGGTAAGGATGTCACTATAACGTTAGAAACTATGGGAAAGGTGCATGATGAAGCTTCGAATACTATTGCTGTTCACTCTGTGGTCATTGCACCTGAGCACCAGAAGAAGAACTTGGCTACTCTGATGCTTACGGATTATATACAAAAAATGTCGAATCAAAAGGTTGCGGACAAGATCATTATCATCGCGCATGAACCGTTAATACCCTTTTATGAAAGAATTGGGTTCCACCATGTGGGCGAGAACGAAGACGTCAAGAAAAACGAGAAATTTGCCAAGAGCAAGTGGTGTAATATGGTCAGGGAATTGGTTAACGAAGAATATGATTGTTAAAAGACTACGCGAGGTGAGAAGGAGATGAACGTTCGGAAGAAAAGAGCAGCTCCCGTGCAGGGATAAGCTGCTCTCATTCTCTAGATATTTGGTGTTTTTGCCATCTTCATTATCATGTCATTTTCTATTTTGGGGCCTTTAAGAAATTCCGCTGATACAGTTCAACTTATTTCATCTGTAAACTAATTAATTTCATTTTGCCGCTGGCCCATTAATGAGGATGCCTTTTCACACCGATAACCATTATTTTTAAGCAACATTTAAATTCTCTAGATCTCGTAGCTTAGTTAGTTATTTTTTAACACTTCTGTGATGGTGTTATTTTAGTCCTTAAAAGCCCTTTTTCGCATCTAATAGATTAATCTTCAAAGCACAATTGTTATTGAAAAACTTGCACAAACCAAAATAGCACTTAAACAATATCCTCTATATTAGCGCGATGGTTCTTTAATCTTTAAATAAATAGTAACTACTTATAGCATCCGGGCCGCAGGGCATCCGGGCCGCTACTATTACAGTACATAGAAGTAAAACAATTGCTACCACACACTAGAAATCTACAATCCCATATATTAAGAGGTCAAACAAGATCCCAAAGAAAGAAAACCTGTGAAGGGCTGGGAACGTAGTGCTGCATAGCCTCTTGTTTAATAGTAATTTTATTGTACTTTTCACGCAAATGCATCACCACATACGAAAATTTTGGACTACGCGTTCGCTTTCGTTGTCCTATATCTTTTTTCACGTTCTTCAACTATTATAAAGTTTTGCCTTACATCTTTTTGCTGTCAATAAGCGCTAAAAGGACTTAAGTTGTAAGAGACCCTATATTGTTCCCGCTGGAGTCAAGATAGTTAATACCTTGCGGTTGGAAGGTATCTTCTATATTGAAATTGTTCTGCTAAAAAAAACCTAAACACCATTGTCGAGTAAAGTTTTATTGTTAATACAGTTATATCTAGTACCTAATACTCCTTCACCATGAGCTTAATAATGAATACTAAGGTCCCTTTGATTGAGCCTGAAGAAATATCATCCGAGGATAAGATAGAGAATGAATTTGGGCGCTTAACCTCGAAGAAATATTTATATTCGGCGACATCTAGATGTGGTAAACCTTCACAAGATCCGGTTCTTGATAGTCCTCCTTATTACATTTCAGTTATAACTTACTTGGATTACTTGATATTGATTATTTTGGGTCATGTGCACGATTTTTTTGGGTTAACCTTCCAGAAAGAACGTCATCGTGATATAATGGAAAGAGATGGTTATGCGCCGTGGTTTTCGAAATTCGAGTCCTTTTTTGTCAGAAGGATGAAAAAACACATTGACGATTGCTTTTCGAGGCCGACAACTGGAGTACCTGGTAGGTTTATCCGCTGTGTTGATAGGGTTTCTCACTCATTAAATGAGCGCTTTACTTATCCGGGTACTGTATCCATGTGCTTAAATCTCTCATCATACAACTATCTAGGATTTGCACAGTCGAAAGGGCAATGTACTAATGCCGCTTTAAAAGCAGTGGACGATTATGGGATTCACATTAACGGGTCCAGGTTCCAAAGTGGAACAACTGATCTTCACCTGGAAGCAGAGAGATATATAGCGGATTTTGTTGGCAAGCCGGACGCACTTATATTCTCTATGGGTTACGGTACGAATGCTAATCTATTCAATGCTTTTCTAGATAGCAAATGTTTGGTTATATCAGACGCATTAAACCATACATCTATCAGAACAGGTGTTCGTTTATCTGGAGCGGCAGTCAGGACGTTTAAACACAATGATATGAAAGTTTTGGAGCAGCTAATACGCGACATGATCGTTCAAGGTCAACCAAAGACGCATAGGCCTTGGAAAAAGATTTTAATTTGTGTAGAAGGCTTATACTCCATGGAAGGTACTATGTGCAATTTGCCAAAATTGATTGAACTGAAGAAAAAATACAAATGTTATTTATTTGTTGACGAAGCACACTCTATTGGTGCGATGGGTCCACGTGGCCGTGGTGTATGCGATGTCTTTGGTGTTGACCCTGCAGATGTAGATATTCTTATGGGAACATTGACGAAGTCATTTGGTGCAGCCGGTGGTTACATTGCTGCAGAGAGCAGCATTATAAATAGATTGAGGCTGGACCTGACAACTCCAAGCTACGGTGAACCAAGTCCTGCTCCGGTGCTTGCACAAATTATTTCCTCGTTAAGGACAATTACAGGAGAATTAAACCCAGGAGAGGGTCTAGAAAGAGTACAACGTATTGCATTTAATTCTCGTTACCTACGCCTTGCCTTACAAAGACTAGGTTTTATTGTATATGGTATTGCAGATTCCCCTATCATACCAATGCTTCTATACGCCCCAGCAAAGATGCCCGCATTTTCCCGAATGATGTTACAAAGGAAAATCGCAGTAGTGGTTGTCGCCTATCCTGCAACCCCACTAGATGAATCCAGAGTAAGATTCTGTGTGTCTGCTGCCCTAACGAAGGAGGATATCGATTATTTGTTACGCCACGTCAATGAGGTTGGCGACAAGCTATTTTTGAAGGTGAGCTCAGGCAAGGCAGGTGGATCTCTTGATAACAAACCTCCTAGATGGGACATTGAAGAGGTTATCAGAAGGACTCCAGAGGACTGTAAAGACGACAAGTATTTCATAATATGATTCTGCCATAATTTTTCAATAATAATTTAACCATTTTGATCGGACTCAATACACAACCTTGGAAATCCCTTACTGTTTTACTGATCTGTTTAACTTATACAATTCAGCTAATCAGCGGTTAGTTACCATAATACCATTCTTAATTTTGGTTGCAAGAAGTTCTTGTTTAATATTATATACATTGAGAAAGTCAGTGAAAAAACTAACAGTGTCTTAATAATCCTCAAAGCATCCCAATTATGTGCTATTAATAATAACATCATGTCTAATAAAGCATAAATAACCTTTGTAAATATATCCTACCTCTTATTCTTGTATTTTAGAGTTATTTGTTTATGCTTACAATTCATGTGACTGGCTCGGCTTTTCAGATATTCATTATCAAACGTTGATAGCTAAATATTATACAATCCTAAAGCTACACAAATAGAAAAGAAGGGGACCTGGAAGCCTTTAAGGAGCCCTAACGTGTTACATATTTGTGATGAGAGACATGGTGAATACAAAATTAGATGAGGCGTTGCTGCTGAAAAGTGTATTGATTGGCAATGATGGTGGCAGAAAAATCGCCAGGCTACACAACGATCGATTTCGCGCAACCCACACAATATATATCCTATTTCTACTATCCTTGGCAATTCTGCAATTTATTGCTATAGCATTTTTTGCTAGAGGGTTTTTACTTACAAGAAAGGTGCTAGATGATGCTGCTACTTTTGCAGGGTATGAGAATAGACACTATGGTAAATTCAATAAAACGGTAATATTAGTTGTTGATGCACTAAGGTTCGACTTTGTCATACCAGTAGATAATTCTTCAGCAAAATATAATCCAAACTATCACAATAACCTGAAAGCTCTGTATGATTATTCCGAGAATTCCGTGTTACTGAAGTTTATGGCTGATCCGCCGACTACAACGTTGCAAAGGCTAAAGGGCTTAACTACTGGGTCCTTGCCTACTTTTATTGACGCTGGATCTAATTTTAATGGTGATACTATCGTTGAAGACAATCTTTTAATGCAAATGCATCAAAATAATAAGACCGTTTTTTTTGTAGGGGATGATACTTGGGAAGCACTATTCAATCCATATCTATCCGAAAAGAGTGAGCCTTACGAATCTTTAAATATATGGGATTTTGACACGGTAGATACCGGCGTGATTTCATACTTCCAGCAGCATTTAATAAATAATAAGAATGAAACAAAAGAATGGGACGTGCTAATTGGGCACATGCTGGGCATAGATCATGTTGGCCATAAATATGGACCAAGTCATTATAGCATGCTTGAGAAGCAAAACCAAGTGGACCAGTTTATTCGTAGTATAATAGGTTCAATTGATGACGATACATTACTGGTAGTAATGGGCGACCATGGAATGGACCATACAGGGAATCATGGGGGAGATTCAAAAGACGAGTTAGAGTCAGTTTTATGGCTTTATACTCCAAAGAAAGATGTCTGGAACCGTAAGGACCCCAAATTTTACAATCTTACTGACGCTGGTGCATCATACCCCCAAGTTAATCAAATTGATTTGGTCCCAACCTTATCGTTACTTTTAGGTTTACCAATTCCATTCAATAATTTGGGTTGGCCAATTGACGAAATTGCATCAACCGAGAAAGAACGCCAATTTTTCAACTATCTGACTCTCCAACAGCTTGAGAAATATAGAAAGACTAGTCAGATTACTACCGGAACTGCGAAGGACAAAGTGCTTGATCGGCTTTACACAAACGCTAACGTATCAATGAAAGGTTCATCAGAATACCAAGAAATTCTTTTAGAGGCTTGCAAAGATCAATGGGCTAGGTTTGACTACCATAGCATTGGTCATGGTATTTTACTCTTAGTGTTATCTTTGATACTACTAATCACAGTCACTCGTCTGATACCTTCAATTGTAGTTGGGAAAATGGTCTCAGAGCTTGTATCAAATATTTTTATGATGACGTTAATTTCTAATGTCTGCTACCTAGGAACTTTCTACGTTTTAGGTCAACCTGAATTTCTCTCCGGCTGGTTTTGGTCTTCTTTGCTCGCAACTGCATCTGGGATAGTTGTAGGATGCTTTGTTTCTATATTTGATCGCTATAACCTGACATGGTTGGCATTCAGATTTATTGAAGAGTTTTCAGATTATTGGTCTAGAATTGCAGCTATGTTAATTACATTGCACGCAGTTTTATTCACATCTAACTCTTTCGTCATATGGGAAGACAAAATTGTAAGCTTTCTACTCATTACATTTGGTGTGCTGTGCCTCTATGAATTTACATTTCTCCCAAGAAGACAATATACAACAGCAATATTGGCTGCAGGTCTAGGAGACAAACAGGGTACTGTTTCAGGCGCAACATCAGGACAAGCGAATTCTGAGGCATTACCTCTTGGAAGATTTGCAAGGATTATTGGTGGGTACCATTCAATTGTTCTAATACTCTGCACTCGATTAGCTTCTATGATAACAATTTGCAGAGAGGAGCAGGGTCAATTCTGTACGCCAAATTTCAATTCGGACAATAATTACTCATTAACAGTGATTTCGATCTGTTTATTGTTGGTATTCGCAACTCCATCATGCGTAAAAGGTTATTATAATATTTCATCTTCATACCAAACTGCTGCGCCATTGTGGATAGGAATGTTAATGAAGTCTGTACTATTCATGAATTTCATATATTGGGCATTAACTGCATATGAAAATTCACCGGGAAACGAACTATTGGATTTCGGGATCTTTAAATTGACTATATCCAGGATAGTATTCGGGATTTCTTTGATAGCTGCTAATGTTGGGTGGATGATGGGTCCGTTATGTATCAAGTTGAATATTCATAATAACGATGATAAGTCTCAACAGGCTACAATATTAGGTTATCATAATGTTTACGGTGCACAATACTTTTTATTGGTGATAAACTTCTTCATGTGTATTATGCTCTTCAGCAAACCCATGGCTCAAATCTCACTGTTCCTGATGTGCAATCAGCTATTATCCATTTTAGAAATCATTGATTTATTAAAACTAAAGGAAAACCTGATCGGACCTGTCGCAATTGGTTTATTATCGTATCAACAGTTTTTTAGCACAGGTCATCAGGCAACTATCCCTTCTGTCCAATGGGATATGGGCTTTATTTTAACGGAGCGTATAACTTTTCCGTTCACTCATATTGGCATAATATTTAATACCTTTGGCCCTCATATTATTTGTGGAATCGCAGTTGCACTGTTGACCCTGTTAAAACAACCACCAGGTGTCTTAAGGTCAAATACCCTTCTTGCACGCGTCGTTTCCAATTGCGGCATGCTGCTAGTATACCATACAGTATTATGTTTGAGCAGTTTTATCTGGGTAACCAATTTTAGGAGGCATTTAATGGTATGGAAGATATTCTGCCCTAGATTTATTTTCGCTGCTTTAACATTGATAGTAACACAATTGGTAGTGACATTTATCACCGTAGCATTTGCTGGCGGTAGACTTATCAGGCAAATAAATAACATTTTTTGGAAGTAACTGTTGGTAATTTCATGTATAAAATATTTCTTATATATTAATATTAAAATGTACTTGTATATATATTCTTTTGCTGTATAGATAATTCTATAGTGAATAAATAAGAGGTTTAGAGATGTACACACAGAAAGTGGTAATAAGCTAATGTACAATTGATAAGGTAAATCAGATGATAAGGCGTTATTTCCCATGCCTTTATCATAATACTTTTTCACTGTGTATAAGATTAAACAGCAGCACTATCCAAGAAAAAGTAGTTACCAGAGAGTTTCTGTTCTTTGTCCATTTGAGAATCTAATTTGTTGATTCTTGGTCTGAAAGAGTTTGGATCTCTTCTGAAAGTGACGTTCAAATTCTTCAAGAACCTGTTACAACCAGTTAACAAAGTTTCTGGAGTTCTAGCGAAAGCTTCCTTGGATGGAGTACCCTCAAAGACAATAACCTTGTCGGCTAAATATGTAGCCATAATAAAATCGTGCTCGACAATGAATGCAGTCTTTCTGTTGTGTAAGATGAAACGCCTTATAACTTTCGAGCAAATAATACGTTGTTCAGAGTCCAAGTATGCAGATGGTTCATCAATCAAGTATAAGTCAGCTGGCAAACCTAGGGCCAAGACAATTGCCACTCTTTGCAACTCACCACCAGACAAATGTTGAACCTCTTGGTCAATGATATCGTCAATCTTCAATGGCTTAACAACATCAGTTTGGAATTGAGGGTTCAAAAACTGCCCTCTAATTCTCTTGAAGAAAAGTTGACGTACAGTACCTGGGAACTTTGGTGCGATCTTTTGAGGCTTCATTGAAACATTTAGCTTTGGTATGTCCATATCGTCGTCTGCTGGAATTGCACCAGCTAGCAACTTAATGAGGGTAGTCTTACCAGTACCGTTTTCTCCCATCATCACAATAATTTCGGAATCAGAAAATTCACCTGGCTCAACAACCAACTTAAAGTCTCCTTGAGTACGCTTCATTGTTGGGTATTGGAAAGCACGTGTAGCATCACCTTGTAATTCATCTCCCGCTTCTTTCAAACGGAACTGCAAAGCGTCCACCCTGAAACGCAAGTTTTCAGATGGGATATGACCGTCTAAGAAAATATTTATACCTTCTCTGACAGAAGATGGCAAAGTAACGACACCATACACGGAAGGAACACCATAGATAATACAAATAAAGTCCGATAGATAATCCAAAACAGACAAATCGTGCTCCACACAGATGACGTAAGTGGTTGGGTTCAATAAAGACCTAATAATAAAGGCGGCGTTTAAACGCTGCTTAACATCCAAGTAAGAGGATGGCTCGTCAAACATATAAACATCAGCGTTTTGAACACATGACATACCGATTGCAAATCTTTGTAATTCACCACCAGACAAAGCGCCGATATCTCTCTTCAACACATTCTTTAGCTCCAAAATATCAATGTATTCTTTGACCTGTTCCTGAGTCTTTTCCATTCTAGCTTTCAGTAATTCTCCAACTTTTTGCATAGGACCTTTAATGGCACGAGGAATGTTATCAACGTACTGCGGCTTGATAATAGCCTTAATATCGTCTTCTAACATCTTTGTAAAGTAGTTCTGCAACTCAGAACCACGGAAATATTTCATAATGTCTGACCATTCTGGAGGCTCATCATAACGACCCAAGTTGGGCTTTTGCTTACCGGCTAAAATTTTCAAAGCAGTTGACTTACCAATACCGTTAGTACCTACCAGCCCTAAAACTTGACCAGGTCTTGGAGTTGGTAATCTGTGTAACTTAAACGAATTAGCAGAGTAACGATGGGTAACTTGTGAGTTCAAATTAGTTGGCAAGTTAATGATTGTAATCGCATCAAACGGACATTTCTTAACACAAATACCACAACCAATACAGAAGCTTTCAGAGATAAATGCAATCTTGGAAGTTGGAGCAACTTCTATACAGAGCTTACCGGTTTTCACAACGGGACACGACCTTTTACATTCCTGACGACACTTTTTAGGCTTACACTTGTCGTCATTGACAATTGCAATACGAGTATTTTTCTCAGACATCTTTTCCTACTTCAATAACAGTAAAGGCAGGGTGCCACTGGGATTACAATTGTCCTTATAAACGCAAAAGCTATTGGATACTCTCCAACATGGGTCTTCGATGCATCGCATAATATTAAAATTTTTCATTTTTAGAAATGATTCCAGTTCTATGCGGTGAACGGGTGTGAACTGATCACGTGAGCAATTTCCAAAACTTCTAAAATTAAGCTGCAGTACGACCAAAGGATAGTGGCTAGTATACAGAAGCTGCAAGCAGCTGAACCCATTTTATTGAGGTGATATTGACACATTTTGATGTAGACTACAGATCCGTAAAAAGCGACCAGATCGAATATGTAACCGTAGAAAGTGATATTACAGGTGGCCTTATCTATCATTAAAGCAAGTCTTTTACCAGAAAACAAAAGTTTTATTATTCTTCTCCTCGAGGTGACACTTATAGGAACTGAAGGCAGGTGATTAAAATTTTATTATGTATATTTGTTAGTGGTATTTGGCAGCTGATAGCTTTTGGTTGCCGCGGGACAGTTGATTAATGGTTTTTAGCATGAGCAAACCAGTTGCTGGCATTGATCACCTTCTTTGACCTTTAGGCAGAGTTTGAAAAATTTGCCACCCTGGTTATTTGATTAGATATTACACGTTTGACTAGAATTTTCTGATATTCAGAGTTTTAGGATTAGCCTAGAGCCATAGGTCTTTGATGTTGATGAATGCTAGTGGTTGGGTTGCTATTCAATGGCGGATTAGAATTTCTATGTGGGTTTATTTCTGTGAGTCCTAATGCCGTATTGTTGTGAGTGTTGTAAAAATTACTAGGGATTTTTTGAATTTTGGCAGGCTATAGGCATGGTCATTGTTTATCTCTCTAAGGGCATTACTGCTCCTATAGATGGTTTGTGGTAGCTGCGTGAATGCGGTTTAGAACTATGGTTTCATAACCAGCCCTAACCCTGGACCCTGAATGTTGCATCTTACTAGGACATGTCGCATTGCTTGTCCACAACGCGTTATTTGCATGGGGAGGGTGGCTTGGTACGTGCAACTATAGTTATGGACTCTATCATGCCTTACTATAGGAGTATAACTAACGCGAATCTTCAGAGAAACCTTACTGCTTGACGCGTACCGACCTTGTAGACTCGCATTTTAGCCGCTGTCACTGCACTTTCCTGTAATTACGCTCTTTAAGCCCTCATAGGCGCATATGTGATAGTTAATACCCCACCCGTACCACTCAAACACTGGCCTCCATTTCCATTGGTGTTCCATCTCGTTTGCTCTACCTCTTCCTGGAGCCTAGAAACGTTGACAAAACGTCGCCAATTCCGTCTCTGCATCTTCGACTACAGGTAGTCGCCTTGATTTACAACCGGATGCTTAGCTACTAATGGTCTCGCTCATACGTCGATATCAAGTTGTAAGGTATAAGGCTATATTTTACTTGATATGGAGATATCGATCCAGAATCCAACGTAGCAACTTAAGTAAAGTCATCTAACAGTATATAGAGCGAGAATTCGCCTACTAATGGCTGGAAATGCTAGGTTACCCTCATTTTACATCCAAATTTTTGTTTGATGGTATCGACTTTGTTCCGTGGAGGCAAAATATTCTCTTTCCCCAATGAAACTTACTTTTCAACTTAAAACAAGTCGATAATATCAAGCAGCAGCCTCCAAAGTAGGACTATATCGATATTTGCACTAGGGATAGCGTACTTGTTGTATCTATTTGAATAGTAGCATCATTCATTCAATAAACTTCAAGAAACGCATATTTTGAGTTTTTAACTTTAAGAAAAACATTAACTTTACAGTCCCCGTACAAGAGGTGGATAAAACATAGGATCAGGTAATCGGTACTATTAGTATAGATAAAAGTTATGGTAAAGGACTTACCTGTTGAAGTTTTTGCTAATCCTGAGCTATACGGGTTACGGCGATCTCACCGCGCGTCAGCCATTGTACCTTCAAATTCAAATTATTTTGAAAGTGATGAGGAAGAGGACAGTGTAGTTGCGACAAGGCGTAATGGGAAGAAGAGGAAGCGGTCAGATAATTTTGACGAGTACTCTGATGCCGAAGATGCAAATGGAGAGGACGATTTAGAAGATGGTTTTGAAGAAGTGGATGATGATGATTTTGAGTCGCCTGTAAAAAAGTCTCGGGCTACTAAGTCTTCATCAGTTAGAAAGAAGTATAAGAATGGTAAGGATGAGGTTAAGAATGATAATGATATGCAATTCCCAACCAGGTTTTCGTCAAGGAGTAATAAAACAGTAAACTATAATATCGATTATTCTGATGAAGATTTATTAGAGTCGGACGATGGGCTCGAAGATGATGAAGAGTCGGAGGAAGGCGCTTATATGTCATCGACACCGGTACCAGATGAAGGTGGGATTGATTTAGTAGTTACACATAGACTAAAAGCTGACTCTAAGGAGCCTGAAGAGTGGGACGTGCCTGAATGCAAAGAGTGTTATGAGTTTTTAATTAAATGGACCAATGAATCGCACATTCATAACACATGGGAAACTGCAGAATCTATAGGGGGTGTTCGTGGGTCCAAGAAAATTGATAATTACATCAAACAGTATATAATTTTGGATCATGAGATTAGGATGGATAAATCGACCACACGGGAAGATATTGAAGTAATGGACTTGGAACACGAGCGTAGGCTTGATGAGTTTGAGGAATTTAAACATGTGGAGCGGATTATTGATTCTGATCGTGTAACATTGAGAGACGGGACATCACAATTAAAATACTTGGTGAAGTGGCGTCGTTTGAATTACGATGAGGCAACATGGGAAAATGCCGCCGTGATTGTAAAAATGGCTCCAGCAGAAGTTAAGAACTTTCAAAGCCGATCAAATTCTAAAATATTGCCGCAGAATTCTAGTAATTACGGTTCTCAACGGCCCGCGTTCGAGAAGTTAAACGTGCAGCCGTCTTTTATCAAAGGAGGAGAGTTAAGAGATTTTCAATTGACGGGTATAAATTGGATGGCGTTCTTATGGTCTAAGAATGACAATGGTATATTGGCTGATGAAATGGGGTTAGGTAAGACTGTTCAAACAGTGGCTTTCATATCGTGGCTTATATTTGCTCGCCGACAGAATGGCCCACATCTTGTTGTCGTTCCATTGTCGACGATTCCGGCATGGCAAGAGACATTTGAAAAGTGGGCTCCTGATTTGAATTGTGTCTACTACATGGGTAATCAGAAGTCGAGGGACGCAATTCGCGATTACGAATTTTACACTAATCCACAAGCGAAAGGTAAGAAAAACATCAAGTTCAATGTTTTGTTAACAACATATGAATATATATTGAAAGACAGATCTGAACTTGGATCGATAAAATGGCAGTTCTTAGCTGTTGACGAGGCTCATAGATTGAAAAACGCTGAGTCATCACTATACGAGTCTTTGATAAGTTTCAAGGTCGCAAATCGAATGTTAATTACCGGTACTCCTCTTCAGAATAATATCAAAGAGTTGGCTGCATTAGTCAATTTCTTGATGCCTGGGCGGTTTATCATTGATCAAGAAATTGACTTTGAAGTCCAAGACGAAAACCAAGAAAGCTATATTCGTGATTTGCATAGGAGACTCCAACCTTATATTCTACGTCGTTTGAAAAAGGATGTGGAGAAATCTCTTCCTTCGAAAACTGAACGTATCTTGAGAGTGGAGCTATCTGATGTTCAGACCGAATATTACAAGAATATCTTGACTAAGAACTATAGTGCATTAACTGCTGGGTCTAAGCGAGCGCATTTTTCTCTATTGAACGTGATGAACGAGTTAAAGAAGGCCTCCAACCATCCATACCTTTTTAACAATGCTGAAAATCGAGTGTTGACGAAGTTTGGAGACGGGAACAAATCAAGAGAAAATGTCTTAAGAGGTTTAATCATGTCAAGTGGTAAAATGGTTTTATTAGATAAGTTACTCACAAGGTTGAAGAAAGATGGCCACAGAGTTTTGATATTTTCTCAAATGGTTAGAATGCTAGATATATTGGGCGATTACTTATCGATCAAGGGAATCAACTTTCAAAGATTAGATGGTACCGTTCCATCTTCTCAACGTAGAATTTCTATCGCCCATTTTAATGCTCCAGATTCGAACGATTTTGTCTTCTTATTGTCTACCAGAGCTGGTGGATTGGGTATTAACTTGATGACGGCTGATACTGTGATTATCTTTGATTCTGATTGGAATCCACAGGCTGATTTACAGGCCATGGCCAGAGCACATCGTATCGGGCAAAAGAACCATGTCATGGTTTATAGATTTGTTTCAAAGGATACTGTTGAAGAAGAGGTCTTAGAAAGGGCACGTAAGAAGATGATTTTAGAATATGCCATTATATCGCTAGGTGTCACAGATGGTAACATATATACTAATAAAACCAAGAATGAACCAAGTGCAGGAGAATTATCAGAAATTTTGAAGTTTGGTGCTGGTAACATGTTCAAAGCGAATGATAATCAGAAGAAGTTAGAGGATTTAAATTTAGACGATGTTTTAAACCATGCGGAAGATCACGTTACCACACCAGACTTGGGAGAGTCTCATCTTGGTGGCGAAGAGTTCTTGAAACAGTTCGAAGTTACAGATTATAAAGCTGATGTTGAATGGGACGATATCATTCCTGAAGATGAACTAAAGAAATTAAAGGATGAAGAACAGAAGCGCAAAGACGAAGAATATGTTCATGAGCAATTACAGCTAATGAATAGAAGGAATGTAGCTTTGAACAAGATCAAGGATAGCGTCAATGGTGACAGTGTCAGTGGCTATAGTGACGAAGAGGTCTCACGGTCCAAGAAGAAAACCAAATCTAATAACCTAAACTCTATAGGGGAGAAAGAAGTCCGTGCACTATACAAAGCGATCTTAAAGTACGGTTATCTCAAGAATAGGATGGCAGATCTTATTGCTGACGGCACTTTGCCTGTAAAATCTATCGATAAGTATGTGGAAGTGTACGGTGAGCTTATGGAAGCTGCACATAAGCATATAGCAGAAGAAGAAAGTGCAAGAAATGAAGCTATTGCAAACCTAGAAAAGGAGGTAGAGGAATACAAAGCGAAATTGAAAACGGACGAAATCTCGTCCGATGACAACTCTAAGTCAAGTCCTATTGCAAGGCTAGCAGCCAAAAGGCGGGAGAAAAAAGCTGTGTTATTTGAACTTTACGATATCAAGGGCCTAAATGCAGAGACTATGATAAATAGAACCGAGGACATGAAGTTTTTGCACAAGTTTTTAACCAAGAACTACCCTGATGATGCTATGAACTTCAAGTTCGTTAATAAACTACCGAAACCCGTAACAAACTGGAACTGTAACTGGACACAAGAAGACGACGAAAAGTTGCTCGTAGGTGTGGAAAAATATGGTTACGGATCTTGGACACAGATACGAGATGACCCATTTTTTGGTCTTTCGGACAAGATATTTTTGAATGAGCCATTACCCTCGGCAACTGTCGAAGCGCAACCATCTACTCCTATCGCGCCAGACCTACCCGCTGTGAACGACTCTCCTACTCAAGCTGATGCTCCTGCTTTATCAGCTCCTCAAGACAAGAAGTCGAAGTCTACTCCTGCCCTTAAGAAGGTGCCTGGTTCGGTGCATTTAGGAAGACGGGTAGACTACTTGTTCTCAGTTCTACGTGAAGAGGTGAAGAGCGCTTCTAGAGAACCCCCTTCTGTAAATCCACCCGCTCCTGCTGCAGCTAAGAAGGGATCAAGAAAATCTGCTGTAGCTAACAACGGGAGCCGCTCAAGGACTCCGGATGTGAAGAACGAAGAAGCCGCCTCCACTAAGTCCAAAAGGATAAAAAATAGCGCTGTTGTAGCGCCCTCGCGTCCTTCTTCCGGTAGCCCAAGTCCTCAGTTGAAGCGCAATGGCAAGAAGAAACCGCTGAATCGTCCCCTGCCGAAAGGCCCCGCTGCCGCATCTGCATCACCAACGACCATCCCAACAGGTCCTGCTTTCATGTCTACTCCGGTATCTGATAAAGAGTACGAAAGTATGGATGAAGAGGAGTGCAAACGTACCATGCAAAGTGTCCGTGCATCTTTAAACAAGCTACAGCGCGGCGGTAGCGGTCTAGAACGCAACCAATGGGCTGCAATCCTAAAGAAAGAGCTTATCGCTGTTGGAAACTGCATAGAGAAGCACAAGGGCGACTCTCCTAACTTTGATAAGAGTAAATTCAAGAGGCATCTATGGTCATACAGCTCGCAGTTCTGGCCTGCACAAGTCAAGTCTGTTAAGATTATGGCAATGTATGATAAACTCGTTGCATCCGCATCAAATCAATCCAGATGAAGCATACTACTGTCACATACATTCTTACAGCCAATGGCATATATACAGATACCAATATCTCTATTTAAGCTTATATATACACTTAAGTCATACGCTGTGTATACGCTCAGTATTATTATCATTTAAAACGAGTGTTGTTTTCTTTTCACGAAAGTTTTTTTGTGGACGGTGAAAATTTTTCCAAAGGAGAATCTAGGAATCTGAAGTGGGTTTGTTGTTTATGCGGGTGATCCATCGCTTTTCTATTTTCTCTCATTAACCACTCACTTTTTACAAACAATTGTAGTCATCAAAAGTGTGAATATCGAAGTAATAGAACCACGGTTTAAGTCGTCTTTTAAGAATTCATCTTCTAAAGAAATAAAGGTCGAATAATATTAGAGTCAGTTACTAGACACTAGTATTAACTTCTTAACCAAAAAAAAATCAAAAAAAAGGTTTATTATTCCCACATTTTATTTTAAAAAAAACGAAAAAAAACCCCACTACCCAACTATTTAATAGTTTATCCAACGAATAATGTCTGACGTTACTGATAAAACTGCTGAGCAATTGGAACAATTGAAGATCGAAGATCAAACGGCTCCTACAACTACTGAATCGGAAACTCCAAAGGTGGAGACTTCAGGAGCTTCCTTGTATGTTGGTGAATTGGATCCATCTGTTTCAGAAGCTTTGTTGTACGACATTTTCTCTCCTATTGGATCCGTTTCTTCTATCCGTGTTTGTCGTGATGCTATTACAAATACGTCTTTGGGATATGCGTATGTTAATTTTCACGAACACGAGGCTGGCAGAAAGGCCATTGAACAGTTGAACTATACTCTCATCAAGGGTAAGCCATGCCGTATTATGTGGTCTCAAAGAGATCCATCTTTGAGGAAGAAGGGTTCCGGGAACATCTACATTAAGAACTTGCATCCTGCTATCGACAACAAGTCTTTGCACGAGACTTTCTCTACCTTCGGTAACATTTTGTCGTGTAAGGTTGCTACTGACGAAAATGGAGGTTCCAGAGGATTTGGTTTCGTCCACTTCGAGAACGAATCCGATGCCAGAGACGCCATCGAGGCTGTCAACGGTATGTTGATGAACGACCAAGAAGTTTATGTTGCTTGGCACGTCTCCAAGAAGGACAGGAAGTCCAAGTTGGAGGAGGTCAAGGCTAAGTTCACCAACATTTACATTAAGAACATTGACCCAGAAACCTCTCACGAGGAATTTGAGCAATTGTTTGCTAAGTATGGTAAGATAACTTCTGCAGTTTTGGAAAGAGACTCTGAAGGTAAGCCAAGAGGCTTTGGTTTTGTTAACTACGAAGACCACAATGCAGCTGCTAAAGCTGTTGATGACTTGAACGAAACTGAATTCAAGGGTCAAACCCTATATGTGGGTAGAGCTCAAAAGAAATATGAGCGTTTACAAGAGCTGAAGAAGCAATATGAAGCTGCTAGATTAGAGAAGTTGGCTAAATACCAGGGTGTTAACTTATTCGTTAAGAATTTGGATGACACTATTGACGACGAAAAGTTAAAGGAAGAATTCGCTCCATTCGGTACCATCACCTCTGTCAAGGTTATGAGGGATGAGACTGGTACCTCCAGGGGATTCGGTTTTGTTTGTTTCTCCACCCCAGAGGAGGCCACCAAGGCTATCACCGAAAAGAACCAGCAAATCGTCGCTGGTAAGCCACTATACGTTGCTATTGCCCAAAGAAAGGAAGTGAGAAGAAACCAATTGGCCCAACAAATACAAGCCAGGAACCAAATGAGATTCCAACATGCTAACGCAGCAGCCACTGCCGCAGTTGCTGGTTTGCCAGGTCAATTCATTCCACCACCAATGTACTACGGTGGAATCCCTCCAAGAGTACCATTCCAAGGTCCAAACCCTCAAATGACCGGTATACCTAAGAACGGTGCCATGCCACCACAACAATTTGGCAGACCAGGTCCTATGTACGGTAGTTTCGGACCTCAAGGTCAATTCCCAAGAAATGGCCAACAGCAATTCTACCAACAGAAGCAAAGACAAGCCTTGGGAGAACAGCTATACCAAAAGGTTTTTACCAAGACCCAAGATGAAGAGGCTGCTGGTAAGATTACCGGTATGATCTTAGATTTGCCTCCTCAACAAGGCATCCAATTGCTCGAAAGCGATGAACTATTGGACCAACACTTCCAAGAGGCCCATGCTGCCTACAAGAAATTTAAGGAAGACCAAGAGGCTCACGCAGCTGCTGTTGCAGAATCGCAGGAGTGAAGAGTTTATTAAAACTCTATTTTCACCCAGTTATTTGAGAAAACATTTTCTTTTCGTATTAGATGGTTCCTCCTATCCTCACCGAAACGCGTTAAGCGCACCTTTCAATTGATCTAATATCCATATCTATGATTAGCGATGGAGTACGGTACCTGTTTGTTTTTGTGATCTTTAGAGATGATGTTTTTTCTGTTACAATTTTTTAACTTGTTTTTCTCAGTATTTCTATTTAAGTGTTTCTGCTGATTTACTACTATTACATCTACTAAATTTTTATCCTATGTTTTTGGTCTTCATGGAGAGCAAGTAGAGGAGGTGGGGAAGGGGAAGCTCGTTACCAGCCGAAATGCTAATCTATTCTTTAGCACAGTTCTCCTACCGCTTGTAGTATTTTTTTTTATTTTTTTTTCAATAATTTGTGGGAATATTTTTATTAAATTTATCATCTATTGCGTTTTTGGTACAACAAGCACTATTTCAGTTAAAATGTATATTTTAATCGTCTATTTGCCCCTTCCAGGCGTATTGCATTACATGTTAAATGCGTTAAAACTCCTTGACCATTTGCTATCGTTTAACACCACATCTTAGCGTTATTAAAAAATACATATATTATGTATATTAGTCTTATTTAGGATTTATCTACATCACTGAATTTAACCTCTTGTATGATACTAAATATCGCGTATTACCAATGTTTGAAATATGTTGATATCAATTGTCATCTGTCAAAGCGCTGTCGTTATTTGACCTCGTGACACACGAACGCATAACTTTGAGAGCCGCTGTCACAAGCACAAGAACCCATTATATAAATCAAAGACCCCGGTCCACAACTTAACCTGTTCACATTCATACAAATATCCGGAAGCAACGTCAATGTCTACGTTACCCAAGAGGATTATCAAGGTATGTAAAATCTCCCCAACTTTATATTTCACCCTATCTACTCTTCGTATACTAACCAAATGATATAGGAAACCGAAAGATTGGTGAGTGAGCCTGTCCCAGGCATCTCGGCTGAGCCCCATGAAGACAACCTCCGCTACTTTGACGTGTCCATCGAAGGTCCCCAGCAGAGCGCCTACGAAAATGGTGTCTTCAAGCTCGAGCTATACCTTCCCGACGAGTACCCCATGGAGCCCCCCAAGGTCCGTTTCCTCACCAAAATCTATCATCCTAATATCGACCGCCTCGGTCGTATCTGCTTGGACGTGTTGAAGACGAACTGGTCGCCTGCCTTGCAAATAAGAACTGTGCTATTGTCTATACAAGCCCTTTTGGCAACTCCAAACCCCAACGACCCCCTCGCCAATGACGTCGCCCAGGATTGGATCGCTGATGAGGACGCAGCTATAGCCAAAGCCAAGGAATGGACATCTCTCTATGCCTCACCTTGAAGCTCTACTCCTGCTAATAAGGTAGCCGACTCCGGTGTTTTATATAGCTAATAAAAATACATACTTTAAATGCTCTGCTCTACGTTTAACCAGTTCGACGGCAGCCATCGTGGCTGGGGTCGGTCAACTGAAACACTGTAATCATATCACAGGTGCACCTGGGCGAGCTGACCTTGAGTATATTAACTTATAACTTCGTGATTACGTTATTAATTGGTTGCGAATAGCAATTAGGATTTCATTTTTTTCCCTTCCGACAGCCAAAAACTTAGTACGCCATAATACGGATTATTTATATATTACAAATAACATTACTAACGCCAGAAGGAGGCGCATATATAGTCAGACAAGGTCCACTTCCATTAATAAGAGTTCCGAGAATACTTTGGATTTTGTCCACCAAGTTTGAGAAGTATCTAATTTTTTTCGCTGTTAATTGGAAACTAGCCTACTTTTCAGCTGAAGGCTTAGATTAGATTGAAATATAGTACGTGCGAGACTTGATACTTGTGTTTTTAGGACTTCCCAATTGAAATATTACAGTCACGCGAACTTGTGTTGGACCCGGAGTATTTCGCACGGTGGTAGAGTAAAACTGGGTAGTGTGAAGAAGACGGATCTAAAGAGCGAAACATGCTCTATAGTGGCGACGGCAGCGAAAAATTGTATATAGTTAACAACTTTACGCCAGCTGGCGAGAACTTGGACGTTGTAATGAATGAGAACGGCGCTAGAGACGAAGACTTCCGAGAGGGTGTCGAAAGGGATGTCAGCAAGGACGATGATCGCATTAATACGCCCTTTGACGATCGATTTGTAATTGAGAATCCTGAAGTCGATACTAAGATGGAAGAAGATGGTCAGCATGTTGTAGTACTTGACCCTCCATCCGAGCTGAAACCCTCGATTTTTAGAAACAATAAATCTGGGAAAAGGCCAGGGAATTTAAAGTTGGCATTTGCTCCAGACATCCACCACGATGCAGGGAAGTCTGAATTCTCATATGAGGCGGAATCGACTCAATCTTCCGCCACGACGCCGAGTATATATGTCTCGAAACGAAACGCATCACATGAAGCACATGAACGTTTGCATAGCCGGGGGCCCCAGGACGAGGAAATACACAGTCCTCACGAGGTGAAAGTGCTGAGGTGGGGTACCCAACGTCATAAGAAGCCAGGCATGAGAGCATTTGGAAGAGGGAGGTCTTTACGGTGGGCTCGCAGAAATGATGATCCATTTAAGCCGCCGCAAGGGGAAATCGAGACGAAGCCGCAGGACGAAACAGACCGGTCTGCAGAAGGTCGTTCAGTCTACTACAATGTGCCTTTACCAGACGAGCTCCTTGATGAGCACGGACTACCCATTGCGCAGTTTGCGAGGAATAAGATCAGAACGACGAAGTATACACCATTATCATTTTTCCCCAAAAACCTACTAATCCAGTTCAAAAACGCTGCGAATGTATATTTCTTGATCATGGTTGTGCTTGGAACGCTTCCTTCATTTGGTGTTGCTAACCCAGTCTTGAACGCCATCCCATTAATAGCTATTATCATTATAACTGCAATTAAGGATGCAATCGAAGACTCGCGGCGTACAGTCTTGGATATGGAGGTTAACAACACCAAAACGCACATTTTTACAGGTATTAAGAATCCTAATGTATCTACGGATAATGTCTCTTTATGGAGGAGGTTTAAGAAGCTTAATACGAGGATCATGTTCAAACTGATAAGATTTATTCAGGAGACTTTTACGAAAAGCGGCAAGCGTAGACGGGCCCAAAGGAAAAGAGAAGAACATCACATCGCACTAAGGTCACAATTAAACGCGCCGCGGTCTTCACTAGATTCTGTCGGGCAGGGCAGGCCGTCATTAGACACATCAAATTTAGAACTTAGTGGTACTCTTGTCACGCAAGAGGGGATACTGAATCGTAACAATGAACCTATTCCGGACTGTAAGTTTATGAGGTCGCAATGGAAACACGTCAGAGTCGGTGATATCGTTCGTGTCCATAATAATGATGAAGTCCCCGCAGACATGATCCTGTTATCGACGTCGGATTCGGATGGTGCATGTTATATCGAGACCAAGAATTTGGACGGAGAAACAAATTTAAAAGTCAGGCAATCCTTATCTTGTTCTCATAAAGTGCGGAATTCTAGAGATATTTCTAGATGCAAATTTTGGGTTGAATCCGAGGGCCCACAACCGAACCTATATACCTACAGGGGTAATGTTAGGTGGGTAGATTCTGACAATATTACTAGGAATGAACCTGCTAACATTAACAACGTACTTCTCCGTGGGTGTTTTCTGAGAAATACTAGATGGGCCGTCGGTATTGTTATATTTACTGGTAAAGACACTAAGATAATGTTAAATGCCGGTATTACACCCACCAAGAAATCTAGAATATCAAAGGAACTTAACTATTCGGTTATGTTAAACTTTGTGCTCATTATTGTGCTCTGTTTTATCGCGGCGCTGGTGAACTCGATATATTACCGCTCGCGAAACCGCTCGCGAGATTCCTTTGAATTTGGGACAATTGGAGGTTCTCCTACATTTAACGGTCTTTTATCATTCTTTGTCGCTTTAATATTATACCAATCCTTGGTTCCAATTTCGTTGTACATATCCATTGAAATCATTAAAACAGCTCAGGCTGCATTCATTTACGGAGATGTTTTGATGTATAACGAAAGATTAGACTATCCTTGTACGCCAAAAACATGGAACATTTCCGATGACTTGGGTCAGATTGAGTATATATTTTCCGATAAAACAGGTACACTCACGCAAAATGTCATGGAGTTTAAGAAATGCACGATCAATGGAATTTCATACGGTAGAGCTTATACAGAAGCTCTTGCCGGATTGCGCAAGCGTCAAGGCATAGACGTGGTAGAGGAAAGTGCGCGAGAAAAAGAAGCTATTGCTAGAGATAAAGAGACTATGATAGAGTTATTACAGAAATTGGGACAGAACTCCCAATTTGACCCCGAAGAGACAACATTAGTCTCCAAGGAACTTGTTGAAGATCTTTCGGGAAAGTCAGGAAATGCGCAAAAAGAAGCAAATGAGCACTTCTTGATGTCTCTTGCCCTTTGCCATTCTGTTCTAGTGGAACCAAATCCACAAAATCCAGACAAAATGGATCTGAAAGCGCAATCTCCTGACGAAGGTGCTCTGGTTTCAGCTGCTAGGCATATGGGTTTTGCTTTCATTGGCCGTTCTAAGCAGGGAGTCATTGTAGAAGTACAAGGTGAGCAGAAGGAATTTCAGGTGTTAAATGTTATAGAATTCAATTCTGCAAGGAAGAGAATGTCGTGCATCATTAAGATTCCTGGCGAAAAGCCAGGGGAATATAAAGCCCTTTTGATATGTAAAGGTGCAGACTCTGTCATATTTTCAAGGTTAGACAAGCATAAAAATGACAATAAGCTCATTGAGAGAACCGCTTTACATTTAGAAGAATATGCAACCGAGGGGTTGAGAACGTTATGTATCGCGCAGAAAGAATTGTCGTGGGAAGAATATAAACAATGGGCCGAAAAGTATGATGTTGCATCTTCATCTCTTGTTAACCGTGAGGAGGAAATAGAGAAAGTCGCTGATAGTTTAGAACGTGATTTAATACTGCTGGGTGGTACGGCTATAGAGGACCGCTTACAAGACGGTGTACCGGCATCCATAGCTATTCTCGCAGAAGCAGGTATTAAACTCTGGGTCTTGACCGGTGACAAAGTTGAAACCGCTATAAATATCGGATTCTCTTGCAACCTTTTGACGAATGACATGGAGCTACTAGTCATCAAAAATTCAGGAGACGATGTCGAGCATCTAGGAGAGTCAACAGAAGAAGTTGTAACCGCATTACTCGACAGATATCTCAAGGAAAAGTTTAACCTAGATGGTACCATTGAAGAGCTAGAGCAGGAGAAACTCATACATAGACCTGCAGAAGGTGAGTATGGTGTTGTTATTGACGGTGATGCACTAAAGGTCTCTTTGAGCACAGAAGAATTGCAAAGAAAATTCTTACTCCTGTGCAAGAACTGTAAGACCGTTTTATGCTGCAGAGTTTCGCCAGCTCAAAAAGCCGCAGTTGTGAAACTTATCAAAGATACACTCGATGTCATGACGCTAGCAATTGGTGATGGTTCAAATGACGTTGCAATGATTCAGGCAGCGAACGTTGGTGTGGGAATTGCAGGTGAGGAAGGTAGACAGGCAGTTATGTCTGCTGATTACGGTATTGGTCAATTCAGATATCTAACTAGACTGATCTTGGTCCATGGCAGATGGTCTTACAAACGTCTAGCCGAAATGATTCCGCAGTTCTTCTATAAGAACATTATTTTCACGGTCGCTCATTTCTGGTTTGGAATTTTTAACAATTACGATGGCTCGTATTTATTTGAATTCACTTATCTGATTTTCTACAATTTAGCATTCACATCCCTCCCTGTCATCCTACTTGGAATAATTGACCAAGATGTTAGTGATAAAGTGTCTGTGGCTGTTCCTGGCCTCTATCAAGTGGGTATATCCAGAAGTGCCTGGACCCAAAAGAAATTTTGGTTCTATTGTTTGGACGGTATTTATCAGTCAGTCATATGTTTCTTTTTCCCATACCTCGCATTCTACAGAACGGGCCTTGTGACCGACAACGGTCGTCCCCTAGACCACCGTTACATGTTCGGTGTGTTCGTCACCTGCATCTCGGTAATCACGTGTAACCTCTACGTGTTGCTCCAGCAGTACCGCTGGGACTGGTTCTCGACGTTGTTCCTCTTCCTGTCATGCCTACTAGTCTTTGTTTGGACTATGGTGTGGAGCAGCAGCTATCTGAGCCGCGAGTTCTACCACGCAGGCTACCACATCTTCTCTCAGCCAGTGCTGTGGGTAGTGTTGTTCGCGGGCATCCTCTTCTGTCTATGGCCGAGGTTCACGTACGACGTGTTCCGGAAACTCTTCGCCCCTAGGGATATAGATATCATCCGCGAGTGCTGTCGCCGTGGGGATTTCGACATGTACCCCGAGGACTACGACCCAACGGATCCTAACCGTCCACTTGTAGCAAAGGAACGTTCCGGCTCGATAAGCCAAGAGTACTACAGCGAGCACCCGCAGTCGCTCAACTCCCTGGACAAAAACACCTCGTCCATGCCCGTTCTCACAACAAAGCCTTTATCGAAGCCGGACTACCCCTCCCCAGAGGCCATCCGTGCTGCAAGAACAGCAAATCCGTCGTTGCACCCCCCCAGGAGCTCCCTAGACGTAACAAGACAAGAGATGTTGCAGAATAATCAATTGGACAGTCGTTTTTCACAGGACCGGGCACGGACATCACTAGATCTACCAGGAGTCACACGAGCCACGACTTTAATTAGCGGACAAGGACGTGCCTGAAGTCATGTTCCTTTGTCACGTCTAAACGATCATGTTAAAAAAATTACATTGTTATGAACGACGCAAGCCCTATGACACCCACTTAACAACTGCACTCCAAAGGAGCACGCAGGTGCTTTAGGTATCACAAACTACCTTAAATCTACTATAGACTCTGCGAAAATAGACTACATGTCAATATTTATAAATAAACCTCATGAATTAACTTGTATTTTAAACACTAACTAACCTATAACCGCCGTAGTGCCGCCTACTCCAAGATTAATTAATGTTCTCAATAACCATTCATTTAGGAAAGTGATCTGAAAATCTCTTATCTCTGATTTCTTCTGCCTCCACAAAAACTTTCAAGGTTTTGGCGCTTCCTAACTCTAAGATATACTACAGGTACCAACCCCTGTCCAGTGTTTTTTAACAATACGCTGATAAGCTTTTGTGGTTATTTTTTCAATTTTAAGGTACATACAGAAAAAAGATTATGTATGCTGATGATCTCTGCAAGATAGCGTATAATGATAAAATGATCACAACTTAATGAGTTATTAAGAATTGATCCGAATTGATGAGATCCAGCGATTTGGAGTTAATTATGTAAGCTCAGCGCAATTTTGATCCTATTTCCTTGTGTTTGGATTCTTTAATTAAGCTCTGAGCGAACTAAAAAGAATTATAACACCAGTAATACACACGTTAGTAATTTAGCGATTAATCTAGCTCCACACAATCAGAGCTTTACTGCCACCGATAGGGTTTAGTGTAGTTTTTCTAAATAAATAAACCTAATCCGACGCCCGGCAGATATTAAAAGAGCGTACAAGGAGGTAATAAAGGCAATGTAGGAAAAGATAGTCCTTCAATTGATTTTTGTTTAATACTAATAAGACAGTAATTTTTTTTTAATAAGAATATTGGCTGCTAATAGAAAAAACTATACAAATTGTTTTGAAAAGAATAGGTGTTGTTGATTCATATATATTTCAAAAGCCAAATTTCTCCAAAGCTAAGGGTCTGTATTTGGCCTTCTGAACACTATAGATTCATTGCATTTGCATTTTTTTATTTTATTTTAATTTTTTTTTTAAAATTTTTTTTTTTTTGTTTTTGTCCTAGCCGTTTTTTAAATTTTCAATTCCCATAACGAACCCTTATACAAAAAAAGTCCTCTACTGCAAAAAGGCTCAAAAACTGAATATCTACACAGCAAACTCGAAAACAGAAGTTTGCATCTCTAACCATCTCTTCTAACAAGAGACGAGCAGAAGGTTTGTATAATTCGATCCGAATTTTTCCTGGATTATATCATCACCTAATAACAATGGTTCAATAAGACCTTAATTTTTGGTATTTGAGCGGGCGCCCGCTACATAGCCCTGTTGCATGATCTATGCAGCCGGCGTTTTACGTTTCCCTTGTGGGCTTGTGAGTGTACCCGTAGGGGCTGTTTTTAAATTTGAGTTTCTGGGTGTCCCCTGTACTGGGATTGAATCAGGGATTCTTATTGTGGTTGTTGTTAGATTTTATTATGGTCACGTTACTAACATGTTCTGTTCGAAGATCAACTAAAGCGTTGTTTTAAACGTTGTTTTTGATTACTCAGTCCACACAGTGTTCTTTTGGGCCACCCTTTGTTTTTTTAGGCCTGGAACTCTTCCGCGACTTTTTAATAGGTTCGGTGTATTTGAGTAATCTTTGAGCTTGTGGGAAATTGTGACCGCTTAAAAGGAAAAAGGCTACATTGTTTTGCTCGTGGCACTTCATACTGGATAGCTGTCTAATTCATATTCGTGTGGGGGCAGTCGAATTTACCAAAACTGGTTAGATAAATAGGTTAGCGAGCCGCAGGAAAGCTGTAATTAGCATATTGATAGAAAAAACGCACTTGGAAGACTAGGACATTGAAAGTTAATTCTGCCTCGTTTAATGAAGCCTCACAAAACTCCTTCATCAAGAATGGTCTCCGATGAGTCCACTAGCAAGTGGAAAATTCCACACTATTACAAGAAATCCTCGACGATGACACAGGAAGTTTTTACAGATCTCAGTGCGATAGCGGCTGCGAATACTGCTAATAATAGTTCTCCCACTCTCACTTTAAATGGTGGTAACAATAGAATCAATATCATGAACACACCTGTTCCTGTGCTATTGGAAGACCCGGACCAACCGAAGACGCGAAAGGCGCAGAAAGCCAAGGCGAAAAAGAACGGCAAGATGGTTTTTGTAAACTTTACGGTACAAGATACATCCGAGTCACCGAAGAAAGCCAAGCCTTCGCGCCGAGAAAATATGCTGCGTATGTTCAAGCGTAATGACAACAATAAAATCGTAACCCAAGAATTGAAGGTGCTGGAGTCACCATCTGTTATTGATTCACGTTCTACGCCGTCTACCACGCCAAACTCTGCATCAAAGAGAAGTTACAGTTCGTATTTGGAATGCGGCAAGATTGGTAGTAGTGCCATCAGCAGCGCTGGAAGCATGAAGAGTAAACTAAACAGCGCTTCTCCTATCCAAAATGGCATGGCAAATTTAGCTGGAGACGAATTTGGTCTTCAACGCTCAGCTTGTAATAGTATGTCAAGCTCTCTACGTTCAAATTCAAGACCACGCATAAGACGATCCATGAGTGCCAATGTTGTTCTGCATGGTAGAAGTGATGGCCCTGGCCTTTCACCAGCGGCAACGAGCAATAGTCCGTCCGGATTGTGTCCGCCTACCCATCCGCAACGGGAACAAAATGGTAAGATTGATTTATTAAAAAAGAGGTTTTTACGAACTGCTAATAACTTGCATTCTGAAGTAAATTCGGGCCTAAACAGCTCGAGAATTGAACTTCCGCTGTCGGCATCCTCTAGCAAAGGCAATAATAAATTTAGAACCCTCTCTGCTAATGAACATCAAGGGATAAAATATGCCCCTAATTATGAGTACGACGATATTGAGAATAACAATGGTGAGACCGAATACTATACCCATTACTTAGATCCTTACTGTAGGTATGAAGACGCTACGTCAGAAACAGATATTAGTCATTCAACTTTAACGAATCTCAATTTGCATAGGTCCAATACCTTTTCTAATAGCTCATTTAATGTTGATGAAAACGATGCGTCAATAGCCTTTAGTAGGATGTTTACAAGGAAGAGAGCAAATACTGGCGGGTCCGTTAGTTCTATTGTATCAAACTCACAAATCGTGTCTCCCTGTAACATTCCTGGCAACACGAGTGTAAATTCTATTCAATCACTACTTTATTCGCCGATAAGATCACACTCACCTGGCAGATCAAGGTCCAACACAAAATGTTCTTCAAACACTAGAATACCTTGCGAACCATCCTCCAAATGCTTATCAAGCATTTCGACTGGAACTGCTACGAACCAACAGCCACAATCCATACACAAATCAGATTCTATCATTGAGATGGGTTCCTATATTGACACCCATGTAAGGCAACGCTATTCACACAAGAAGAAGCAGGAATCGATCTTAGAATCACTCAAACAATACCAACAGTCCTCAACTTCTGGTGGTGTTACGCCTACATTTTCACATGTGTCGAATTCAAGCATATCTGATGTCAACTTTCCAAATGTACCTTACACAGAATATTGTGGCATGTGGACTATCGAGAATGATAACTTTATTAATAATCTATATGATGAACAAAGCCTACCTGCAGTAAACGGAATACCAACCACTACTATAGAAGAAAACGAGGAGGCTGAACCCCAAATGGTCCCTATAACAATAGCCAGTAATACTAAGAGAGATTTTGAACCGCCTGGACGGTCAATTTCTACAAGTGAATCCTCATATCAATATTTGCATGATTCGCAAAGCGTTGGTTTGGTGCATACAAGGGTAGGCTCGCCAAGCATTAACTTAATGAACATGGAAAACAAGCAGCAACAGCAGCATTTAAAACAAACTCCGTATTCTTCAGAGTCGAATGAATTATGCGAGGATTTAGTTGCTAGTGATAATAATCCTTTAGAAAGCTATGTGGAATTTGATCTAGAAAACGCCCTTACTATATTATCTACGGAAAATGAAGTACCATTGGATGTAACTACAGATAAAAGTTCCAACAGTACTCTTAACCAAAAGAAGGTACTATCATCAGCCACAGGTGTGGATATGATATCTTCTACATTAGAGGTTGACAATTGCAATTCCCAAGGAGATGTGAAAGATAACGATCAGGGGCAGAATAACCACTCACACCAATTTTCTCGACACAACTACAAGTTCCAAGATTTAGATATACCGCATTTGAGGAACGATTTCTATACCTTCATGGAGAATAAGGACATATAAGAAAACAGAATTTGATTAAGATGTGTTCCATACCTGTAATGTTCGACAATTTGTAATTGTCAATTGTAATCCTAGATGGCCTTATTTTCCATTAATCGCTGTTATGATTATTACTGCTTGCTAGTTCCTATTTGTTTGTCAATTCTAATTATTGTTTTCACGGTGTGATAAATACTAGTGGCCGAGCATTATGGTGCTAAATGTTTTGATGTATATATTTTTACATATATATTATATATCCGTTTGGACCATCAATATTGCACATCTTTCTAAGTTACAGAAAGTTTTAACATTACACTACATTACAGGATTCCCAAACTCTAGCAAAAGTGAAACATTTTCACACTGGAACATAATTGCTCTTCACTTCCAACAACCATGACTTTAGTTCTTCCTTAGTACCATTAGGATGGTCCATTTGCCAGTTAATGATATCACTCATAGCTTTACTCATCCACACACCACTTTTAGTTGCATATAGTTGAATAAGTTCTTTACCATTCATTAGTGGTACCAATTTATAAACATTTTGAAGTTCTGCTTCTCTGACGTATTCTTCGAATTTCTGGTACATATCTAGCGATAACTTTTTACTATTCTCATCAGTCTCTATCAAATACCTGTAAGTTAGAGCAACATAATGACAGAGTTCCCTGTGTTCCTTAAGAGTTCTTAAGACGCTGCCGATTTGAGCGCGAGTCCACTCAGCGTAGTTCTCAACCATTTTATCATAACGTGGAATGGAATCTACGGCAACTTTGATAACATCAGCAACAGCGTTTCCAAAATGTAAACCATCCTTCAAGATTTTTTCTGTGAGACTCAATTTTCCTGAATCAACTTGTATTCCGTATAGAGGGGATAAAATCATAGACAATAAGTAACATTCACGGAAGTTTGGGCTTGAATATTTCGCAGCAAGACCTTCAAAATCCCGGAGCAAAGGTTTTAATTGATTTAGAAGCAGTGGAATGAATGCATTCATATCCTTTGAGCGTTCTATTACAGTACCGTCTAATTTCCCATCATATGAGAATATTTTTTTAATAAGGTCAACCTGATGCATCAAACGAATACCATATAAAGGATCCGGCCCAGATAGTATCTTGTGTACTTCAGTACCTATACGAGGCCTTGAAACCTTTTTCTCAAAGGACGTAAGAATATCAGGTTGCTTGGCAGCTTCAATTGCTTCTGGATCAATGACAAACTGGAAACGTGAAGCAAAACGGATCAAACGGAGGATACGTAATGGATCATCAAGGAAAGTTTGTCTTGGTGGCATTGGTGTACGAAGAAACCCATCCTCAAGGTCCTTGAGACCTCTCCCACTTAGGTCCTCTACCTGATTTTCAATAATATTGTAAAATAGGGCATTAAGCGTCGCATCTCGCCGCGTTACATCTTGAAGTGGAGTACCAAATTCAGCAACAGGGACTCTAGAATGATCGCTATACTCCTCAGAACGTAAATTGACAAAATCAATTGATATATCAAATAACTTCGTAGAACATGTTGCAAGATGTTTGGACTTTTCTGGATTTTTCTTAATCTTATATACTTTAGCGTTGGATAGTTGACCTTGTTTATTAAAGTATTCAAGTAAACCAGTGACAAACGTTTCACCTGTCATGTTATTCACAACAATATCAATGTCATCAGATTCCAATCCTAATAACTTATCACGCACCCAGCCACCAGCAATCCTAGCGACAAGTTTCTCTTCAGGTTTCACTTTCACATTGTTGTAATAGTTACAGTAATCTTTTATAACCCTACAAATCTTCTTCTCGACATCTGAGAGGCGTAAAGGATTTACAAGCACCCTGGTCATCGCAGCTAAGGTCTGAAAGCTTCACTCAGTATCGAATTACAGCTAAGTACCATCCATTTAGCCTGGCCTTCTTCCAACTATCTCTTCTTGTAACCATCGAGTAACCAAAGACCGGGTAAATCACCACGTGATAACCACGTGGTGATTAGATAACACTCTTTGACGCAGTTCACGTGATGATACCTTCAGGCTGCTCGGGCATAGGGCGTATTGCAGCATGTCTCTTCTTTTAGGTCGGTTCCCCTGCGCCGGCACAGGGGTAAAACCTTTTCTCAGGGATTTCCACGAACATCTTTTCACATAAAGGGATCGGCGAACCCAACCAACGGGAAGCAACGCTACTGGCTGTAACCATTTTTTAGCCTGTGCATATCACAACTATCGTTCAGTAGCCATTGATAATCTGTACATGACCGCGTTGCTGTGATGTCATCTCTGCAACAACAGGCACCGCCTAATGTGCACCGAGCGCGTCCATGATAATTACATAAGCTAAAAGCAGGTCACGTGAATCACATTGTACGATTAATAAAAATTTTCAGGGGTTGCCATCTTTAAAGCTAGGGGTTCTATCCTTTACTTCGGTATATTGATGGAATCAATGCTAATAAACCTAAAAAAGGTATCGAATACGTTAAAAAGTACGGAAGCTAGCAGTTATAGGGATTTATCAGTGCAGGCTATTTGTTTCATTATTTGAAGGTTTATTTAAACGCTGTTTTTTGGTAGGGGACCAATTAAGGTATTAGCAATAGTGTTAAAGGCATCACCCTTTTATAGAATTTTTTTTTAACAAAAAACATTATTGGGTGATTTTTGGACCATGAGCGGGAATCCAGATCACTTTGAAGGTGGCGTGCCGGTTTTCATACCAGATTATAATGAGTTCAGGGACTTTTATAAGTATATGATCCTAATTGACGAGTATGGGATGAAGTCGGGAATAGTGAAGATAGTTCCACCTAAGGAATGGTTGGATCAATTAGAAGACCCACCAGCTGTAGAATTATTGAAGCAGGTTAATATTAGATCTCCAATACAGCAGCATATTAGTGGTTCGAAAGGTGTCTATATTGTACAAAATGTGGAGAAGCAGAAAACCTATAATATAATGCAGTGGAAAGATCTTTCATTAGACTACCAGCACCCTGATCTTAGGAATCGTGCGGGTACGCCGTCGCCGCCTTCATCTCTGAAACCGCCGGGTTTAAATGATGGCGAGCATGGTGCGACAGGGACAATAGTTAGTGGTCGAACGAAATCAACGAAATTGAAAACCAAGAATCACGAGGACTTTACGGATGAAGACTTTAAACAATTTCAGCCGTACTACAATGTGGATAATATTGAACAATATGACGAGAATTATTTGCGATCCTTGGAACAGTATTACTGGAAAACACTGAACTTTACTACTCCTATGTATGGTGCTGACACGTTAGGGTCATTGTTTAAAGATTCTATGAACGAGTGGAATGTATCACGGCTACCGAATTTATTAGATCACTTGGAAGAAAAGGTGCCGGGTGTTAATCAATCCTACTTGTACGCTGGTTTATGGAAGGCGACCTTTGCATGGCATCTGGAGGATCAAGATCTGTATTCCATTAATTATCTGCATTTTGGAATGCCTAAACAGTGGTATTCTATCCCACAGGAGGACTCAAAGAAGTTCTATAAGTTCATGAAGGAGCAGTTTCCCGAAGAATCCTCAAACTGTAAAGAATTTCTTCGGCATAAAATGTTCATGGTGAGTCCCAAGGTGCTCGAGCGCAATGGGATTCGTTGTAACAATATTATACATCGCCAGCACGAATTTATTATAACATACCCTTATGGCTATCACTGCGGGTTTAATTACGGTTACAATCTCGCAGAGTCTGTTAACTTTGCGCTTGAGTCTTGGATACCGATTGGCGAAAAAGCAGGTAAATGCCACTGTGTGGATGATACAGTTGGTATCGATATCGCAAAACTTAAGACACTCTATCATAAGGCACAATCGAGAAATCGGAAAAATGGTATTTCGTCTCGTCCGATTAAAAGAGTTAAAAAGGAGGACAGTATTGTGGCTCAAACACTGGATGCGGGAGATTCTTTGAGGTCATTCAATGAGCTGATTAATCACTCTGCATATGAGTTGCAGGCGATGGAGGACCAGCCTGGACAACGGGCAAATAGGTCGAATACCCCAAATCAATACTTTGGTAATCCATCTATTTCTAGAATGTCTTCGCCTTTACTTTCTAGGATGATGGACTTGTCGAATATTGTCGAACCAACTTTAGAAGACCCGACATTAAAGTTTAGGCGCAAAATTCCTCCGCAGCCAACATCCAATGTGGTAGCTCCAAACCCTTCATCCGTGTTGGGGAACGCAACTAACCCTGTGGTTGGATCGCCTACTTTGAAAAACGTTCACGAGGAAAACATGTTGGCATTATCGTTAGCTTCAATGGCAAATAGTGGAAACTCGTCTCCCAGAAACACGCTACCGCCATTAAATAGTGCTGTCGGGAATTCACGACCTTTTACACCAAATAGAGAAGCAATTTTGGCCCCTAGACCATCATATGACCAAAACCCGCTGTCTTACTACTCTACACAGACGACAAAATCTCCTTTGCCGTTGTTTAAAAGGATCAGTTCTCCAAACAGAGTAACTTTGAATATTTCTCGTGAATCCTCGCGATCCCCAGTATCCTTTGGATCAGAGTATACTAAGCTTCCGTCCTCTAAGTATCACACGTTAAACCCAGGGTCTGTTGCCCTTACCTCTTTGAATCAAGTATCAACAATTGGGAGAGACTCTCCTCCGGATGCCAGTGTACTCAGTAAATCAATTGAGAAGACAAAGTCGATCGATGATCTCACGAGACCAAAGGACAGCAACGGGATTGTTAATGATAATACTCTCGGTTTACTAACGGGCGATACAATTTCCAGTGCAATAATGTCGAGAGCAATGAAGACAGAAAGACCACCTTCGCCCACTTCAAAGATTTCAGCGGATGAGATAATTATTTCTGACAAAGGAAAGTCATACGTGTGTCAAGAATGTCAACGTCAATTCTCGTCAGGTCACCACTTAACGAGACATAAGAAATCCGTTCATTCTGGGGAAAAACCACATTCTTGTCCTAAGTGCGGCAAAAGGTTTAAGAGACGTGATCATGTTCTCCAACATCTTAACAAAAAAATACCTTGTGTTGCAGATAAACATGAAGACTCCGCTACAGCAGCTGTTTGATTAAGATCTTAACACGTTTTAATACTTGGGCTACTCCTCTAGTGTCGTCTTGAAATGGTTGCGTTAGTTATGATAAATGATAAAAAGGATAGGTAAATAGACTAATATTGTATGAGTGGGAAAAATAATAGTAAAAGATGAATTAAGGTTTTATGGTCTTGTTGGCGGTATTTTCCCTGTTATGTGGCTTATGGTTTATATCTCTGGTCTAGAGCAAAAATAACTCAAATCTCTTAATTCCTGGATTTCTGTATAAAATGTTCCTAAAATAAAATATGTAATATTAATATCAAAACATAACTACTACTCTTCATTTAATCCATCTATAATCGATATCATGGTAGAAAGAACTTTAGATTTAATATTTGAAGTATAGTTCTTGACATCTTCCCCTGTCCCTTTTGAGTTATTCTTCAACCCATCCCCAAAACATAATCTAACTATATCACTTTGTAATCCCAATGGGATGAGGTGCGTATCCTTCAGATACATTTTGCGTTCTTTTAATAGTCTAGATGTGTGTTCAAAGTCGTCAGCAGCTTTTTCCGCATTATCCACAACTTCAATTGGGATACCACACATGGAGGCCACATGCATACCAAACGAACCCTCACTTTGTCCGTCTGCCAACTTATAAAGGAAAGTTACTTTCCTTGACTCATCATCAACTAGAATTGTCATTTTTAAGGGTTTAACCATTGGATGGTGTTCAAATGATTTACCTAGTCCACCATAGTGGGTAGCGAAGAACCCTAAACTTTGGATATGGGTAGCAATATGGTGCAAAACTCCTTCCGCAATGGCAAATCCATCACTCGAGGAGCCACCTCTTCCCAGTTCATCTAAGACAAGTAGTGACCTATTTGTTGCCATATCCAATATCCTTTTAGTTTCACTCAATTCAACAAAGAAAGTAGACTTCCCCTGTATAATGTTATCATTGGCACCCAGTCTAGTCATAATGCGATCTATAGGTGTTAATTCTGCAGATTCGCAAGGCACATAACAACCTAACTGAGCAAGAATGACTGCTACACAGGTCATTCTAAGTACGGTGGATTTCCCGGCCGCATTAGCACCTGTTAATAACCCTATCTGAGCGGTGTTACGACCCAACTCAATATCATTTGGTATAAAATCAACAGCGGTGTTAGAACCCATGTTAAAGCATGGATGCCTTAATTCTTTAAACGAAACAAAGCCATTCAGCATTTCGCCCGTTAGTTCATCAATTTCATCGAAGAATTTTGGTCTGCAAGCTGGGAACCCTAATGATTCAGATGTGAGAGCAAGAGAAAGGATACAATCTATGTCTGCAACTGCTTTTATAGTAGGAAGCCAGGTAGTATTGTATTTAGCGAAAAACTTTTCGTACAACCTACTCTTTAAGCTCTCTTCAATAACCTTGTGTAATTCTCTAGCTTCTGCTACAGATCTGGCTAACGCTTTTACTTCAGGAGAATAATACCTCTTAGTTGACTTGTTAGAGCCCATTTGTGTCCAATTTGAAGGAACTTTACCACATACAGAAATAGGCATCTCAATAGTATAAAGCTCCTTGCCGCTGTCTTTGTATTTAATCGATGAGCATTTGAATTGTTTCTTATACTCTTGTAACACTGTATTCAATTCCTCCTCTAGGCAATCCAATTTGTGAATCGAGTCGTCAAATTCAGGTTCAATGCCTTTATTGAGAATAATACACCCCTCTTCAATAGCTCGCCGACGATCATAAACCTGTGTCCATGCTTCAATATCTTGGGATAAAGAGACAGGTATTGTATTAACAAAAGCAGCCAAAGATCCCACTAATTCCTCTTTGCTTAAGTCCTCTATTAACTCACTTAGCCTTTCAAAACCGCTAATTACTTTGTCGAAGTCTTTAATTTTAAGCGAGCTAGAATGAATACGTGCCAATTGTCTCTCCAAATCAGGTAGACCGGTAAAAGCAGATTCTATTTTAGACCTCAAGTTCATATTATTCAGAAGCAGATCTACGGAATCAAATCTTGACTCAATTTGCTCCTTTTGCAACAGAGGATGCATTACCCAATTCCTCATTGCTCTTTTGCCCATTGGAGTTAAAGCACGATTTAATAACTTAAATAACGTACCCTTATCAGTACCATCAAAAGAATTAGCAAATATCTCTAAATTTTGAAGAGTGACACCGTCTAGCATCAATGACACCTGGGACCGTGCCGGGCTGTATTCGCTTACCTGCCCCATGCTAATTAGTGACTGGTCGAGCTTCAGCCACTGCAAATATGATAGTAGTCCTCCAAATGCATGAAATCCTACCTTTTTGCCTTCTTCATAATATCTGGTAAGCACTGGTGGCCACTCTTCCATGCTAGGAAAATAGTCATGAGTTGTTAGTTCATCAAATGTCTTCTCAAAGTCATAAAACTCTTCTGAAGAGCGGTTATTGAATATACTATCTGGTTGAGAGTTGAACTTCACGATTTTCTGCGCGATGGCAGATAGGTTTCTCTTCTCAATAATCACTTCCTTTGGCTTCACTTGAGCCATAAGAGTATCTAGCTGCGAACACTCTAAATCATCTTGAAACTCCAACACATTGATGTGACCGGTGGCTGTATCGACGAAAGCCACACCAAATAGCCTTCCCATCTGCTGAGAAGCAGGCAACGGATCTCCACCTTCTTCCACAGTATAGAAATCAATTGGTTCTTCCCGTACCGCCAAACAATAAGTTGCCATATCACTCTTCAACATGCCAATATCAGTCAAAGTACCAGATGTCAACACCAGTTCAAGTTCTCTCTTCACTATACCTTTGTTTCCTTCCCTCATCTCTTTGGCTAGCATTGACTCGCGTTGATCAACTTTTCCTACTTTGTACCCGTGCTGAATAAACTGACTGGCCCAGTAATCAAAAGACATTTCTGGGATACCAGCCAACTGCATGTTGGCCCTGCCTCCTCCCACAATCTTAAGATCAAATAACTGGTTTGCTAGACGTGCATCTTTTTCATACAATTCAAAGAACTTACCTTTTTTAAAGAAAATAATACAGTCCCACATCTTGGACTTAATTTCCCAATATTGTCTCTCAAATGCAGTAAAAGAGGCCCAAGCTGAATCCGGAATAAATAATGTGCGAGGATTGTAGTCAGGATCGGAAGGACTGCGTCCATCTTCATCTCGCTCATCAACCAACCATTGATATCTTTCCTCGTTGACTTTCGCGAACTTCTTATGCTTAACAGGGCTCTCGCTCTTTAGACGTTTAATCGCTCCCCCAGAGCCAACGCTGGACTGTACTTTAGTAGTACGGGCTGCAGGACGGTTCTTTCCTAGTGTCGTCGATTGCGTTTTCGAACCCAATTGCAAAATATCTACGTTTTCATCATCATCAAGTATACCAACAAAGTCGTCCTCGGGGCTATCAAGTTTATCTGGGACATAAATATCGTCATCATCGTCATCGCTGTCAGCAGCTGACCGCTTTTTAGCTTTACGACGCTTACCAAGAGGTATCTCGTCTTCGTCGCCACTGTCCTCTGCGTAAGACTTTATACGTTTGGATTTCCTACAGGTATCATCACTATCCAAAACAGTGGAAACATTACTACCATCCTTTTCTTCAGAAGATTCCTGAGTCTGAGCCGAGGTAGTCTCCCTAGGAAGGGATAGGTCCATTGAGATGTCACCGTCATTGGCCGTCACGTACGTTGTATCATTCACACTATCTTCATCGCCAATAAATAGCTTCAATTCATTGGCTTTAGTAGGAGTACCACAATTAGACGATGCAAATGGCTCTTTTCCAGCTTTAACAGTCGAATTCGGGGTTCCACTAGCACTAGCCTTCTTAAAAAACGACGTTAAAGTAGCCTGTTTTAACCTTTTTTTGCCTGATGAAAGACATCCAGTTGTCGTCCTCGCTGATTTAGGAGTAGATGGCGGCATCCTGGAGAATATATGTGGTTATTAACTTGTCCTTTTACTTATTTCAAGTTTGTTATTATAAAGGTAGAAATTTCAAAATTGTTGAACGCGTTTCTCGATGAGCAAATATATATTACGCGAAACAACATGAATAATTGTAAGATAGACATTAGTATATTACATTTAGTTTAAACGCCATTCATGATATCCTGAATGGTTATTACTAAGTTACCGGTTCTTAAATCTCTGAGTTATGTATGCTTATCGTTTTATTCCGCTACTGTACTCAGCAATGGAACTAATTCCGATCAAATAGTGTAAACACTCATAAAGGGTTAATAAATAAAGCCGGGTTAGTTGCTATTAGTATCCATATGTTATGCAACCATCGGCTGAGCTTCCATAGGTCCATGAAACATAAATATAATACAAAAAATTAGATCCGGAACTTCACAAACATCACACCCACCAACTCTACAATGAGCTCCCAAAAACCTCTACGTCTACTGCTACTAAGTTACCCAGGCGCTGGAAAGGGCACATTGAGTAGCAGGCTGCTCAAGCGCATGCCTCATATCAATTATGTTTCTTCTGGTGACCTTCTACGTCGCGAAATCGCTATAAAAAGCCCTCTAGGGATTCAGGCATCATCATTCATCTCCAAGGGTCTGTTATTGCCCGATAATATGATAACTAGTGTAATTATGGACCATCTAAAAGTCAATTCTCTCCTAAGTGGCGAAACTTCTTGGCTGTTGGACGGATTTCCACGAACCATCGGGCAAGCTCTGTCGCTCGACAATGAACTAGTAAAATATAATTCAAGCCTTAACCTTGTTGTCGAAATTGATGTCCCTCAAGCTGTGATTCTGAAGCGTATTTCTTCCAGATATATCCACCTTGCGAGTGGCAGAGTATATAATTTAGACTATAATCCGCCAAAAACGCCTGGAATCGACGATATTACCGGTGAACCCCTCACCAAGCGCTCTGATGATACCATAGAGGTCGTTCAGAACAGATTAAATGAATATAGCAAGACTATAACTCCTTTAAGGGAGTTCTATGAGCAAAAAGGTATTCTACGTGTAGTTAGTGGGGAAACCTCCGATATAACCTATCCATTGTTGGAAAAACTTGTGGAGAAAGAGCTTGCAACCTAGTTCATGTCTAATATACCCCAATAGTTCCATATATACTCATTAAACGTATAAAATAGCTACCTCTTATGTATTTCTTACCAATAAGTGTATTATTGTTACTTTACTAATATATATCTAGAATTTCACTTGAAATTTAGAGCCCAACTTCATGTAACTGATGCTATAATTTAAGCGCAACTATACAAAAAGAAGACCGCTAAGGAACTCCATTACACTATGAAATTCTTTATCGATGATCTTCCTATCTTATTCCCCTATCCAAAGATTTATCCTGAGCAATATCAGTATATGTGTGATATTAAGAAGACTCTAGATATTGGAGGGAATAGTATTCTGGAAATGCCTTCTGGGACAGGTAAAACTGTCTCTTTATTGTCATTGACGATTGCATACCAGATGCACTATCCAGAGCATCGAAAGATTATCTATTGTTCTCGTACTATGTCGGAGATTGAGAAAGCATTGGTAGAATTGGAATCACTTATGGATTATAGGTCTAAAGAACTAGGTTATCAAGAGGAGTTCAGAGGATTGGGTTTAACGAGTAGAAAGAATCTCTGTTTGAACCCTAGAGTTAGTAAGGAGAGGAAAGGAGCTGTTGTGGATGAGAAATGTCGTCGTATGACAAATGGTCAAGCTCGGGAACGGAAGCAGCGTGACCCAGAGGCGAACGTTGAATTATGTGAATACCATGAAAACATGTATAATTTTGAAGTGCAGGACTATCTACCCTTGGGTGTTTATTCATTTGAGAAGCTACTAAAAGTCTGCGAGGATAAGACTATTTGCCCGTACTTTACGGTACGTCGTATGATTTCGATGTGTAATATTATCATTTATTCGTATCACTACTTGTTGGACCCAAAAATTAAGGTTAGAGTGTCGAAAGAATTGCAAAAGGACTCTATAGTGATATTTGACGAAGCGCACAATATAGATAATGTCTGTATTGAGTCTTTGTCTTTGGATTTAACGAAGGATATGCTAAAAAAGGCGACTCGAGGAGCTAGCACACTCAGTAAGAAAATTGAAGAGGTTCGTCGAGTTGATACTCAGAAACTTCAAGATGAATATCAGAAGCTAGTGCAAGGGTTACAGCTTACTGATATATTAAATGAAGAAGAAGACCCTCTTGTGGAGAACCCTGTATTGTCAAAGGATGTTCTTCGGGAAGCTGTACCTGGTAATATAAGGAGAGCTGAGCATTTTGTTTCATTCTTAAAGAGATTTATTGAGTACTTGAAAACCAGAATGAAGATTCTCCATGTTGTCTCAGAAACTCCGAATTCCTTTCTACAGCATTTAAAACAATTGACATTCATTGAAAGAAAGCCTCTGAGGTTTTGCGCTGAAAGACTTTCGCTACTAGTGAGGACTCTAGAGATAACTGAAATTGAAGAATTTTCTGCATTGAAAGACATTGCAACGTTTGCAACTCTTATTTCTACATACGAAGATGGATTTTTGTTAATTATTGAGCCCTATGAAATAGAGAATGCTGCAGTTCCAAATCCGATCATGAGATTTGCATGTTTAGATGGATCTATTGCGATAAAGTCAGTTTTTGAAATGTTTTCCTCTGTGATTATAACATCCGGTACCATTTCTCCACTTGACATGTACCCCAAAATGTTGAACTTTGAGACTGTTATACAAAAGTCATATTCCATGACGTTAGCTCAGAAGTCGTTTTTACCTATTATTGTTACAAAAGGATCAGATCAGGTTGCTATTTCTTCAAGATTTGAAATCAGAAACGATCCGTCGATTGTACGTAACTATGGTTCCTTATTAGTGGAGTTTGCGAAAATCACACCGGATGGAATGGTAGTGTTCTTCCCCTCATATCTATATATGGAATCTATTATATCAACATGGCAAACAATGGGTATTTTGGATGAGGTCTGGAAGTACAAGTTGATTCTTGTGGAAACTCCAGATGCACAGGAAACCTCTCTGGCGTTGGAAACGTACAGAAAAGCATGTTCTAATGGTCGGGGTGCAATCTTGATGTCTGTTGCTCGTGGTAAGATTTCTGAAGGTATTGATTTTGACCATCACTATGGAAGGACTGTATTGATGATTGGTATACCTTTTCAGTATACCGAATCTCGTATTCTAAAGGCAAGACTGGAATTCCTTCGAGAGACCTATCAAATAAGAGAAAACGACTTCTTATCCTTTGATGCCATGAGGCACGCTGCTCAATGTCTAGGTAGAGTTCTTAGAGGTAAAGATGATTATGGTGTTATGGTGTTGGCTGATCGTCGATTCTCGAGGAAAAAGAACCAGTTGCCGAAATGGATTGCGCAGGGATTGTCTGATGCTGATTTAAACTTGTCAACCGATATGGCAATTGCAAATACAAAGCAATTCTTGCGTACGATGGCGCAAGCAACTGACCCTAAAGATCAAGAAAATGTTTCATTATGGAATATCAAGCAACTATTGGCATACCAAGAGGAGCAAAAGAAGAAGAATCAGCAACTAGCAATGGTTGAAGATAAAAACGAAGATGTTGAAATGAAGGATGCATAAATAAAATAATATATTACAGATAGAGTACATAATTTAAAAAATATAAATATTTTATTGAAGTCTAGAAATTTTAATTTGGCTGAGCCTGTAAATTATAAAATCACTTTACTTCAAGTTCAAACGACACCTCTTTATCTGCGTCTAAATAAGAGTCACAGACACACCATATTGACAGTTTGTGAGAACCAGGCTCTGATAACGAGAACTCAAGATTAAAAGTCTGTGATTCCTTACCTAGTACAATCCTTCTTATAGAATACAATTGTCTAGTGGAAACTTCACCAACAAAAAGCCACCAGTTTTCCAGCTTTTGCCCTGGAAATCTCTCTGAAACAACATTTAAAGATTCAGGTTCCTCATCTCTAAGTATAGTGACGTTTATAGTTTTCGTTTCATTGACTGAGATTGGAGATGATAAATTAATGGAATATTTAAGTTCAATATTAGGGTAGTTGTTAACAAAATTGGCAACTTGATTCAATTGCTTCGCTGGTAGTATAAGAATTTTCTCTTGCTCTTCTTCTTCCAATGCCATTATATCATACACGGTTTCAACATTGTTTGCAGAACACTTTTCTAATATCTGACTATCAAAGAATGGTATCTGTTTTAGAGGACTGTCCGTATCCCAACATCCCTGCACTAGCATTTGGGATATGTCCATCGCTGTAGTTACATTCAGCATACCTTCTCCGGAAAGGATATCTACAATACCATTGATTAACGGCATAGCTTTCATCAATATCTCATCAAGGTCCTGCTTTAAATCTGTTGGTAGTTGTAAACGGGTAAAGTAAGCTTGCAAAAGAACGAAGACTTTGAAAGAGCACGATTCTGGCAACTCACCGCCAGAGAATTTAAATGGTAGCTGGCTATGGAGTCTCAACAGAAGCGCTTTATCGTCTTGTCTAAGAGCAATGTCCTCAAATTCAACAGCAGAAGCCAGTATTTCCAATAAAGACTTAAGTTTCGTTGATTTAGACAGAGAGTCGACAAAGATATGCATAGTTTGGAATGAAATGCCATGCTGTGAAGCGATCATACAATTATTGAGTGGTATGATAATTTCTGAAATCTCAGGATCATCAGCATTTTGATTTTCATTAGTTGTTCTCATCTCAACCATTTTTATCTCAGCAAGGTCGTTCAACGTTTCCTCTACCAATTCAGTCAGATATGCAGAAATTCCAATAGCCGAAGTATCCTTAACACCATAAAAACTAGGATTCGAATGAATACGACGATAAAAGTAGGAGTAAGTTATCCAATCAATACAATCCTGCTTACTTTCAACTATCGCTGTTGAAATATCATTGGCAATTCCATCATGCAAATAATATGGCATGAAACTTTCAGTAGGAAGGGATTCACCAAGGAATTTCTTATAGTATTCCTTGGCATTGTCATCAGTCATAAGAATGGCCTTTCCAGGGTTTTCTCCAGAACCCTTAGCGAGTCCAGTCATCTCTAAAATATCAATGACGGGATAATTCACATACCTATGCTCTTTCGCTTCATAATAACTAGTACTCGCAATTAAAACCGTGTCTGCAAATGGTGCCAATTCACAGTAGTCCCTTGAAACAACTATCATTTTGATTTGCTTTGTCATATAGAGGTTTTCTATAATTGATTTGTCAACATCTGAAATCCCCCTATATAAAAAGCCTATTCCATGTCTCAAGGGCTCTTTTAGGTTGTTATCCGTTAATTGATCCAGATATTCTTGTACAGATGTATCAACAGCTGACAAAAGTGAGAAATCACTCTGAGATGCAAATTTGATATATGAGATCCCAAAGTTAAAGCAATCTTGCCTACTTGGCACAAAAACAAGCACCTTTGAATTATTAGACGTAGCTAGAAGTGTGTAATTGGATGCAGATGTGATCATAGATGGCAAGAGACCTTTATTATTGCTAGCATATGACTGTATCTGTATTTGGAGTGCTGAAGTTCTTTCCTGAGAGGAAAAGTTGAAGATACCAGACTTTTTAGCACCAAGCCATTCACCAAAGTCACGACCATTTGCTAACGAGGTGGACAATCCAATTAATCTTAAGCCCGTGTCTAACTGTCCTCTAATAAACAACATTCTTGCTATAATATTCTCATAAATAGCCCCATCATATCCATTACTAATGGTATGAACATCGTCAAGAATCATTAGCTGTAGAGTTTGAATATTTTTCCTTCGCTTCCATTTGCGAGATATCAAGTCAAATTGTGCAGGAGTGGCTAATACCAAATGTGATTCAGCAAGTATTCTTATATTGGCACTTAGCTCACGTCCAAACTTGTTGATATTTTTAAACCCTGCTATATCAGAGTATTTCTTTCTCCAGTGTTTAACAAGGATATCAATCTTACCCTGGGAAGGAGAAATGTATATAGCACGACCTTTGCCACTTCTCCAATGATTCATTAGCGCTATTTCTGCCATAACTGTTTTACCTGCTCCTTTGCAAGCACCAATAAATACATTTTCATCCCCATTATATAGCGAATGAAACACTTGGGATTGAAATTTGTTAAAAGTGTCGAACTGTAAGGCCGCAATGAAATCCTTTTCTTCAAGCTCACTGGTAGAGAGTAATTCATCATCATTGAGCTTTGTAGGGGGTGGGAATTTCCGTGGTAGATGAACTCCATCCAATATAACTGGGATTTTATAATCACAATATAGCCATTTCATAGATGATAGAGATATAAAAATGTTTGGAGGGAGCTGTGACCTTGGAAAAGCGTCAATTTGTATAGTAAAATCTATTAAGCATTCTTCATTCAAATAATCTCGAGTGATGGTAACTATATCGGTGTATAGGACCTTTTCCCCGTTAGTGTCTTCAACAGTCAATAAAAACGGTTCAGCATAACTATGAACCTTTTGGTCCCAAATCCATTGCGGTATTACTCCAACACTAAATTTTAGTAAAGTTCTAGTTATCGGCTGGATTGAGCATTCGATCTGCATTTTCGGAAACCTGTGGAGCAAGTCGTAAGTAACTTTGCCATACTTTTCCGACCTTATTGCCTGCGCAACTTCTGCTGGAGACTTGAGATCTAAGTATTCATTCCATGGTAATGCAGATGCTTCCATACGTTTTATAACATCAACTGGACAATTCTTAAATTGCCTTAGCGGAGAGTTAGTTAACCACATTCTATTATCAATAGACTTGCACATATTAAGTAAAGCCCGTGTTAACCTTGGCCATCCTTTTCTTAAAGAAATTTCAAATAACGCTCTAAATAAACGTCCTGCATTCTGTGTGATATATATCATATCAGAATTCAATGCAAAACCATCCAACCTTAACCTGGATATATATGCTTGTAATAAAACATTGATCTTGGCTAACGGGTCGTCAGGCGATTCTTTTATTGGTATAGGAGCTCTTTCTAATAGATTTGTAATTTCGTTCTTTTCCTCCTGCCGTGTGGTAACGTATTTGAACTCGTCAGAAGATGCAAATATCCTAAATATTTCTATCTGATCAATGTGCATATTCAGCTGTTGATTGTACATGGCAACTGAAGCATATTTGATGTAAAAATGTGATGCAATTCTACCTAAGGCAGTGGAAGAAATAATACCAGAATCTGCATCATACACTATTAAATTATTATCGTGAAGAATCGTGAGTGCAGAGTGTGCCAAAATTTCTCTATAAGTTAACAACTTTGGATCATTAGAATTAGGTTCTCGGATTACTTTGTAAAGTTCAGGAGACTTTCTCATTCTCATGTATAAATAGGTATACTGTAACCAATCAACAACATCGGCTCGACACTTGATGTCTCCAAGAACAATCTCCGCGTTCAGGTTATCCGGTAATTTACTTATCAACTGTGACTCTATTGGTAATTGTTGATTTAGGACAGCAAGATAGTAATGTATATCTTGTTGATTTGTGATAATAATACCCTCACCATTAACGTCATATCTAGGTCTACCAGCTCTACCCAACATTTGTAAAACGTCCTGAGGAGACAATGACATCCACTTGCCCTTTTCCGGTGAATAAACATCGGTTCCTTTTATTATCACAGTGTGTGCTGGAAGGTTAACACCCCAGGCTAGTGTTGCGGTTGATACAAGAACTTTTATTAGACCATCTGCAAACAAATCTTCGGATAAAGATCTATCATTCTTTGGCAGGCCGGCATGATGAATTCCAAAACCCTGCTGGATTAAGTCTCGTAAATTTTTATCAGATATATTATCAGATTCCCTGTTTAAAATTTCCTTGGAGCTGATGTCTGATAATACAAATTTTCCTAATGTGTCTTCCTCTGTCGCCTTTTCTTTCAACCATTTTGCAGTCCTCGCTGTATCCTTACGTGAATGTACAAATACAATAACCTGATTATTCTCACTAACAGCTTCTAAAACTTTATCATAACATGCTTGGTTCAAGCCATTAATCCTTTTTACAGCATTACTTTCCGTTATGCCACAGAATTGTTGTGCAAGTGGGCATGGTCTATAAGTAGCGTCAAAGTAAAATAAACCTTCTTCTGGAACATTTAAAAAGTCTGCAACGTCGTTAAAATTCGGCAAGGTGGCTGATAAAGCAATTATTCTAGGGATATTATCCATATACTTACCTCGTAATGTTCTTGCAACAATGCTCTCAATGACAGGGCCTCTATCATCATGCAACAAATGGACTTCATCAATTATTATCAGACGTACAAGTTTCGTATATGATTTATTTGCATCATTCCTCGTTATAACGTCCCATTTTTCTGGTGTTGATACAAGAATCTGAGTGTCCATAATTTGTTGCTTTGTTAGGTTAGAATCACCAGTTAATTCCGCAACTTTGATACCATATTGCTGTAACCTCCTCTGGAATTCCCTTACCTGCTCCTGCACTAGTGCCTTAAGAGGAGCAATGTATACAATTTTAAACTTTGATGTCTTAAAAGATCTTGTTTCTTCGTTGTAATATTTGGACATAGTCCGCAGTATTGTTAACATAGCAACATTTGTTTTACCTGCACCGGTAGGTGCACAAAGTAGCATGTTACTATCTCTTTCGAATGCGATAGGATAAACCTCCGATTGAATACGATTAAAGGTTTTTGCCTCAGAAGTAATGAAACAACTCTGTGCCCATTTTGGTAGTCTATCAAATGTAAGCAAAGTGAAGTTATCTGCTGGTTTGGACGGTGCAGGAATATGGATTTCTTCGTAGGTGGGCTTTACTTTTTTGTAAGATTCCTCTGGTAAAGATATCTTTGTTGCTGTCAATAACTTTGAGCCCTGGTCAAATGAAATAGAATCCAGGTCAACCAGCTGCAATTTGCTGCTGTTTTTTACCTTCTTATGTTGTCTGCTAGAGTGTGGCACATTTTCATCATCCTCCCCCCGCTTACGTTTATTTTGGGCACTGCTATGTTTATATTGCTCGACAAGCACAGAATGTCCTTCTTTATTTAACTGCTCTAATAAATCTTCCTTAACGTCGTCAGATGCGCGAGAAAGTCTCACACCCCAGAGCAATTGTAATCTATTTTTAACGAAAAAGTCTACCAAATGTCCGCTATTCTCTCCCAAAGCCCTACTGAGTGAGCTGCGTAACTGGTCATTGTCTGTTTCCTCGCTTATTAGCTCAACTACCCTAAGTGTTAGTTGTTTTATAGTCGAGTCGCTTTCCTGTAACTCTGCTGTAAGTTTATTTTGAATATAATGTTCGTTGACACTGGAAATGGAAATTTGCTCCTCTCCGTTATTAGATTTAACGTCTTTAAATTCAATGATTTCATTATTTTCTGTCATCTCAGCATCCGGAGCCTTAACTTCTGCTGCCAAATTTTCATCTTGTTCAAAGTCTTGTTCCACTTCTTGTTCATCATCAGCTATCTGAGCAAGTAAAGGATTCGGTTCTTCCTCTTCTTCTTCTTGGTCACTAGAATCGGCGATCGCAATAGCGTCATCTTCATTGCTCTGCTTAGAACGCCCATAATCGTGTATCTTCTTGCTCAAAGCAACTAAATCACGAAAAACACCGTCTTCAACCTTCATATCGAGATCATCCTCTATCTGTCGCTTTTTAGTTGTCATGTTGTAATCTGAACCCTCCTCGTTCTCTTTCAAGGTTTGCAGAATTAGGTCCGCGGCACTCACTATGACACTATGAGGAAGGTCGCTTCCCAAAAAATTTGTAACTAACTGAACTATTTGTTCGTATACTTCTTTAGTTGCATCGGTAGTCGGATAATAGTTCAATAGTTCTAATTCATCGGTCAAAATTGTATTTTTACCTGTTTTACGTTTCTTTAGATTTGCTGCTGTCTTTCTTGCCTCTATCCTAGCAACATTTCGGCTGGCAACCTGTTTATCATCTTCCGTAAATTCTCTAGATATAACCGTACCCATATCTTTCACTGATATCTTTCCTGCCATAGAAGATGGTTGCGATAACTGAGCATCTTTTAGTGGATCTGTTCTATTCTCTTGCAATCTCTTATCTGCTTTTAGCACCTTATTCGATATTTCATCGTACCTGTAGATCTCTCTGATCTTCTTAATACGTTCATTATCTTGTTTATCGGACATTATCGTTCGAGTAATATCCTCCAACGCTGTGAGGGTAGAAGTAAAGATCGTTATACTAAGTACTACAGGGCATCTCTCAATAATTTGAAGGTTATATTTAATAATCATATTTTACGAAATGAAGTTTTCATCTTTAATGACGCCAAAACTTAATAAACTATACAAAGATCTCAGAGGGTTATGGTACTACTGCTATATTGTGTACTATACGGATTGGACTAGTATTTGGATGATATATTTGCCAATGAAAAGCTAGTTACGGAAAAATTAAAATGCATAAAACGCAAAGCAGACGTGGTAAGCATGTAGTCGGTAGTAAGTCATTCAGGTCTAGAAGCGATATAAACAAGAATAGCACTGATACTACATTACAATGGCATGAAAAATATGCACCACTGACACTAGAGGAAGTGGCGATTCATAAAAAAAAATTAAAGGATGTGACCATTTCCTTGGAAACAATGCTATCTGGGGAATCGACAAATCGGATTTTACTTCTCACAGGTCCCGCAGGATGCTCAAAGAGCACAGTGGTAAAATTACTTAGCAATTTGCTCGTGCCAAAATACAGGAACTCCTCCCCCAACTCGCTTCGAAATAGCACTGATAAAAAATATTTTGTGGAGTATGACGAATTTTGCAGTGGTACATCACCGATGCAATCTTTCAGCGAGTTTCTAGACCAAGCACGCTATCGATTGGGGCGAAATTTGGCAGTTATTTTAGTAGAAGATATTCCCAATGTTATGCATGGGGAGACAAGGGTCAAGTTTAGGAGTTCTTTACTTCAGTGGCTTTGCGATGAGGATAAATTACCTCCACTTTTAATTTGCCTAACAGAATGTGAGTTGCCAGAGGGTTCTGGTTCATCTGCTCATGAAAGCTCATTTATTGCGGAAACTGTATTGGGTAAGGAAATCCTAAGTCATCCGAAACTCTGCCGAATAAAGTTTAATCCAATTAACACATCCCTAATGACCAGCAGACTTCGACATATAGCAACATGCGAGAAGACTCAGTTTTCGAAATCGAAATGGGCCCAGCTTCCTCAATTTATTAAAGAGCTCGCCAATGGTCCGGGTGATATTCGTTCCGCGATTTCGATGTTAGAGTTCTGGTGCTATAGCAGCAATTCGAGTGGCTTGGTTGCTACGAGGCAATCCTCTATTAACTATTTCCACGCAGTGGGCAAAGTAATTTATGGCTCCAAAGATTGCACAGACCAGGAGACTATCGACTCTTTACTGGACACTAACCATCAAATAAATGACACATTTCTCCTAGGGATATTAGAAAATTATTCAAATTTCAATAAGAAGGAACTACCAATGAAATCAGCATTGGAAGTTGCAGATGTATTAAGTGAGTTTGACCTTCTAAATCATCCCTCTGGAGCTTTAAATGATTATAACGAAGTGGTTTTACGCAAAATACGTAGAACCTTTAGATTGTTGGAAGAAGAGCGCGGCCAGCACGGAATGGCTACATTTCCAAGGGAATGGAAAGTCCGAGAATCACAAAATAAATTTAGATCAGATTCAGAAGATTTTGGGGCAATTGAGTTCTATAAGTATGGAAACTACCCCTCACAAAAAACAATCGCACTTTCTTTATCATTCTATGCCCCACTTATACGAAATACCAGAAACTTCATGAAAAAGTGTCTCCATTATTATCTCAGCAGCGCAAGAGACAAAAATGCCATTACTAAAATGTCTTCGCAGCACCAGCACAATATACTTATTGATAGTGAGGTCGACTACCTGAAGCGTATAGGCGGTAACATCCAATCAATTACTCCTGAAGCCGAGTTTGTGGAGTTTGAGCCGAAAGAAGAAGAATTCCGTTTGCTGGATCGAAGGAATAAGATTCTAGCCATTCTTAGAAAAAACCAAGAATTTGACCCTTCACTCTTAAAACAGGAAGAGCACCTAGAGGAAACAGAATTTGATAAGGACCCGATCGTTGAATCCAGTGTTGAGGAATTTACATTGGACGATGATTCCTTATATGAAGTGCTCACTCAGCAACCTGCGAAACCTAATTCCCTACTCCCTCCGGCAACACCAGGTTTTATGCACGACGAGTCGCTTTCAGATTCGGACTTGGAGAATCTATAAACGTTTCTGCCAACATCTGTTATTCTGCAAACTTGCATGATCTAAATTGAATTGAAATTACGTAGGTTGAGGTTTGTTCATTGGTTGATATATACATTTTCCCTTTCCTACGTTACGAACGCAAGGTGTGCTGAAAGAACTCTGGATCTTCTTCTAACGACTCCTTAATAATATCGAGACCACCCTGGAACTCACCGTTAACGTACAACTGAGGGAATGTGGGCCAGTCCGAGAAGCTTTTTAGCCCCTGTCTGACGCTATCGTCCTTTAAAATATCAAAAAAGCCAAAACGCACTTGGTGTTCCCTTAGAATACCCACCATCTGTCTAGAAAAACCACATTTTGGCTCTGAGGGCGTGCCCTTCATGAAAAGCATTACTGGAGCTGCCTTAGTCAGACTCCTTAATCTTTCGTTCAGCTGCTCTTCTGTCTCCTCCTCCGCATCCACATTACTTGAACCGCCAGTAACACCGCCGCTGCTATTCCCGCTCCCGTTGAACTGGTTCAAAGCATTGATAAGCTCCTTAGGGTCCGCTCCAGACAGCTCTTTTAAAATAGTACCTTTTCTAATTAAAACAAAATAAGGAACTGCGGACACCTCAAAAAGCTCGGATATCTCCGTCTGTTCGTCGGCATTAATACTCACAAATAGGACGTCTTTATTAGTAGTTTCCTCGCTCAGGGCAGCAAAGACCTCATTGATTGTTTTACACGGTTCAGCCCAAGTAGTATGGAAATATAAAGTAATCAGCTTAGAATCTGGTTGACCAGTAGTAATCTCAGTAAACTGGTCTTGCGAGATTATTTCAATGACTCCCATTTGATAGCACGTATAATTAGCACTGGTATATCAAGATATGGGCAGCTGCTTCCACTATAAAACACTTCTTCCAACGTGAAACATATTTGTAATGAGGTTTTTCTGTAAAGTAAAGATCAATAAACGAAAGCACATCGATATTACGAGTCACGTGATCCCGGCCGTCGACGGTGATAGTACTCCGGCCCGGTGTGGCTTTTTCTGGACTCGAACCGGTCTCGCACAGAGAAAATCGGCGGCGAACTACTACGCCACGGACGCGACTGCAGCAAGATCGGAGCTGGCCGAAATCCTGTCCATATGACAAGAATTTTGTTGTTTTTCGACCTTTTCTGAATCGCGTCCTCCTTCCGCCCCCCCTATTGTAAAATTATCACCAACCCAAAAACAGAAGTCCTTCAATTAAACAACTCGGTGGCAATTGTAATTTTTTCTTTTTTCTCTTGTTACCTATGTGCGTACTTTTCATTTGAGAATTTTCACAATTAAACTTTTACAACTAAACACACCACAAACCTCGTTCTTATTGGAAAACAAGGAAACCCAACAGTTAAAAAGGTATGTGTTTAGCTGGACCTAAGACTATGAAGATATTGTATTGCTGGTGTATCGTAAATGAATTGATAAATCAAAGCTACGTCTATTAGTGCAATTGGCCCTTCGAAAACTTGCCACCAACCCCTTTAAAATTATATCAGTCATGGCCCCAAGAATCAAGATAAGTAGTACCAAGAAAAGTATTTTTAGTGGGCATAAAGGATGATCAGATTCGCCGGAGATCAACACGGATAGTCTATGTGTGGTTATTATTCAATAACATCGTTGTCTATGCGTGTTGGTTAGCTTCCTCTTGTTTATCGAAATGTTGAATCTAGGTATATGACTTGTTTTTGTGGTGCCCGACTCCAAAAATTTTCGCCTAGACGACACCCGGTGGCAAAAATAAAAATTTAGGTAGGGTAATGGGTCAGGTGAAGTGGCGAAAATGTATTGGACGTTGTTTTGTAGCATGGTGAGGGATGTTACACAAACAGGGGTTGGCTGTTTAGTTGGGTGGCGAGGGAGTAACAATAATTTGAGCGTAGACAAATAATAAATTGAGAAGGAAAATTTTTCCCTTAAGACAAAAAACTGGAGATATTTCATCAGTAGCGACGTTAATCGAAATCGATACAACTGGAAAGGTGGCCTTTAAGGAGTCTTATACTAACAAGAATTTTAGAACATCCCCAAATACCTAACAATTAAAATGTCTTTAAGTCGTGAAGATTCTGTCTATTTGGCAAAGTTGGCTGAACAAGCTGAGCGTTATGAAGAAATGGTTGATAACATGAAAGCTGTTGCCTCGTCCGGCCAGGAACTATCAGTTGAAGAGAGGAATTTGTTATCCGTTGCATACAAAAATGTTATTGGTGCTCGTCGGGCTTCCTGGAGGATTGTTTCTTCTATCGAGCAGAAAGAAGAGGCTAAGGAGAAATCAGAATACCAGGTTAAGTTGATCAGAACGTACCGTTCAAAGATTGAGTCTGAATTGACTAAGATTTGCGATGATATTTTGACTGTGTTGGATACTCACTTAATTCCATCGGCTACTACTGGTGAGTCCAAGGTATTTTACTATAAAATGAAGGGTGACTACCACAGATACCTGGCTGAATTTTCTGCTGGTGATGTTAGAGAAAAGGCCACTAGCTCTTCTTTGGAAGCATACAAATCTGCTTCTGATATTGCTACTACCGAGTTGCCACCAACTCACCCAATTAGATTGGGTTTGGCTTTGAATTTCTCTGTCTTCTACTACGAGATTCAAAACTCTCCAGACAAGGCCTGTCACTTGGCAAAGCAAGCTTTCGACGATGCTATTGCAGAACTAGATACTTTGTCTGAAGAATCTTACAAGGACAGTACCTTGATCATGCAATTGTTGAGAGACAACTTGACCTTGTGGACTTCTGACATGTCTGAAGCTGGTCAAGAGGAGCAACCAACCGAAGCTCAGGAATGAAATGGGTTCATTGAGAAAAGGAGAGGGGTCAGGAGGGTTTTAGCACGCGAAAAGTATGAAGAGAGCGAATAGTACGGGAACTATAAAAAAGGAAGCTAAATGGATGAACATACTGTATCGTGAATTAACTTCTTTTTATTTCTGTTTATCTACCGAATTTAACGTACCTATTTTTTTTTTTTGAATGATGGGCGTTTATCTGAAATAGGGTCCTTTTATTTTTCTTATAATTGTCTTGCATTTCAATAACTCTGCAGATATGTGGATATAAGGACAACAACTATGTCCCAATAATTTTATTTTATTACTAAGTTGTTTTTTATTGTTAAACTACTACTTACTTTAACTATTCTGTTGTCTTGCTCTTGAGGTAGTGGGATATAACAATAAAATGAAATTAATGGCATTCAAGTATCAATACAGAAATTCAAAAGCAGTTTAAGCTCCAGGGGAGGCACTGGGCCACTGTTAATTCATTTCTAATCAAGGGTTGTAATAGTCGAGGAACATTATTCTCGTATGGTTTCAAGAGATATGAATTAAGGTGACAGCACCACTCGCCAGCAAACACAGTTAGCTTGTACGACAATAACCAAGTCTAAAATCGAAAAATCTAATTTGCATTAACCTCGTTATTTCATTAATGTCTGTTCACATTTTTCTTCCTAATCTCCTTTGTCTTCTCGTTGGTTAACATTTAATAAAATGACTGGTTCAATTTTTTTACCTGCTGATGATACTGTCATATCTATCAATTCAATGATTCATATTTGACAACTTTACCGTCCTGCCACAAACTTCCCTTGATTAATTCTAATAAGGCTGTTCCTCATACTTCTAGCATTATTTTTCCCGCTTTCCCAATTATTACTCCGTCCCCTTTTTATATGCTGAACAATATGTATATTTTACACTTATAACTATTATCTACTTCACTGCTCCAGTTTGTTCCATTCAGGGCTATTTAATACCATTTATCGCTTTAATTCACCATTTAATATCTGACACTGGCGCTAGTTTCCGTTTTATTTGTTAATATGACATACTTCATGTATCCCTAATTTTAAGGCTAGAATTCCGAATATGATATAAACGAGTCTTCAGCTAATTTTACTGCAACAGAGTCTGAACTCCGGTCACTGCCATTTTGGTCAAATAGACAGCGCTAGTTAAGCGATAGCTTTAGAAGTCGACTGGGTCTCTTTTTTTCTAGCCGGCATTCTTGAAAAAGTCGTCACTATTTTACTCCTTATAAGCAACTTATTCTTACTTCAACATCACTGTCATTTATAGATAAACAGCACTACTGTTGATTGAAGCTGTAACAAGAAACAAATAAACAATGTCCGACCACGACTCAACCCTAAAGGCTATTCGCATCGCTAACATTGCTGCTGGAGGAGTTTCGTCCCTAGTGTTCGTAACACAGTTATCCTACATTTTTACAAGCTTTATGGAATTCATAAGAGCCATCTTTGGACTAGCCTTTGCAATCCCCTTGGTTTACCTTGAGTTTAAGCCAATTAATGGATTGGCTAGGTTTGCATCCTTTTACTACAGCTACTTAGGTAGGGGTGCCTTGTTTATTCTCCTTTCGTCTTTGATGGTGTTTGAAGGCGCATTGCCTATCATAGCCGTATTTTTGCTATTTATTGGCGGTCTCGTCTTCATTGCGCTGGAGTTTACTGGAACTATTCCAGAACCAGACAACTTCAGGTTCGAAGGTTCTGGATTAACAGTCGGGGGTGATGATGACGAAATAATCTAAGCATTAAAGAGTGTCAGTTTTTAGGATAATTAATGTACAGTATGACATACTCTGCTTGAATCCGCACACGCCATTCGATTATCCTATTTTGTTTACATATATGTAAGGACTAGCAGCATCATCTTTTTATAGTGTAATATCGCCTTTAAATTCAAATTTGTAAAATAACAGTTAACACAAACACGCAAGTACGGTCTAAAAAGTAGTCAAAACACTGCTAATGACACTATTCTACCCACTATAGGTGTTCATAGCTATAATATACCGTGAGCAGTAGTTTAGCGTTCATCACGTGAAGGTTCTTACTTCTTTGTGGTTAAGCGATGTTTACATGGGTCGGGAACAACAACAACTTGAAGCCCAACAACACTGACGCACGACATGGGTTTCTCTGAATGATATTACCCTTGAAGGTACAACTAGTACTCCATAAATGGTATATTAGTTAGTTGCATTTGCATTCGATAACTGCATCAAGGTATTTGCTTTCCATATGGATCCTAAATGGGACCAGCTTAAGCCTGTGGTACTAGATGAATCCGAATTCATCAAGTATTATTATGACCAAATAGCTACTTTAATTAATGTCGAAAAGGACATAAATGACCCAAAATTTAAAGAATTTGTTATACCGAAACACTCATTTACTGCGATACAACTAGCGACTGTGCCGCCTAGTGAGATATCACTGAGCGCGAGATGTGTGTTACTTGGCGGTATTCCAGAGCTGTGGTATACGCAGCATGCCAACCATATTCAAAAGGTGATGTCGAAAATAGTTCCTCGAAGGAATAAGGGTAAGATCCGATATGTGTACCCAGCTCAACAGCCGCGGTATAACAGGAACAGGCATGCACTACGTCCCAAAAAGGGAGGGGTTTCTCCGAAGTCAGCTAGCTATTCACCAGATCAATTGAGCAGTTTAGCGGTAGAGATGCAGGAGAGCGGATTACCGTCCCAGTTGTTAACTAAGAAGACTGATTGCACTACTGGGATTGTGACAGGGGCAGTTAGTACAGGTCAGATAGTTGAAGTGGGAAGCAGGCTGATGTCGCCGGATGAAAAAGCACCCTTTGAAATATGTACTAACAACCTACAAAATCTTAACCTGGCTTATGCAAACTCATGCCAGCCTAACAATATCCTTGCTATACCACCTAAGGCGAATTCCGTCCCAACAGTAAAGTTTGACACAGCAAACTCACCTTTGCAATATACAGATGATATTATGAATTTGCTTCTTCGACTGAAGTATGCAGGTTCAGGTGCATCTACTGTGAACGGTGACGGTACATCTGTCTATTGCTCTGCCGAAGATTGCTTAAATCCAACTCCCGATGATAAAGATAAGAGCACCAGTACAGAAGTACTATCGCACAGTTCTTCTGTGCTAACCAAAGAAACATCTCATGCTAATGAAGGAGAGAAATCTCGAAGACTGAAAAACGATCTTATGCTCGATTATATTAGAGATAATGAAGCCTTGACCAGGCACAGCAGTAAAACCTCTGTTGTGAAGTTTGATTTAGTGACTGGCAAGCAAGGCGAGAAAGCAACAGACAGATCACCTGAGGTGGAATTAAAGTTGTTAAAACCTGAGCCTGAAAAGCTACCAATCCCCAAGGCACAGGAAGTCTTATCATCCTGCCTGACGTGGGACGAACCCTTGAAAGGATCTTGTGGGATAAGTAACCGTGCTAAAAGACTCTTTAGTTATGAATGGAATCAGGTTAAGTCAATTGAGTCAGACTTTAAGAATAAGTACTTTAGTCGCTATAGAAGGGGACAGGTTGTGAAAATGGAAAAAATGCTAGTTCTAGTGAAATCTGCTGTCTCAGTAACATACCCTCCGACAACATTTTCTGATGTGGAACCAATTGATACAAGGGTATACGGCCGGTGGAAAGAATACATTGTAGCCGCTCGTGCTACTGGAAATCCAGAATTTCCAATTTATATCCAGTTCTTTGATAAGAGGAATGCCCTGAAGATTGAGAAGTGTAGAAATGCTGCAAAATCCATGGATTTTACGTTAACGGAATCGTGCTCGGTTGGATTCTACAATTACTTGGATCGAACAATATATATTTTAAAACCTGATGACAAGTTGGAGAGAGATGCCAAGGAGGGTACGCTAAATGAAAAAGGCCAAGCCTATAAGCCATTGAAAATATACATACTTCGGTGTAGTACTATAAAGTCATCCGGTAAATGGTTTACGTTTCTAAAGGAATCTGTTGGTGTAAAAATTATTCCAGATGCTGTCGACATACGAATCCCTCAAATGAAGTTGTCCTTATCCATATCGCTTCCAGTCCACGCTTTACAAGAGATGCGAGAAAAAGCATCACAGGAAGAGTATGAGCTACGGATATTGCAATTACCAAATGGATACAGAGTTGTTCCGAATCCTATATTACGGTATATGGGCTTAGTGATTAGAGATATGTTATTGGATGCGGGATACAAGGATGTTGTCAAGCAGTGGGAGAGCGAAAATATACCAATGGGATTTGGTTGGAAGAGATATGATATGCTAGAATGGATCCTGGGTGATCAGATTGATGCATTATACGGATCATTATTCTTAACTTCATCTCATATCCTAGAATATCGTCCGATGGTAGGTTATCCCAGAAAGGTCACGTTAGGGAACGGCGTTGAAATGAAAGAGCCGGCACCTATTGAAGGGTTCCTTGCCATATGCTTACCTAGAAACCAAGATAGGTTAAAAGACCCATTTACAAATCGTTATATTAAGCTAAAATACATGTTTACTTGTAATGGGGTACTCTTTTATACTCGAGCTATGAAAGGTATGCCTCCCCTACCGACACTTAACATGAGTGGTATGAACGGTAAGACGTTTAGGCTGAATAATCTACAGGAAATCGTGGAAAGTATTTCCGACATATATGAACATAACCCCTATCCGCTTGATTCAAACAATCACATAAGTTGGTTAAATAGCGAATTACAAGCAGAAGAGTTCGATGAACTTGATGACTTTGCATTGCAATCTGCAAGAAGGAGACTTACCCAAATAATACAATCAGAATGTGCCATAGATCTCACGCAAGTGGAAACCATCAGCACACTAGATGTAAAAGAGGCGTGCGGCATTGCTAAATCGATTAATCTTTGGAATACCTCTAATAATGACTTTTGGAACATCGAGCAGTCATTAGATGAAACGGTGAAGTCTATCATTGTTATAAATATGAAAAGCGGCTCGTCAATGAAACTTCTCGCTCCAAGTGTGAACGCTGCTAATGAGTGGATCAAAAGGCTCAACGATCTATCCCTATACTGGACTTACCGCCTACAAAAGGACCAGGAAGTCATGTGGGAAACAAAAATGGTGAACTTGAAGATGTTAAGGATACAAGAGCAAAACGAATACAATATTTTAGGAAATACTCCTAAATGGGTTACAGAACGGGGGGTAGCCAATGACGCTATCTATAATATAAGCTCACATGCAGTATTAAGACCGCTAATCCTCCAGGGGATATTATGCCAAAAACCTCGTAAGCACTCTGTTTTCAAGAAGTGTTACGTCGTTCTTATCCATGGATATATCATTCTTTTTGAATGTTCAAAACGGTCTTTTACGGGGAGCGCTTATGTTAAGGTTGGGTATTCACACCATGCCACAGTTCCTATAGAAGACTGCTATATCTATTCCGGAAATATAACATCGCATGATTTATTAGGAAGAGACCGTGAGTTCAACAGTTTGAACCCTGGAAACAAAGCGTTACCCAGGGTCTATCTGGATGGCTGGAAGTCTTTAGAAGATGAACCATATCGATGCTTCACACTATGGTTTGGCACAAAGAACACCCATTCAAAGAGTTGTAAATTACCCAAAAAACCGAACCCTGCTCTGGGCCCCGATAATTCAAACCAACTCCTCGATGACGCTTTAGATTATCAAGACCAACTTTCTATTTCAGAAATTGCAAAAATACCTGCTGAACATGTACAACTGATAAACAGGGTATGCTTGACTGGTAAGTCGATGGTATTTATGGCAAGATCAAGACAAGAAAGGGACCTTTGGGTATATAAAATTCATTGCGAATTAGAAAGGATCAAGCATGGTGGAGAATATAATGATTATAAGTAATTTTTAAAGCGATAAAACGGCATCAATTTAACTATTATTTGCCTTATGAGAATATCAAAACATTGATAGTTGATACTAAGTAAAACATCAATGTGTGCGCTTTAAGGTTGTATCTCAATTGTCCACAGTGTGCTATACGAGACCCGTAGTCCTATTTATATAAATAGTTATGAGAGTGATGCAAGATTTTAGAAACTATTGGTGCTACCGTAAAGCTTAGTTATGATTATTAATGGGACCAGCGTCATAACGTGATATATCTGTTTTACTATCGTCCTAAGGAGTAAAAGTGTCAAGTCAAATTCTTATTAGCATTGTGTTACTAATATTCAAATGCGTACCTATAAGTATTCGTAGTTCGTTACTGGATTACTTTTCGAACTAGTTGGTGTCGCAACAGTTGTCATGACCTCATTCAGCGCATTATCCAAGTCATTGAATAGAATTGACCAACCCCGATTCGCAGCAGCATTATCAATAGGTTCATGTGGTAGAGGAATAGATGATGGGCGGGACTTAAGACTCCAATGAGAATGTTCTGAAGTGGTAGTAATTAGCCCTTGAGATTCCCGATGTGCTATGCTGAGACTAGGAATACCTGAATTATCAATAAGCTGCTGTTCCAAAGGTGAAACATCGGTCTCAGTTGTCGGTGTTATGTTGTGATCTTCGTATTCTTTTTCTGTGAGGTAATCATCATCGTCTTCATAATCATCTCCATCAGAATATTCTTGCTCAAATGTTATATTGAATGAGTAACACAAGACTTCCAGTACATCAGCCCAACCACCAGTTTCAACGAGTTCATAAACTTTATCAGAGTAGTCGGTATTTAGATAACCGACTTTAACCTTCAACTCATTAGGATTTCTTTTCCCATTATTGCAAAATGCCGAGTAATCCATTAATAGGGCAGACTTACAGGATTCCATTGAAGAATTCGATAATATTGCGACTGCTATATTGTCCATTTTTTTATTTCCGTACAACTGATGGTACAAATCGTTAGGGTTGAATACTTTATTGGATGAATTATTGTCCAATATAGAGTTTAAGTTCGTCAAGACGGTTTGAGCATATTCCTTCAATGAAGTGGCGGTTACCAGAAGTCCATTTCTGTCCACTAGACACACTTTGGCTGATTCAAACTTCCATAACACAGCATTAATTGTATTAAGCATGGTCTTTAAGTCTGTATCACGTAACTTAGTTTGGTCAATTTGGAATATAATGCACAATTGGTCCGGTTGTCTTCTTTTTAAAGACAAAATCGAGCTTATGTTTGTCTTCATGGTTCCAATAGTGGCATGCTTCTCACTATTGCCATAATACATACTTCGCCGTACAATGACACTGTCATGCAGTCCACCTGTCAAAGTTTTTATATTGTTGTAACGAGGGCCACAATCGGCCAATAATTCCGCAGAATAGGGCAGAGTGGAGGTAAAAGAGGATGAATAAAACGTAAGATCCGGATTTAAGAACGCTGTGATCCATTTTTCCAGAACTTGGGTTGAGTTAGACACCGAGCATTCCCTCAAGAATAAAACCCCACCTTTAATTGACAGCTTCAGGATTGACGAGTTTGGAGTGTCAATCTTAAATTGAGATAATAGATAGGTACTAACAGTCTTAAACTTCAAACCTATGATAGTATTTGGCGGCAATTCTTCAATTGAGCCTACTACGAGCTTATCTTCAAAAAGGTAACATATTACTTCCTCATAATCACCAGTATCAGAGGTTCTCGATATTTCCATTTTATCAACAAGTCTCAACAGGCCAAATTCAGAATCAACTTTCCATTCAGGAAAGTTAACTGTTAAAGACTGAACAAAATACGTCCTTTTTAAAGCCAAAGCTATCTGCGATTGCTCCCCTGTCTCATTTAGTCTCATAGTTGATATCAACGATGAAGTCTCAGCAGACACAAGACTGGAAATACGATGGTTTCCCTTTGGCTTTCTATCAGATATACCTTGAGCCATAAAAGGACTACCAAGCGGCTTATATTGATGCTGCTGTTCTTTATTGACCAGTGGAAGTTTCGCAGAGGCTTCTGTAGGGAAGGTTTTACTGCGACTAAGCAGGTAATTCGAAATTAAAGCATCACGCAGCGACTCATCTTTCGGTATACATTTACTTTCAATGGATTTGCTGCTGCAAGCCATACAGCTTGGGAAAACTGAATAGATATTATCATTACCGTACATTCCAGAGGAAGACAAATCCACAGTATCATCTAGCGAAACTAAAAGGCAGTTTTCATGACATGAATGGTCGCACTCAAGAGTTATAATACGTTCCGCATATGACCTAGTGGAGACGGACTCATCACAAACGCAACACTTAGCCTTCACAATCGATTTCTTGGATGAGGACATAAAATCCGTACTTCTTTGAGGTCCTAACACTGGAGAAAACCCCTTTCCCCCAGAACTAGAAGATCGATACTGTTCCTCAAGTTGAAATCTTGGAGGTGTTGGTATAGATGTTGAACGTTGAGGAAAATCTGGCCCAGGTGAGGCTGTAACCGTCAAAGCAGGCGAGGAATATTCTGGACTCAAGTATGGAATGCCGCCGTTACTATTGTTTCCTCGACGTTTCTTCAAGTTCAGTCGTTCTGTCCAACGTTTCCCACTTCTAGGAGTAGGATATGGTGCAGGGGATGAACCGCTGGAAAAGAACACAGTTTTGGTCGAAGGGGTGCTAGGCGCTGCATTCTGTACAGAAGCACCCAGATTCGTTATCATCGAAAGGGACATATCCTTAGATGCAAACATTTGATACTACTTTAACACAGGATTCTTGCAGATGTCTCTTGGTAGTAGAGTTTATGAGTTTACCCCTCATGAAATACCAAAGGTGGAGACAAGATATAATATCTGCTACCCATCGTGAGCAGTCATCCACTGTGTTTCATTTTTTAATCTATTTTCATTTGCGTGAAAGACAATTCTTACATCATACCAAAGGAGATGTAATTTTTCACATAGGTAGGTGATCTTCTTTGCAGCACCTGTGTGTAGGTTATTCTGTTGTCTAGGTGATTTAAAAACACAATATCAGTTTTAGGAAATTTGATTACAACGGATACAGGACGGCCTTTAAACCATTTTAATAGATAATTGAGGACGCAGTTATGATATTAAACGCAGCGTTTTTAGTTTGCATATGTTAAAAGACTGTGAGCTATAGATCATTGAATATAGAGTTGTAAAAAATAGATCAATAGATGAAAATGAAACCGATTAGCATCCGTAGACCCATTCCATCAGGACTGAGAATAAGCCGACGAGGTATAGGACTCAAATATTTAGAAAGGAGAGAGAAATATATGAGAACCGAAATAACTCGACAAAAATGTTGCCTATTTGTGCTTGCAAATGCAGGAGAGTAGCAGAAAAGGCAAATTCTATAGCTTTCCTCGTAATTGTTTATTTGTACTTGTTAGTTGTTGACCCGCAAGTTTATTTTCGGTTAATAGTGACTGACAAGGTTAAATTTGTTACCCATAGGCCAGTTTAGGAACAGAGGTTTTATCAATAGTCTATCTGTTCCTTTTAGGAGTGAGCATAAGCTGTAACGAGAAAAAAAAAATTTTGAGAGAAATAGTGAACCAATAGGAATCACCTAGTCTCTGAAAGCGAACCCTTGCTTTTTAAAGTCCCAGGTGTCGTCGGAGATTCTACCCCTCAAAGTAGGAGTTTCGAATCCTGGAACATAAACGTCCTCAAACAAAATAGACATCTTAGCTTCTGGAGCTGGAGAAGCATCGGCTAATTCCACTTGCTCGTCAACGTACTTTCTAGCAGCCTTGTCGTAAGCTTTAATTTCTGCTTCAGTAGCAATGCCCAATTCCAACAAATGCATCTTTAATCCCGCAATTGGGTCATTCTTAGATCTCATGTGCTGGATTTCATCTCTGGTACGGTAAGTAGTACCTGGATCAGACATAGAGTGACCACCGTATCTGTAGGTTTCGTATTCCAAAACAAGTGGTCCCTTGCCAGAGACGCACCATTCCTTGGCGAACTTGGAGGCCTGGTAGACAGACAAGATATCCATACCGTTAACCTTCAAACCTGGAATATATTGACCACGCTTGAAGTACTCGGTCATTGCAGAGGAACGAGCTGCAGAGGTACCCATACCATACTTGTTGTTTTCACAGGCAAATATACATGGTAAGTTCCACAACTTGGCCATGTTGTAAGCCTCGAAAACTTGACCTTGGTTGGATGCACCATCACCGTATAGGGCAAAGGTACATGCATCCTCGTTTTTGTATTGGTGGGCAAATGAAAGACCAGCACCCAATGGGACCTGGGCACCAACGATACCGTTACCACCGTAGAACCCTTCAACGTACATGTGCATGGAACCTCCCTTACCATAGGAAACACCGGAACGTCTACCCATCAATTCCGCCAAAACGGCCTGGACAGAAGAGCCTCTCATGTATGTGAAACCGTGACATCTATAAGAAGTAATAACGGTGTCACGTTTAGTAATAGCATTTTCAATACCGACAGCAATGGCTTCTTGTCCAACAGACAAATGACAGAACCCACGAATTTTTTTCGCCTTGTACAAAGCATCACAGGCCATTTCCATACGTCTAATGACAATCATATCTTTGTACATTTGCAACAAAGCACCCTTGCTCACCTTGTAATTCAAATCTGGAACATCCAACATGTAACCCTCGAAAGATGAAGCAGGCAATTCAATCTCAACTATTTCTTCCAAATCTTTAGCATCACTAGTTGATTCGGCCATAACACTTCTAGTACTAGAAATATTACGGCGTAAAACACCAACTGGAGCCCTGTAAGCTGCTTGTCTACTAATATATCCTAGCATTGGTATCAATAAATATTGTGGGAGGCAAAAAAGGGAAAGCTTACTGTACTATTTTTATGACAAAAAACAAAATACCTCTGATTTTCTTCAGAAATACTACCAATAACTACCACAGTACTGTCAATTGCTTACACCTTCTATAGAGTCTTTAGAGACAGTTAGATTAATGTTTGAAAAAGGTAATGGTAATGCTTGTAAATAACTCAAGGTAAGCGACATCAAAATTTGACAGCGGTGCGGCGCTTGCAAGATCAGATATATTCCGGGTAACCCCTTTCATGTCCGGAAGAGGAACATTATTAAATTTCTGTCCGGATTAGGTGCTGTTGAAAAATTTTCGAGCTTAAGCGATGAGATGAGATGAGGTAGCCATTAGTACTTGGATTTGAAGAGACGTGAAGCAGACTGCATAGTGTGTATTAACGATATAAAAGGGTGCAGGAGCTGAAATGGCGTTGCAAATCTCAAGTGAAGATACACAGGTGTTATTGAAGGACAAAAATGTACTAGTAGACCAAAATTTGGACAAATATCGTACTGCGGGCCAAATCACACAGACCGCATTGAAGTATTTGGTAGGTCTTATTAATGATTCATATCATTTAAAGAAAACTGAACGTCGGTGGAAGATTTCTGAGCTTTGTGCGCTAACAGATTCTTTTATGGAACAGTGTTTAAAGGATGTATTTGCGAACAAGGTGAATGAAAAGGGTATTGCACACCCAACTACTATTGATATCGATGAGATTGCACAGGGATGGGCTCCAGAATTACTTGATGAGGAGGCTTTACCCGGTATGAACCAGAACGAAGAGCGCTCGCGCAGTGTGATTCTAGGAGAGTTCCAGGAGGGGGATATTTTGAAGATTACTGTTGGCTGTCATGTTGATGGTTATACTGCGCATTTGTCCCACACCCTTGTGGTTTATCCAACAGTCGAAGACCCGGTCACGCAGCAGCTAGTTGCAGCCGGTCCCCTATTGGGATCCAAAGCAGATGCTATTGCAGCGGCACATATCGTCATTGAAAGTGTTTCCAACCTATTGGCGTGTGCTTTGGCTCCTGAAAAGCTACCAGCTGTATTTTCGGAACGTCAAGTTACTGGAAGTGCTATCAGGACGGTTGTTGACACCATTGCAAAGGCTTACAGCTGTGCTGTTGTACCAGGATCCCGTGTGCGTCGTGTTAGAAGATTTTTGGCCGGTCAGAATGAGGGTATTGTAGCCGAGAGGGATGTGAAAGGTGTCCATTGGACAGAATCCCACCAGGAGGCACAGCTTCTTGCTGCTTCAGTTGAGTCCACTGAGCTGTTGCACAAGCCAGCAGCTTCCAAGCATATAAATGAGAGTGCTATTGCAACTGACGACTTTGTAGTCTTGCCAGGTGAAGTGTTTTTGATTGACATAAGAATGGCTCCTCTTTCTGATCTTCCTCGTGGTTTGGTTACCCTCCAAGACGTTGACCAGTTCAGCGGTAAATCACACCGTAAGAACGACCTTGTTGCTCGTCCTGCGATTGTCTGCCGAGACTTTGCTAAGCAACATACTTTGAAACTTAAATCATCTAGGCAGTTACTGCATAAGTTGGAATCCAGAGGAGTATACCCTACCAAACTATCGCATGTTGCGTCTACTTTCCCTCTCGACGTTAACGCCCCAGATTTTGAAGCTCTACGTCGTGAACTAAAGACATTGCGCTTCAGTCTTGCAGAGATTTCTAACAACTACCTAGCCACCGAAAAGCCTGTTCAAATATGTAAACTAGTCCCATGGAAGGCCATCCTAAACACTGCCAACCCAACAGGTGCTCACGGTGTTGACGCTGTTAACCCAGCACTCCCAGGTTACGAAGTTCCACTTCCACAGCTAGGAATATCATCTCTGAAGCTCAAATCTCTCCTAAAAGAAGGTATTGAGGTTCCTGTTGCCCGTGAAGCTATAACTGTAACTCTATGTAGTGCAGATGTTTGTGCCTCAGGAAAGCCCGAGCTATTGAAACTCAATGGTGGTTCTACTGCTAAACCTAGCTGGGTTCAATCAAAGTTCGAATTGGACAGCTCCAGCGCCATGGTACAAGCTATTTTCCAATTAGCTGAGTTAGCTAAGGACAAGAGATTCGGTTTAGCCATTAGAGAAACTCAACCTTGGAAAACCAAGACTGATACGGATGTTGCCATGGAATAGGCCGCTAGTTTATTTACAGTTCTGGTGTCCATCAACATCTAAATGTATAATAGTACTATCTGAGCATATATAGCCAGTGTCAATAGAGAGATTGTTAATTCAAGACTTGGGCGGCAAATTTCTAGATAAAGGATGGGTGAGGATTATTTGTAAACAAAACTAAATATACTAGGTTATCATAACTAACAGTGACTTATATTGAAGCTTTAAGAAGAAATGTTGGCTACTGAGACGGTATCAGGTATACATAATAGTATTATTAGTGTGGATGAGTTACAGAATTATGGGGTTAATGCTTCTGATTTACAGAAGTTAAAAGCAAGTGGTATATTCGCTGTAAACGTATGTTGGTGATCTTTCATTAGATATATATCGCTGTGCAATTCTTATGGTACTGACGATTTATTTAAGACGGCTTGAAAAAGAGTGTGTTTATGTGATTGGAGAAAAAGGAATTACTGAATCAGAAGATTAAAATGTTTATGTATTTAGATTGCTCTTAACGCAGATTTACCTGATCCTGCATACCTCTATTATCTAAATGTCATAGCTAAATCTCTCTGGCATCACAACTGGAGCAATTAATGTCCAACTGTACAGGATATAGCACATCCATGCACTAATGATTTTCGCCCAGGAATAGAAATAAGTCCTTCCGACTGGAATAAAGTCCCCAACATCATCTTGAGTGATATTTGTCGTTAGTAAAATCGCAATCCACTGGGTAGCGACAAAAAAAGTGTAGTGGAATAATGAATAACTGTATTTCGTTGAATAGTGTTCTTCATCAGCCGCTACATCATCATCAAAGTCATCGTTGCTCTGCGCCCATGGATGACTATACAATACACTTTCAGGTAGTGAACCTTCTTGTACAGCTTCCCGTAGAACTTCTCGCCTTATTTGACTTCTAGACCCACCAGCACCACTATATGTTAATTCATCATCGCCATTTAAGCTAACGGCACCACTACTACCTCCGTGGAATGCGGGATTAGCTGCGGCTCTGGTGGTTGTGTATGCGATTGCGATAAATGTAAAAATGGATCCAAGAATGGCAGACGCCCTGCGGGTACCACTGGATCTGACTAAAGGATTACATTGTCTGTCATCAGGCTCAGATGCCATTGCACTTAGTGTTAAGTAGGTGCAATACATCGTGACCATAGAACTTTGAGCAAGTCCGCTCCTCGGATTGAATTCCTGCACACTAGGGTATATCGAGGCACCAGTAGTAAAAATTATCATTACTATATTAACAACAGCAGCGACTATGTTCATAGTACATCCATTGTGACAGAACATTAAGAGCATGATGTTAATCATAACAAAGCTCACTGCATACATTAACACTGTCCCGTATATTAGGAATCTTTGCCAAAATTTGGAATGTTCATCTTCTTCCTCCACATGTCGGATACAAGTCTCCGCCCATTCGTGTGCAAAGTCAACAAGTAGTACCAAACCTATCAATATAAACTGTGCTGCCCATGGAACACTCACATATTTTGAAAATACTACGTAGAACCCATTTGGTATGTAAAACGCGAGTATCACAAAAAGTAAATATATTATTGATTTCACCCACCAATAGCTATTCTGTAACATAGCTCTGGGGTCCCTTGTAGACCTTACACCTAATAGTGTAAAACATAAAAGTAAATGCATCGCACCTAGTGCAAAGTTTAATCTGTGGACTGTAAAGAACCCACATTCTCCTGTAGCTGTGCATGTCTTCGACGGCCACAGTATTGATTTATTTGCAGATATTGCTATCCATGATATTAGTGAGTTAATTAGAAGACCGACTGCATATAATATTCTTACAGCAATAGAGGATGAAGCCCCACTCACTGAACTAAATATACTGCTGATAGCTGTAGAACAACACGAGCCCAAAAACGACGAAATAAACGATGCACCGAGACTTACAGGTAGCGATACTAACACTCCCATACTTTATAGATAATGTTCTTCTTCTAGTTATCCTTTTAGTCCATTTGCGCGTACCGAAGTAGATGATTATTTGATGATATTTAAGTCTTCCCGGATTTATATTTTAGAGGGTTAAAAGTCAATATCCCAATGTTACCACAGGAATTTAATTAAATGATCATAGAGATTACTAATGGAAGTACCAGTTGTTGCTCAAATTGGTCATAAATGGTGCTGTTGTGGTCGTGCAGGTGATGTTGATCCTATTGATGTTAGAGATATGCCTTCTGGCTGGCTAGATGATGACTTCGCTATATATAACTTAATGAGAAATTGGATTCGCGACGTAATAATGGGAGACCCATATAGGCTTAAGGTTGTTATTATAGAGAATATTCTGCTGGATTTACCAAGGAAGCGTAGATTATGCCAGGTGTTGCTAAATAGGTTAAAGGTCAATAGTGTTGTATTTTTACCCGACGTGCTTATGAGTTGTGTGGCAAGTGGTGTTTCCAATGCCCTAGTCGTGGATATTGGATGGGAGAATACTTTAGTAGCACCTGTCATAGATTTAAGGATATTAGAAAATTATATGGGCATTAGTACAGTCGCTTCGAGGCACCTGGCGGATGAGCTATGTGCAAAATTTGGTGTCTTAGACGGAGAACAGACTTTAAAGCAACTCAGGATTGAGTCAGATATCGAATTGAACGATATGAGAATTGATTGGATAAAGATTCAAGAGTTGTTAGACAATGCTTGTGGAATAGAGGTTCAAAATGGGGAATACGATATCGACGATCATGCAATATTACCATTAGTTGATAAAGTAGTTAAGAAATTACCAGTAGATGTGAAGGCTGAAGTACTGAAAAATATTGTTATAATAGGTGGCATATCAAATGCGGATGGCTTTAAGCAGCGACTCATTACGAGTCTGAAAAAGGAGTATCCCAATGCTAGAGCTCTTCAGACTCTTAGTACATGGCAAGGTGGAAGTATTTACACTTTCCATGCTCTAATGCAACAGGATCTAGACTTAATGGAAGTCAAAAAAGACTTGTTCGAGAAGAATGGGATAGTGCCAGACTGGCACCTGCAAAAATTTATGTGATCAACCGCTTATTACTAGCGCTATATATGTGACTAGAACTAGCTAAGATAGCCATTAAATGATGCAGTTGTAGTGCACCTATGTATAAAATCCTCTAATACCTCGTCACCTGGTTCAGTTTCATCTTGATCGCTTTCAGAACTACCGTCACCATCATAGCTCTTGTCACATGTATCTTGATCTAATAAAGACCATGGATGTAGTCGATACCAGTTCTTCTCATCCTTCAAAGCAAAATATCCCGACCTATCTACGCCAAACATCTTGTACAATACACGGTCATACCAGCGGACCATGTCTGCCCTCTCATTCAACTCCAATTCCTTCCTAAATGGTGGTAGATCGCTACCCGTTAATTCCGAGTATAAAATTGCTAGACATTTCTTCTCACAATCTTCTTCAACATCAATAGGATAAGCTGGGTTTTGAGACTCACGTAACGGGCCAATGTCAAATCCAAGTTGGGGTGTACCTAGAATGGCTAGATTAAGAACAGCAGTATCCGGCAATAGCTTCTGACTGTCGTACTTCTTTGGGCTTTTTATTAGACGGGCTTCTAACATAGATGATCCTTCAAACAAAGATCTATCAATTCTTGGATATATAGAGGGAGTTGGAGTAAGATCAGGTAGCAGGTAAGGTCTAGCTGGAATGACATGGGGGAGTAAAACCGGGCGTTTTGGGGGCTGCATGATGAAAGAAGTAGACGTCCTATCGTAATTCCTGGTGACCAAAGGGTCCGGTTTTCTTAAATAACTAACTAAATCTTCGGTTCTCTCATCCAAAACTACTTTACCTATCTTTGGCAGCACTGATCTCACGGGTTTCACGGGTTTCACGGGTTTCACGGGTTTCTCACAATTTGGAGAGCGAAGAATAGAGTACGGTTTTTGTTGTGGAACATTACCAAGTGGATTTATGGTTGGCGAATTTAAAGTATTAAACTTCAAATTGCGGGGTGTGGGAATCCCTAAAACCTGATTGTAATTCTCGTCCACATTAGTAGCCATGTTAGAAGGTTTTTATTGCTGTTTCTCTCTTAACTTAGGCTTATTGGACTAAATTTAAGCAGAACGAAAGTGGTAATCTTTGACAAACGACGATATCACCTAGTTTTTGTATTACTGAGTTTTTGACGATATTTCCACAAAGCAGATTCACTCATGCCGATGTTGTCGTTACGACGTCGGTATTGTATTGGCTTATATCATTTACTTGGGTGGAATGGTATCAGAGATCAAAATACCTTCAATGCATTCCTGTAGACGTCTCTGTTCATCTGCCAACTTTTCACATGTTTCTTTCTGTATAGTAGCCCTTTGCGACAACTGTTCTATAAGGTCACATAACCGCCTATCTGTTTCCAACGTACCAACACAGCAATTAGATATATCTTTAAGATTCAACTCATTGTTATCTTGAAAAAAATTGCTATCAGTAGTGTCGAGACACATTAACGAACAATGTTTTCTCTACGAACCGCTAGGATGGTTTGTTGCTTGTTAGGTTATTGTTAATTAAAGTTTCCTTTAGTTCTTGTTTTCTCCTTTTTCATTAAGAAAAAAATGGTTCCTAGCGGGATCGAACCGCTGATCCCCGCGTTATTAGCACGGTGCCTTAACCAACTGGGCCAAGGAACCAATTGATGTGTATCACATTTCACTATGAACCTTTGTTTGCACAGAGAGGAGTGCCGTTTAACTAATCTGTCAATTAACTGTGCTCCGGTTGACATAAAGTCTAAATAATTTTGTGGACTAACCATCATTGATCTTTACGAACGTGTAAAATGACATCACGTGATACAAATAGCCCTGATGAATTACGTAATCAGAGACATTGTTAATTTCTAGAATCTTCTAGTACAGTCACGTGTGGAAAAGAAGATTGAGAAGGTACTCGAACATTCTTCCCCGTAGTTTTACTCAGCGTCAGTACATGAGTGTTACTAAACATGGGCAATACCGAAGCATATATAAACCCAAGTTGGAAATTGGTTTAATTGATAATGTCTTTTTTAATTGTTCTCTCACATCAAGAAAACACTTCAGTTAGACTTAAAACAAATATTAGATTCAGGAACAATGTTTACCTTCCGCAATTCCCCATGCATGACAGAACAATACGGCTACCCACTCCAGTTTAGGAGCATTGTCGCGGAGCCTAGAACTTACCAAAAAATCTATCTGGCACCAACTCCAAGAATAAATTATGATGTTGATGAGACACCAAATAATTACGTGATTACCCTAAAGAAGTCGGTCCCTCAGAACTTGGTTTATCAGGCAATTCAAGAACATGTAATGCAATTCAGAGAATCCTACAGACCACGCTGCGAACTGGTTTCGGATTTCTTTGGCAACAGATACTATGTTCAAGAAAGCGTAAGCGAAGAACAACTTTTACGCGAAGCTATGGAAAACATCGACATGGAGCGTATAGGAAAGGAATTGGCAAGGGACGCCTTTGAGAATTATTATGTAAGCTTAGATGACGGTGGGCGCCAATTGAGGATTGAGAGCCAGCAAGACAGATTTGCGGGCGGTTTTGAATTGACACATCCATGTCACGAGGCATTCGCTTATTTGCTAGAAATGACTGAAGACTGCAACGCCACAATGAAGATTGTATTGAACAAAATCAGAACTCCAGAGTACGTCAGAATTCCTGTCAACATACAGTACATTCCGGTCCGTGAGGAACTCCAGAGGGAGCCAATTGTCCGTACCAAGAATGTGCTAAGCGGTAACAACAGAGATGCTCCAAAAACCATAAGGATAACACCAAAACAGATAAACCACTCAACTAAAAGCGCTGATGCTACTACTCCAAGAATTATAAGGATAAAGCCCGCTCATGGTGATGACAAAGACAAGAAGCTGACAAACTCATCCAGGGAAGAAAATGTTTCAGCAACTCAACATAGTAAGGACGCTGACACCGAAATACGTCAAGAACAGCCAGAACAGACAGAATTAAAAGAATCACAACCAGGGGCATCGGAAAAACAAGAACAAACTACGGATGAATGTGCATTAGTAAGTGATTCGGAATCAGAATCTGCATCAAAATCCTCCTCGAGGTCACATTCCGTAACACTAGAAAATGTTGACGACGAGGAAATACAGAGGTGGCGCGCCTCCATGAAGGAGATGCCAAGTTTTAGCGCTGTGGTTGAGAACAATTCTAGATGAGTCTCTTGAACAGGTGGAACTGATCAATTTGCACTGTTTTTTACCCTTTTCTACATCAAGGTTATGTGTATATTAGTGTATAATCGGCAATAGTTAATAAATCGGTTTTAATCTTTTATCAACCTAACAATTTTTTCTGTAAATGTGTTTGGAATAATTTGTGCTCATTCTGCTGCCCATTCTGCATCACTGATGATCATTTTGATCATCTTTCAATCTGTTATTACGGTTTGAGACATCTTTAATCTGTTATTACAGTTGGGACAGGCCCTTCTAACTGACTTAACAGTGTACGGGTAGCATCTTATTTGTCTCCTCTCTTTGTACGAGATTGACAATGAAGTTACTGTAACTTACAAATTAATAATATAAGAGGTTACTTACTAAATTAAGGGATTTTCTTACTTTTTTCGGTCATTTAACAAAGATAGGAAAAAAAGTGTGGGATATTGTTAACGGAATTTTAATAAATTTTTAATGCATTGTGTGGGTTTGGTTTTAAGTCAGATTAGTACGAGCTTTCTGTGAAGACGTGAAATCAGGCCGTGTGACGTAGTTTTACACAGTCTAGGCTTTAAAATTAACCGTCGCAAATGATGATAAAACTTCAGCTCCACCCTACTAAAAGCCTCATAATCGCTCTAAAATACATCATATAATAAAGAGCTGCCAGTTACAAAGTAACTCTTATCCACCCTCATTTTGCAACTTCATTACATTAGTTTCCAAACAGCTAGAACGGTTAAGAATGTTAGCAGTTAACGACAGTTCCATTTGGGAACGGGCTTCCAAATTTGATACCATCTACAGTAGGTTCACTGAACTAATGTATAAACATTGCCTGGCAGTAAATGAAATATTTCTATACTTTTATGGTGACCCAAACTATAGTTCAGATGAATCGGCAAAGGCTTCTCTTTATCGCGTGTATAATGTGATGGTAAGTACCCTCAATAAGGGCAATAAGTTGGTATTTGTGGGGTGTGGCAAATCCTATCGCATAGTTGCAAAAACTGTCTCAACGTACCAGTCATTAGGGTTATCTTGTGCGATAATTCATCCTACAGACGCCTTACACGGTGACTTGGGGATTATTTCTAATGGGGATGCGCTTATTCTGTGCTCTACCAGCGGGGAAACCGAGGAAATTCTCAATCTTGTTAACTATACTAGGCATTCAGGTCTCTTTCCAGATAGTGAGTTTATCGCTGTGACAGGATCTGCCGACTGTTCCCTTACTAGAGTCACCAACCACACCCTCCTTATTCACCAGCCATCGTACCTGCGCGAACGCGCCGTCCAGCAAGGATTGAGCGCTCCATCAATCTCCACAACGCTAATGCTCCTTACTCTTGATTGTCTTGGCATTGCTATAACAGACAAAGGCACTATCGCTTCTCTTCAGGCAAGAAAAGCGGCCTTTGAGCTCAGACATCCTAGTGGAGGCATTGGGTTGTCCATTCGAAACCAGCCAGTGACCCCGGAACATTCACCAACCGATCATAAGGAACATGAAACGACCACAGCAGAATACTTCTCCACAGACTCACTTTCGGAGTTCCTTGAGAAGCTGGTATGCAATGATTATGTTCGTATAGGCTCAAAGATTTATACTACAGTATACTTGCAACGCTGTTATGCACGCTGTAAAGATACGGGTATCCCATGGCAAGAAATGGTTCAAAACCTTCAGCAGTTTGAGGCCTAGTCCTATAGAAGTAAGTATTCGAGGACGAAATGAATAGCAGATTAATAGATTTTATGTAAAGAACTCTGGGTATTAATCATAGATTATGAGTATAAGAGGTATGTATCCCCTCGTAGAAAGGTACATCACGTGTAAGGTTATGTAATCACTCACGATTCTATTTTTATTTTGAATGAGGTTTCTTCTTGACGAGTACTTGAATATCTCCTTCAGACTAGTTTAAAAAAATTTCCGTAAGGATAGCAATACAATCCAGCTACTTAAACCCTAAATACTGTCCAATTTAAGCTTACGGATAGGACTGACGATACTAGAAGAGAGAGACTTATTGATTGAACAACCAATATAAGACCTAGGTTTTTTTGTTTTGATTTCTTAAATTTCTTTCTTTTTGACTACTTTTAAATTGGTTGCTTAAAAAATCACTCAATATACTGATATTGGAAGAATTAACCAAGCTTTAAGGTCTTATACCAGGTACTTTATTTGCTTTAGCGGTTTAAAGTAACTGAACTATAACTTTCTTATTTGGTTTCTCGGTTTGCTAGTTGAGTGTTGCGAAAAAGTACTCTTTGGAAATGAAGCCTAGAGCGTCAAACAAAAGCGATCAAAAAGATCGTATTGGAAACGAGGATGTGCGAAATGCAGCTCAAAATCCATTTCTTGATAATAACGCATGGAACGAGGGTAATTACAATCCTCCGCCTATAGGAAGCTCTGATATTGATCGTGTTGCTGAATCGGACTACCGCGGATATTACTCTAGACACCAACAAGGGGCAGCACAGAGCAGTAGAACTGGGCCTCAAGTTCCTCAACAGAACTCAGGAATCAGTGCAGGGCAAATTGTGCCGCCAAGCAGGCATCCTAAGAGACAGCAACCACAGCATTCCGGTCGTTCTATGACCTCTATGCCAGGGGTTGCTTACGATAGGTATCCAGTTAGTTCGAGGGTTACATCTATGGTTGGTATGAGCCAAGCGCTAGGTATTAACGGTGGCGAAAGACATGGTGCTCATCATGGCCAGGGAACAGCCTCGGGTTCGTCGGGATCTGAGGACGTATCGATGCTTTCGTTAGAATCTTCCAATCCATTTATTGGTGATCATGATTTTTCTCCTTTCGGAGGCTACCCAGCGTCCTCTTTTCCGTTATTGCTCAGCGAGAAAGAGGACGACGACTACTTGCATAATCCAGATCCTGAAGAGGAGGCGCGTTTGGACAAAAGGCGGTTTCTGTTGGACTTTAAGCATATGGACCATCGTTCCGCTGGAGGCTTAGCGGGTTTATGTGCAATGTTTTTGGGCGCTATTGTCGTTTTTATCGTTATACCTGTTCTAACTTATACAGGTGCTGTCGATCATGGTAAGGCAAATTTGGCGGAGCTGCTTACCGAGTATGAATACCCTCAACTGTCTGCCATAAGGATGGCTCTAGTTGATCCCGATACTCCTGCTAATGCAAATAAATGGAAGGCCCTCGATGGTAGTGATTGGGAATTGGTCTTTAGCGACGAATTTAACGCTATTGGTAGGACTTTCTATGACGGTGATGACCAATTTTGGACCGCGGCGGATATGCACTATGACGCTACAAAGGATTTAGAATGGTATTCCCCTGATGCAGCTACAACTACCGATGGTGTATTAAAGCTAAGGTTGGATGCATACAAAACCCACGATCTATACTACAGGTCAGGTATGTTGCAATCCTGGAACAAGCTATGTTTTACCCAGGGTGCCATAGAGATTTCAGCCAACCTTCCCGGTTATGGTATATTTCAAGGTGTTTGGCCAGGTTTGTGGACATTAGGTAATTTGGCTAGACCAGGTTATTTGGCCAGTGCCGAAGGTGTGTGGCCATATTCCTACGAGTCTTGTGATGCAGGTATTACTCCTAACCAGTCGTCTACTGATGGTATTTCTTATTTGCCAGGCCAAAGATTAAGTGCTTGTACCTGTGATGGTGAAGATCATCCTAATCAAGGTGTTGGTAGAGGTGCTCCTGAAATTGATATTCTCGAAGGAACTGTCGATGCAAAACTTGGGATTGGTGTTGTCTCGCAGTCATTGCAAGTTGCACCATTTGACGTTTGGTACATTCCAGATTATGAGTTCATTGAGATTTACAACATATCTATTACCCAGATGAACACATATTGTGGAGGTCCTTTCCAACAGGCTGTTTCTGCTGTGTCTACTTTGAACCCAGATTGGTATGAATTTGGTCCAACTGCCGGTCTGTACCAATCATACGCTTTCGAATATTTGAACGATAAGGATAATGGTTATATCTCTTGGTTAGTGGGTAGAGAAAGAACGCACACAATGTACTCTACAGCTTTACATCCAAACGGTAATGTCGATTGGAGACCAATTAGTAAAGAGCCCATGTCAATTATTATGAATTTGGGTTTCTCTACAAACTGGGTGTATATTGATTGGACACACCTTTACTTCCCTATGGTTATGTCGGTTGATTACGTCAGGATATATCAACCTCCAGGCGCTAAGAGTATCACTTGTGATCCACCTGACCACCCAACATACCAATACATTCAAGATCATTTGAACGCGTATACGAATGCAAATCTGACATCTTGGGCAGATGCTGGTTACACTTTCCCAAAGAATATACTAACCGGCAAATGTGTGTCATCAAAATTTAAGAAGAATAATTAAGTCGCATAGTGGTTGATTCCAAGTTAACATGCTATAATTCAATTGTAGCCGGATTCTAAACTAAAAATTAGCATTTTATACGCCATCCTTTCAAGTTCAATATAATAGCGGAGGCTTGAGTGTAAAAAAAAAAATTGCCATAGACATTGATACAAGTTAATTTTTACTACGCTAAAAACTGCAGAAAAATGTGAGCAAATTGTATATACAAATCGTTCCTATTATGTTTGGTCTTACAAGGGTATCTTACATCTACCTATCTACTGTCCTGGGGGCACTTTTTGTGTAATGTACATAATCCAATATCTTTACATGTAGCTCATACTAATGTTCAGAAGATCTACTATAGTAATTCAACTGAAAAATCCATAAAAAGACTCCATGTGACACTCTGAGAGTTTAAGAGATATGTTTTTATCACTTAGTCTTCACTGACGTTTTAAAGCCTCCATGAAGGTAATTGTAGAAACTTGACGGTATTCGTTAAATACGATTTTCAATGTTTTAAAAGTTGAGATTTAACTTTATAGGATGAGCACCCGTAGTAGAGAACGAAACTTGAAAAAATCACTAAGACAATTGCTTCAATAACTGGAAATCAACCACTCAGTCTATTTGAAGATTTTTTAATTTTAGATGTCTTCCCTAGCTCCATCAAGTCCGTTTGGTGCTGACGACCATGATGCTGAAGAGCGAGGAAATCGCTCATCGCCTCCACCATCTAGTATCGGAGCAGGAAGTTCAATTGGTGATATTGAGCCAATGGACTTTCCATCTTCACAGCCAGGAGTTTTAGGTTCATCATCCGGTGAAACATTTGATTTACAAAACCAATGGCGCCAAAGAAGTCATTCTGATGCAGATGATACCCAGGATCCTGATTCTTATCGTGATAATGCTTTCGGTGAAGATGTAGAGGCGTCAGCGCTTGATGGTATTAGGAGGAAAAATCTTAATGCAATTAAGAAAGTTCGAGATTTGACAGGTGATAAGGTGCGAGAGGCGTTTGAACTCTTCCTAGAGGAATATTCTACTATTTCAGAAGATACTGGAGAACCTCAGCTAACGTATCGCGCCCAGGTGGAGTTTATGAACTATTACGAATTAAGCACAATGTATATTGATTACACGCATTTAGCTGAAAGAGAAAACGGCGCTCTAGCGCTTGCTGTTTCGGAGCAGTACTATAGGTTCCTGCCCTTTTTATTAAAAGGTTTGAAACGTTTTGTTCGCAAGTACGCCCCTAAGCTACTGATGAGTTCAGATTCTGTAATATCGCAGTCACAACAAGAACAGGAATCGCAGATGCATGGTCAATCTTCACAGAATACTAGGACTATGGGATCACAGTCAGTGAACCAATCTGGCGTTGCTACCGGGGGATCCACCACCTCAAGCCCAGAGCAAACTGAACGTGTGTTCCAGTTAAGTTTCTTCAATTTACCCACAGTGAATAGGATCCGTGATATTAGGGCAGAGAGAATTGGTTCGTTAATGTCGATATCGGGAACTGTGACAAGGACGTCAGAAGTTCGCCCTGAACTTTTCAAGGCTAGTTTTACCTGTGACATGTGCCGTGCCATAGTGGACAACGTCGAACAGGTATTCAAGTACACTGAGCCAACTTTCTGTCCTAATCCATCTTGCGAAAACCAGGCATTTTGGACCCTGAACGTTGGAAGATCAAAATTCCTGGATTGGCAGCGGGTTAGGATACAAGAAAACTCGAATGAAATTCCCACAGGCTCAATGCCAAGAACACTAGATATAATTTTGAGAGGAGACTGTGTGGAAAGAGCAAAACCTGGTGATAGATGCAGGTTCACAGGGACAGAAATTGTTGTGCCCGATGTCACTCAGCTTGGTCTAGTGGGAATAAAACCCAGTTCAACGCCCGACACAAGGGGAATTGCCAGGACGATGGAAGGTCTAAATTCTGGAGTTAGTGGCCTGAAGTCATTAGGTGTTCGAGATCTAACATATAAAATAGCATTCCTAGCCTGCCATGTTGCAAGTTCTGGAAACTCGACCAATCCGTTAGCTCAACAAAATAATTTAGAGTTAGAGGGCAATATGCAGCAACTAAAGGGTGACATTGATGATTCTGAAAGAGACCAAGAACATTTTCTGAACAGCTTATGTTCTGAGGAGATTAACGAGCTAAAAGAGATGGTGAAAGATGAGCAGATATATGATAAACTTGTAAGATCCATTGCACCTGCGGTGTTTGGTCATGAAACGGTAAAGAAGGGAATTTTGTTGCAGATGCTTGGCGGTGTGCACAAGACGACCGTGGAAGGTATAAACTTGAGAGGTGACATTAATATCTGTATTGTTGGTGATCCCTCGACTTCTAAGTCTCAATTTTTAAAGTACGTTTGTGGGTTCGCCCCAAGAGCTGTCTACACGTCAGGTAAAGCCTCTTCCGCAGCCGGTTTGACTGCAGCAGTGGTAAAAGACGAAGAGGGAGGCGACTTCACTATCGAAGCAGGTGCGTTGATGCTTGCTGACAACGGTATCTGTTGTATTGACGAGTTCGATAAAATGGATATCTCGGACCAGGTTGCAATTCACGAGGCAATGGAACAGCAGACCATCTCTATTGCAAAAGCGGGTATTCACGCTACACTAAACGCCAGAACGTCAATTCTAGCCGCCGCAAACCCCATAGGGGGACGTTACAACCGAAAGCTAACACTAAGAGGTAACCTCAACATGACAGCTCCTATCATGTCCAGATTTGATCTGTTTTTTGTGATCCTCGACGATTGCAACGAGAAGATAGACACTGAACTTGCTTCCCATATAGTAAACCTGCATATGAAGCGGGATGACGCCATAGACCCCCCGTTCACCGTAGACCAGCTCCGCCGGTACATAAAGTACGCCCGTACCTTTAAGCCTGTAATGACAGAAGAAGCGCGCAACTTCCTCATTGAAAAATACAAGCAGCTACGAAAGAACGACGTCCAGGGCTATAGCAAGTCAAGCTATAGAATTACCGTCAGGCAGCTGGAATCAATGATCAGACTGAGCGAGGCGATTGCAAGAGCCAATTGCGTCGACGAGATCACGCCAGCCTTCGTGGCCGAAGCCCATGACCTGCTCCGTCAAAGCATCATTAGAGTTGACGTTGAAGACATTGTCGTGGAAGAAGACGAAAACCACGATACCGATAATCCTCCCGATCCTTCCGAGCCCGCGCCGCCCACGCAGCCCTCGCAATCTATACCCAACAAAGGCCTAAAGCCAAAGCAAAAGACTACCATCTCTTACGAAAAATACGTCGAAATTATGAACTTGTTGGTCCAGAAAATAGCAGAAAACGATACAGCAGGCGCTGCAGAACTAACCGCACCTGAACTTGTAGACTGGTACTTACTTCAGAAAGAAAATGATCTGAACACGGAGGCCGACTACTGGACCGAACGTAAGCTTGCATTTAAAGTCATTAAAAGGCTTGTAAAAGATAGAATTCTAATGGAAATCAGGGGCAATACTGAAAATATTCCCTTTGATGTCCCAGAGGAAATCTTACGCGAAAGAGAAAGAATAGTATACGTTATACATCCTAATTCATCTATTGTTGATGAAGTCCCCCATTTACAACAGCAAGGTTAGTTTAAATTTTTTAAAGATTTAAAGAATGATTAACCACGCCCCTCTGCACAAGAATTTGTGTTTATTATTATAAAGCCTTACAATCCCTGTAAAAGCTTAAAATAAACCACCGGGAGTAGCCGCACTGGCCAGGCGGTGAAATTTTATCGCGGATCGTTGCTCCTAACGATAACGGAAGGCTTTGGCGGTTTAATCTCCGGATTAGGTAATCTTGAAGTTTAATACATTGGCATATCCGATAAAGGCAATCAAGAGAGAATTTAGATTGGGGCAGGGGTTAAGATGGGCGAGTCATGTCTTTGGACGACAGCAAATAGTTAAAAGAAATTTAACCGAAATATTATCCGTGGCAACTCTGTCCATATATATATTAAGGAGACTTTTGTGAAGATTGATAAACCTTCAAATCTACAAAAAACGTAAGCGAGACAGAGTAAATAGATATCCAATATAAACAATCAGGAACACTAATAATATGGGAAGGCAATTGATACATGATTTGGGATCAGGCTCTTCAAATGATCTGGGTTCAGTAGAGCAGTTTAGGCCTCGTACTTTAGCTCGGCGGCTAACTGGATTTTTACCACGTGAGATAAAAGCAATCGATGCAAAGATTCCACTAGAGTCAAGAGAGCTATGGAAACGTCATGAGGTGAAGAAGTTTACTGATAAGGATGGGTTCCAGGCTAAATTTATTCAGCATGTTGAGACAACTTTGGCAAGGTCGCTATATAATTGTGACGAATTAGCAGCCTATGAGGCTATGTCGGAGGCTGTGCGTGATAATCTTGTTATTGATTGGAATAAGACGCAGCAACGTGTTACTGCTCGGGATCCAAAGCGTATTTACTACTTATCATTGGAATTTTTGATGGGTCGCGCTTTGGACAATGCGTTGATAAACCTCAATACCGATGATTGTGATGATCCTACGTCACGGGAGATGGTTGAGGGCGCTTTAAAACAGCTTGGGTTCCGTATGGAGGACGTTTTGGAACAGGAGCCGGATGCTGGGTTGGGCAATGGTGGATTGGGACGTCTAGCGGCATGTTTTATGGACTCCCTGGCCACTGGGGATTATCCAGCTTGGGGTTACGGCTTAAGGTACCAGTATGGTATTTTCGCCCAGAAAATCATTGATGGGCACCAAGTGGAGACCCCTGACTATTGGTTGAACATAAGGAATCCTTGGGAAATTGAGCGGTCTGAAATCCAAGTACCTGTTAGTTACTACGGCCACGTCGAGCGCCCCCAAGGGGCTTCTACTTTGTCGCCATGTGACTGGATAGGAGGCGAGCAAGTTTTGGCTGTCCCATACGATATGCCGGTTCCTGGGTTTAAAACATCAACCGTGAATAACTTGCGTATGTGGTCTGCGAAACCCACCACGGAGTTTGACTTTTCCAAGTTTAATGCGGGTGATTACTCGAATTCAGTTGCTGATCAACAGCGCGCTGAATCTATTACTGCAGTGCTTTATCCAAATGATAACTTCCGGAGTGGAAAGGAGCTTCGTCTCAAGCAGCAATATTTCTGGTGTTGTGCTTCGTTGCATGATATCGTGAGGAGGTTCAAAAAGTCTTCAGGTGATTGGACAAACTTCCCAGATCGTGTTGCAATCCAACTTAACGATACTCATCCTACTTTGGCAATTCTTGAATTGCAAAGAATCTTGGTTGACTTGGAGAGGCTTGATTGGCACGCCGCTTGGTCAATTGTGACTAGGACGTTCTCTTACACCAACCACACAGTTATGCAAGAGGCACTTGAGAAATGGCCTGTTAGTCTATTTGGTCACTTATTACCACGTCACTTGGAAATAGTGTATGATATAAACTGGTTTTTCTTGAAGGATGTTGAAAGGAAATTTCCTAGAGATTTGGAATTGTTATCCCGTGTGTCTATCATTGAGGATGGTCAAGAAAGTCAGATTCGCATGGCATACATCGCGGTTGTTGGTTCCCACAAGGTGAACGGTGTTGCAGAATTGCATTCAGAGTTGATAAAAACCAATCTTTTCCAAGATTTTGTAGATATCTATGGCCTAGGGAAGTTTACGAATGTTACTAACGGTATTACTCCCCGTCGTTGGTTAAAACAAGCAAACCCTCGTCTAGCACAACTTATCGCTGAAAAGCTAAATGATCCTCAAGATCAATACTTATTGGATATGTCTCGTTTAACCGAACTTGCAACGTTCGCTGATGATCCTATTTTCCAGCAGCAATGGGAAGAAGTCAAACTTTACAACAAGATGCGTCTCGCTGACTTGTTGCATCGCTTAAATGACGGAGTTGATGTTATCGACCGCGACTATTTGAATGAAACATTATTTGATATCCAAGTAAAGCGTATTCATGAATACAAGCGCCAGCAGTTGAACATTTTTGGAGTCATACATCGTTATTTGTCCATGAAGGACATGCTTTCAAATGGCGCACCATTTGTAAAAGTTGCTAACAAGTTCCCACGCAAGGTCTCTATTTTTGGCGGCAAAGCTGCACCAGGTTACTTCATGGCTAAGCTAATTATTAGATTAATCAATGCGGTTGCTGATGTAATTAACAATGATCCCGACATTGAGGACTTACTAAAAGTGGTGTTCATTCCAGACTACAATGTTTCTAAAGCTGAGGTTATCATCCCAGCTTGTGATATCAGTGAACACATTTCTACCGCAGGAACTGAAGCATCTGGTACATCGAACATGAAGTTCGTTATGAATGGTGGTTTAATTATCGGTACTGTTGACGGTGCTAACGTTGAAATTACTAGAGAAATTGGAGAGGAAAATATATTCCTCTTTGGTACTCTAGCTGAGCATGTCGAAGAATTGCGCTTCAAGCATCGTTTCCACAACAAGCCCTTGCCATCGTCTTTGACAAAGGTCTTTGCTGCACTCGAGGCTGGTGTCTTTTCTACTGAAAATAACGCCGAGTTCCAACCTTTAGTAGACGCCACCAGAAGGCACGGAGATCACTACCTTGTGAGTGACGACTTTGATTCATACATTGCTGCACAGTCTCTTGTTGACAGATGTTTCCACAGAGATAGATCTTCTTGGCTACGTAAATCAATCCTATCGGTTGCTAACGTGGGTTATTTTAGCAGTGATAGGTGTGTAGAAGAATACGCAGAAACCATTTGGAATGTTGAGCCTGTGAAAAAAGATTGAGGAACAGGAGATGGGTCGCCGCTTTATATTCTATAAAAGCCCAGCTTGGGTACTATATTCTAATAATTTAGTTTTGTCAGTAATTTATTACCTTTCAAGTGTTTAAAGGAATAAAAATATCATATAATAAAAACATATGTAGCTACGGAAATCAAGATATGATCAGTAACACGATAAATTACTATCCAGAACTAGAATGTATAGTTCAAGAAATCGAAGTAGCTTGGAGGCGCAAAAGAATTTTAGCACCTACTTCAAACAATAATAATATATGTGAACAGATAACTAACTGGGATTATTCCACACGGAATTCATCACGAATAGCATCGCCAAGTCTCTTGATACCCTCGGTTAATAGGTCTCTAGTGGTGGCTGCAAAAGTACCACGGAAAAAGATTATATTAGGATCTTCATTTTCGAGCGTTTTAGTCACCAAGCCATCTACTTCAAGGGTAGTATCGATCACGCGGAACCACATCCCTGGAGCAAATAGTACTCCATCTCTAATCATCTTGGAATGGAGTTGACTCTCTACCTCAGTTGGGTCACAGTCATACTTCTTAGCAAACTCGGGATGTGCTGAAGCATCCAAAGTAATCGTAAAGAACATACCAGCAATAGTAGGATTAATGGTTATAAATGGGACATTTGGGATGTACTTGTGTAGAGCATCCATCGCAATATCACGCATCATAGTGTACTGCTTACGGATCTTCATCAACCATTGCATGTAACCTTCTTGGCCCCACCTATTCAACAAACCAGAAACAATTGACGTAGAGAACCCTGATGGAGACTGAACGGTCATCTCATGTAGACGCAAATATGCTTCTAATATGTGCTTCGCTCCAACTACCCAGCCAAGACGTGTGCCTGGCGCCAAGACCTTTGAAAAAGAGTCCAAGCGGATTACGCGCCCTTCAGTGTCAAGTGATAAAAATGATTTCACTAGCGAGTTAACAAATTCATTCGAGTTTGCAAAGGTCCTCATCGTTCTTTTGGAAACATCTGGCTCGTACAACTCCATCTGTAAAAAGTAGTAGGGCTCATCCTCTACAATTAGAAAATCGTGTTTCTGAGCAATACGGTATATAGCTTCGCGACGTTCGTCAGTTAGACATGTACCAGTTGGATTCTGACCTGTAGGAACTGTATACAAGAGCTTGGGCTTGGGTACTCCTGGGCGCTTGATCTCCCATGTTTCGAGAAGTTCCGCTAGACTCTCTGGAATTATACCGTCTTTATCTATTAAGGCGGGAACCACGCGAACACCCTGCGCCAAGGCAGCCTCTAAAGACGAAGAAAATGTAAACCGCTCAGCAATAATCGTATCACCACGATCACAGAAAATCCGAAGTGTAGACTCCCATCCAGAGGTATTTCCAATTGAAATAGTGATATCCCAACCATTGTACTGCGGATTATGAATCCGCTTCGTATGCTCTCGAAGGAATTTAATTAGCTCAGGCTGACCACCAGAATATCCGTACTGTAACGACCTAGAGAGCGGAATATCTGGCACAGATCTGTCTACATCATCTTTGCCAACTGTTGTGTTTACTAACCCGACGCCTTGGCATGAATCTGGCAAAGACGCAGGGGATTCAACACTAAGGTTATCCCAAGGAAAAAACTTACTACGGGGCAACCCACCAGCAAGAAATATGATATTAGGGTCATCAAAGTAGTGAATACATGACTTAAGGGGAGAAGGTCTGCGAGCTCTCGTCTCGTGACTGAAAAAGCTTCTGAAGTCTTTGGCGTCCAATAAAGTCATTAAAGAGGCTAATAGTTGTAGATAAACCACACAGTATGTGTTTAATATGGCTTGCAGGAAAATTTAAACTATTGAAGCAAATAAAAACAGACACCCCAAATTCAGTGGTGCTATTTATTAAAATGACGCTCGAATCGATGACTGCTAACAAAAATCGATTTACGATAGCAACTACACCCTCGAGTTTATTGCCCAAGGGAATTTACTTACTGCAATGAATTTTATACTGCAGCAATGAATTTATAGTAACAATTGATTAGCAAACAAAGAGAGTGAGTCAATGCCGAGCAGCTTTTGGGTGTGAAATCCCGAAATACGTGCGCAAGTGATGCCATACGAACCCTTTATGAGCCAAAAATAAAAAATTTTGAATGATTTAAGCCAAGAAAAAAAAAATGGGAGTGGTTCGAAAGCTCGAATGATCCTTACCTAACTCACGTAGAAAACGACAATTCCGCCACATGACACATGAAAAAGCATTGTGAAACCGCTGGAAGGCATTCAGAAACGGCATTGTAGAAAAACACTCTAAAAAGAATTGTGGAAATCTTAGTCGTTATTACACTTTTATATTTGGCATCGGGCATCGGGCATTATACGGGTTATCTGCTTAGTACATGCACGGTAAATCCACCCAGTGACTTGTAAAAGTGACGTAGAATTATACGTATATATGTTATAAAAACAGTAGTCATTTTTATGACTAGTATAGGCCAAGTTAAACACCAGCAGACACATCTTAATGTCGTAGCTTAGATAGACCAGCGGCAGAAAGCAAATCCAATTAAGAATTCGGGCGACCTAGCCCTTAAAGTGCTCCAACTGCGTGCTGACATTCTGTGTGTATTTTCTTATCCGTTGCGGCGAATTCCTGAATTGTGCCTAAATGTACTGTTGTACTAACACTATCAGTCTGAAACAGATGATTTTTGCTCATGATAAACATTTCCCGAAATTACTGAATTCAAGGATAGCTTGGAATAAATAGACCTAAAGACTTGGCTAGTTTAGGATTGCTGTGTATTATGTATCTCTAGTTCGATTGCTGTATAGAGGCCATACGCAGCTTTTATACTGGTTAAACTGAGAAAACTGCGCAATTATGGTGTATAGATCTGCTATATGGTGCTTACTGGCGTTTACACTAAGCGCGTTAGCCCTGCCAAACAAAGATGAGTTCAAAGTTGCAAGTGAATTGCTTCCCGGAATTTCAAGTATCGACAGGGACTTGGTTCCTGAAATGTATGCGGGTCAATTGGCGCTTAGCGAGGTTGCCGACATCAACCGTCGTTTGTTTTTCTGGAGATTTTCTGAAAAAGTTCCTGCGCAGGGTAGCAGCGACACTTTGATATTATGGTTAAACGGTGGCCCAGGATGTTCTTCTATGGACGGTGCGCTACTAGAATTGGGTCCTTTCAGGGTTAATGACGATGGACATTTGTATCCTAACCCTGGATCATGGCATACAAAGGGTGATATTTTGTTTGTAGACCAACCTGCAGGAGCGGGGTTTTCGGAGTTAGGTAACGGCTGGTACTTGGACAATCTAAACAGTGTTACCACTGAGATGATAACTTTCTTAACTAACTACTATACCGTGTTCCCAGAGGATCGCAAGAAGAAATTGATTATTGCCGGGGAATCGTATGCTGGGCAATATATACCTTACCTTGCTGACGGGATTCTAAGCAGCAAAAAGCTAGATGAAGATGGAAATGCCTTCTTCCCGCTAGAATCTATCATGATAGGTAACGGTTGGATAGATCCTCAGCACCAGAGTTTGTCTTATCTCCCCTTCTTGGAAGAAAAAGGCATCATTACCTCAAGAACTCCCCGTTACAGGTCGCTACTGGAGATGCAAGAGGCATGCCGGAATTCTGTTCTTACACCAGAGCAACCTTTCCTCACTGACGAGTGTAATAACATTTTCGGTGCAATTATACAAGCAACAAGAGACGTTCGCCAGGCTGAAAATAGGCAGTGTATCAATATCTATGACTACACTTTGAGAGAGCCTTACCCTTCATGTGGAGCAAACTGGCCTCCAGGAGTACATAATATACCAAAGTTCTTCCAATTGCCAGGCGTTAAGGATGCTCTCCATATTACTGTCAACCCTGAAAGGTTATGGGAAGAATGTAATGTCGATGTGTTTGACCACTTGACGAATCCTAAAGTCAGTCCCGCCGTTGAGCTATTACCAAAACTTTTGAATTGTGGTTTGGAAATTTTACTATTTAATGGTGAAAATGATGTTATCTGTAACAATCTGGGGGTGGAAGCACTCATAGCTAATTTAACATGGCAAGGTGAAACAGGGTTTTCCAGAAACGCGGATTATTACGACTGGGTAACTGAGGATGCTACTACTCATATTAGGGACCCCGCCGGTTTTGTTAGGAGAGAAAGAGGTTTGACATTTGTATCAGTTTACAATGCCTCGCACATGGTTCCCATTAATATCGGTCCGGTCGGGACGGGAATCTTTGACATCTCTAGAAATCATGTAAGTTTTGACAGAACCGCTGATAACTTGCCAGCAATAATTACTGTTGCTAACGGCAGGCACCCAGTGGTCACTACTCTAGTCAAGAGGACTCTTGCCGCTGTTGCAGAAACTTTAGGATCTAAATATGCTGGATTCGTCAAAGCGGAAGAAGCACCTATCGCTGGAAACACGAAAGGTGGCAGCCTCTTCAAATTCGTTGCCATAGGCCTAATTCTTGTAACTGCCGCGTGGGCCGCCGTATCCTACTCGCTGCGTCAACACTTAAAGATGAAAAAGAACATATTCCTCATCCTAGGAAAACAGATAATGGTACGCAACGTAGGATCTACTTATAATGATCTAGAAGGAGGTGTCGAAGTCAGGGTCGATTCCAATAAATTTTAAACGCGGTTTATTCTTGATTTATCCAGTTTCGGTCGTTCAATGGAAGTGATTCCGTTTGGACTTTGAGTTCTAATAAGTTAGGGGATTATATATGTGAATCTTAAATAGCCAGTACTAAATATTCTAACTATATTCGACATTTTTTAAAACGCTGGGAGCGAGAGGAATCATGAGTAATTAATATAAAGATTAATTTAGTGGCTCTATATACAAAAGTATCTATACAAAGGTATGCTAATTTTTCCACAGATAATTTACAATCGCAATATTATTACTAGTTAAATGGCAAATGAAATTGGTAAAGCTCAGCTTTGTGTGTGATTTGTTATACGCCTCTTGGTCTGTCTTTCTTAGAAAATATGTTTAAAAACGCAATACACTGACGCTGCTTACTGCCTCTTAAAATGGAGCGAATACGACCCTGGCTGTGGCTTTTACGAATAATGTCCTTATCAGTGTTTGGAGGCATTTTGAGTTGTGCTAAGTCAAAGTGTGTCTGTTCTGTAGAGAGAGTTGTTTCTGAAGTAAGAACGGATTTAGCTAAGTTAGGTGACCATGTGGGACTGCTATTTGTTAGCATCGGAGATAAGGGGAAGATCTCGATGTTCTCCTTCTCAACCGTTTCAGTTTGTAGTTGTTCAACGCTGGCTGCAAATATTTTAGATGGAGTAAGGATAATGTCTATTTCTTGGCCTCCGACTTTGGTTGCTAGATTAGCAGGGATACTAGCGGAATGGTGCAACTTATCAGCAGTTCGGGCCTGTGACTTGGTAACTTTAGCTGAAACCTTCTTCAGTAGAGTGTAGAATGCTTCCTCAACCCCCACGTTCTCCTTGGCTGAGGTTTCAAAAAATGAGTCTTTTGGTTCCATGCCAAGAATGTCGCAGAGTTCTATTTCCTGAGACTTATCAACATGGCGATATACTTCATCACTCTTGCAGCAGCAGATTATCACTGGGAACCCATCACCTTTCACCTCAGTAATGTCGTTGTAAAATTCTTCTATGCTGTTAAAGGACTCCTCCTTAGTACAGTCGTAGCACAGTATAAAGCCATCAGACTGCTCCAGTTGAAGTTTTCTAAGACTAGAGAAGTTCTTCAAGTCCACACCCGTCATATCCAGAACTTGAGCAACCAACTCATCTTCCTCCTCCTCAGAAGTACCACTCAACGCTGTGTCAAGCACAGAAGTAACTCTCTTTCTTCTCCTATCAAGAGCAGCATTGTAACCAGCTGCCGTAGCATTCTGAGAGAATAAGTCATAATTAAGTTTCTTATTATGAATGTCTTCCATTTCTTCGCAAAGACTTTGGTTCTCATAAACACCATATAACCATCTGTGCGCAAGCGATGACTTGCCGCATGCCTTGTCGCCCACTACAGAGATTCGTATTTCTTTTGTACGAATCGCATCTTTGAGAGCGCGGTCTGTAGAGTTAGGATAGTCAAACAATGCCACCGTTGGAGCGCCCATTATTATTTGACTAAACTATTGACAAAATATCTTTTGAGTTTACTAAAAAGTAGATGTACAAGTGATGTACAAGTGATAAAGAACACTTAAGTTATATATCTTATCAACTTTAGTCGTTGCAAAGTGAGCAATAATGGTTTTCTTGCGTAAGTAATAGATGTGAGTTATATATACTTATTTCTAGGGCGCAAAAGTCGAAGTACGAATCAACTTGCTCGAGGCAAGCTACGATTAAATCTGATAAATCTAGTCAGCTTCAGAGAACAATGTAGGCCGAGTTTTTTATAACGTAATGTGCGCGCAATGCAAATCGAACATTTGCGACTCATTGTGAGACTCATGAAATGAAGAATGAATGCAAAAGAAACGGATCTTATGTAATGTTTGGTCCCTGCGTAATTTTCTGGAAGCCGTGCACGGCGATATGACTGAGTCGTATTTACATAATAAGACAGGTCACAGGTATTGTGGGGCTATTGTGGGTGATAGGTAGATTTAGCTCTCGGCCTATTATCTATGGCGTGTGGCTTATTGGACGGGGTAGTATTGTATAGGTATGGCTAAGTATTATCTACGGCAAAATGTATTATCTGCAGCATATAATCTATGGCGATGAGTATTGTTAGGATATGAATTATTGAGAGAGTATCACCGAAATGATATCTGTGGCGTCGATTTTGAGATGTATCTAAGTGCTATTATGAGTGTTTCTAGTATGAGTGTTTCTAGTAGGATTATGACATATATCTATCTATATGGTATTATGGCATGTATCTATGGTGTAGAATACATGGAGTAAATATGGAGTAACGTATTGTTTAAGATTAAGAGATTAGCTTTTAGCGTTATAGGGTCTCGGGAACGATATAGGGTCTTTTGCTTAAGGCGTGCTTGTAGGCGTGTTTGTAAGCGTGCTTGTAAGGTACTATAGAGCGATAACCATAGTAGCCGGTAGTAGTGCGAAGGCGGTTAAGGGTGGCGGTTAGGGGGGAGACTCGTGTATCTAAACAGAGTCTACTGACGGAGTCATATCGAGATGAGCTACTGCGATCCTGGTTCTAAAGGCAGATCTATCGCATGTTGTATCGCTGATGTGGGGTCATTGCTGCATAGCCAGGTATTGTAACGGCGTACGAGGATGGCGATGTAATAGCATACGAAGGATACTTGGTTTAGCGAGGTTTTCCAGAGTGAAGACCTCTGGTTTTCGCAAGGCAGGCACTGCGCAAACCGGCTACCCGCCCGTAGCTGGCCAGCGTAAAAAGCAGACTCTGACTCTTGACTAACAGCCACCAACGTAATTCTGTCGTACCTGGAACCTATAATAAGGGACGGAACGTCATGATAGCTGCTCCACTGATGCTTCAGGCGCGCTGACGTCACTACTCATCGACGGTCAGAGCAACAGCTTGTGTCGACCCAGCTGACGTTGGTCACGTGACAGCGTTTCTTTAAAGGACGAGGAAATGTAAACAAAAGCACACGAGGGAATGTAAACAAAAAGCAGTAAAAGTAAGCTAACCGACACGACATAAGAAGTGTTTCTGAGATTCAAAGTAGAATTGAATCAAGATATATTCATTCCATTGAAGTTGAATTTGAGTTTGGAGCTTTTGCATAAGGCCGACATCTGCGCGGATGAGTGAACAATGTCAGTTGATTTGGATTCCAGATGCCGAAGAGGTGTTTGTGAAGGGGCAGTTGACCTCCACAAAGACTATTAAGAACAAGCAAAACAAACTTGAGCAGGTATTTAAGGTTAAAGTGAAAGATAGCGAGCGTGAGGTTCTTGAGAGGCTAACATGTGCGGTCAATCCAACTACTTTTGATAACATAGACGATATGTCGGAATTGACACATTTAAATGAACCCTCTGTGCTATACAACTTGGAGAATCGTTTCAAGGACGGTCTAATATATACCTATTCCGGGCTTTTCCTTGTAGCAATGAATCCTTACAGTAGTATGAAGATTTATACCCAAGAATACGTTAATTTGTATCACGGGTCACCCAAGGAAGACAACAAACCGCATATCTTTGCTGTTGCAGAACAAGCATATAGGAATTTGTTAACGCAGAAGCAAGACCAAAGTATATTGGTTACAGGTGAATCGGGCGCGGGTAAGACCGAAAACACGAAAAAGATCTTGCAATATTTGGCATCAATTACATCAGATGAGAAGCTATTGCTGAAAAATTCAGAATCGTTTGAGCGGAAGATTCTTCAGTCTAATCCAATATTAGAAGCGTTTGGTAACGCTCAAACGGTTCGTAATAATAACTCCTCTAGATTTGGGAAGTTTATTAAGATCGAATTTGATGGATCTGGCAAGATAAACGGAGCACACATAGAATGGTATTTGCTAGAGAAGTCAAGAGTGATCCACCAGAATTCAAGAGAACGTAACTATCATGTATTCTACCAATTGTTGGCAGGAATGCCACGGGAGGATTTAGAAGAGCTCGGATTGACGTCAAACTCAGTATCACATTATTCCTACTTACGTGATTCAAATCCATGTATCCCAGGTGTTGATGATGCACAGGACTTTCGCGAACTTTTAGCCGCTTTTGATATCGTTGGTTTACCTCAAGAAGGAGTAAAAGAAATATTAACATGCATTGCCACAATTCTACACATTGGTAATGTGGAATTTCACTCGAACAAAACGGAGCAGGCGTCAATCAAGAGTGATATTTCTCCGTTAAGCAAGTTGTTGGGAGTTGAAGAGGCGGAATTTAAGGCGGCTGTTTTAAAACCTAGGTCTAAAGCTGGTAAAGAATGGGTAACTCAAGCAAAAAATGCAACGCAATCGCGTTTTATTTTAAATTCCTTGTCGAAGTCACTATATGAAAAGTTATTTGCATATATAGTACAAAGAATAAACCAGAATTTGGATCACGGCTCAACTACTGAAAACTATATTGGATTACTTGATATTGCAGGGTTTGAAATATTTAAGGACAATTCTTTCGAACAATTATGTATAAACTACACGAACGAAAAATTGCAGCAATTCTTCAATCATCACATGTTTGTCTTGGAGCAAAGCGAGTATTTGAAGGAAAATATCCAATGGGAGTATATTGACTTTGGAAAAGACTTACAGTTTACAGTCGATTTCATTGAGAAAAAAAATCCCGCAGGTCTTCTTTCCATTCTCGATGAAGAATCCATTCTACCACAATCAACCGATGAATCCTTTTATTCAAAGTTAATTTCATCTTGGGATGGTAAATCAACAAAGTTTAAACGATCAAAACTTCCGAAGTCTTTTATTGTGGAACACTACGCGGCTGATGTTGAATATAATGTAGATGGTTGGTTATCAAAGAATAAGGACCCAATAAATGACAACTTACTAAGGCTACTATCAAACTCATCGAACAGGTTAATATCGATTCTATATTCAGAGCAAGCACGGGCTACTTTTGGGAGGACAGCTGCAAGTCGTCATAAAGAACAGCTAAGTATCTTACTTGATGTGCTATCATCCACAGATCCTCACTTTGTCAGGTGCATAGTTCCCAACACAAAAAAAAAGGCCAAGAAGTTCGATAGAAGGTTGATTTTAGATCAGTTACGATGTAACGGTGTTTTGGAAGGCATTAGAATTGCGAGGGAGGGTTATCCAAATCGTATCTTCTTCAAGGAGTTTTATCAAAGGTATAAAATACTTGCCGGTAATGATAAATTTTCGAACAGTTCAAAGAAGAATTGTGAAATATTACTATCCCATTTGAATTTAGATCAAAAGGTATATAAAATTGGTAACACTAAGTTGTTTTTCAAGGCAGGTGTATTGGCAGAATTGGAATTGGAAAAAGAAGAGAAGGTTGCTAAAATTGTAACTAAGTTTAGCGCCCATGTCCAGGGGCTGCTGGTTAGGAACTCAAAAAGACGTGAGCTTCAAAAATTACAAGCAGCAAAGGTGTTAAGTATGACGTTTAATACTTATTCGCGTCTGATGAAGGACCCATGGTACAATTTATATATTAAAATTAAGCCATTGTTAGGGTCCTCTCAATTTATATTGAAGTCTAAGAAAATTGCTGAGCAAATGAAGCTTTTACAAAAGGATTTAGACTCTGCCCATGATGAAATGGAACAACTTCAGAACAAAAATATAGACGTTGAGAAAGAATTGTCCGAAGTTCGAACTTTACTTTCTAGTGAAACAGAGAAATTGAACAATTATCAACAACTATATGATTCTGCTAAGAAAAGAGAAGAAAAATTGCAGCTTGCATTCAACCAAGTTGAAAAACTGAGAGATACCCTACAATCACAAAATTCCTTAAAGCAAGAGGCATACGAAAAGCTTCAGAGTGAATTGGAACAACTGAAGGTTTTAAAAGATGAGAATGTTGCAAAACTACAGCAAGTTGAAGCAGAGAAGACTAAGTTGCAGAACATACTCGATGAATTGAAATCTCAGATAGAGGGTAGCGAGCATAATTTATGTAAACTCAAACAGGAAAAACTTGCGTTAGAGGAGGAACTAGAAACGTTGAAGAACAAGCTACAATCTAGAGAAAACCAAGTGAAAGAGTTAGAGGCTAAGGAGAACGCTGCGAATGAAGAACTAACTATTAAGGTGCAGCAATTGGAAAAAGGAGTTGGCGCAACAAACAGAAGGTTGGAAGAAGTCATTAATGAAAACAAAAACCTCAAGTTTGAGATATCAAGAGCGAAAAAAGAGCACCAGGAGGCTCTACAGAATTTGGCATCTAAAAACAATGAATTAGTTAGACTGGCTGAGCGTTACGAGGCAGAGAATGCTCAAATAGCTGACTTAACTAAGGAGCGTGATAACTTGGTTGCAGATTATGAATCAGTCACTGAAGACTTAAAGCAAGCAAGAAATGAGTTGGCTGATGTTAAAAAAAAATATCAGGAACTTCAAATTTTGAATAGTACTGTGAAAGAAACAGTGTTAAAACCAGCCTCCACTTCCCCAAGTTCGGCTGAAAACCGAGTGCGTGGGTTAGAGGAAGAATTGATAAAGGAACGTGCTATGAACAGGTTCTTGAATGAAAAGTTGTCTTCTGGTCATCATGGCAGCAGTGTTCGTGATTTTCAAACAAAAGATCAGGTTACGCATGAGGAATTCATGGCGAACTATGAAGAAATGAAATTAAAGCTGAGAAAATTGTCTTTCAGGTTAGACAAAGAAGTTGAAGAAAAGAAGGAGTTAGTATCCCGTCTAAGATTTATTGAAGCAAGACTAGCCTCAGCTTCCTTTGATAATCAAACAATATGTGCTCAATTGAAAAAGTTGAAAGATCTGGTGAGCAAGTCAAACTTGAATATTAATATGGAAAAGGAACTAGAAGAAGTTGAGGTAATTGAGTTCAATCATGAGAAGTTATTACTAGAGGTCGATTACTTGAAACGACAGTATGAGAATGAGAAGAATTTACGTATCAACGCTGAACATGTCGCATCTTCACTTCACAGTAAATTCCGATTAATACAACGGTCTGACTCCGTACCTGATATATACAAACTCAAATATGAAGCAAGTGAGGAAATGCTCAGAGCCTTGGAGAATAAAATGATGGCGTCGCCACCTAGGGATAAAATTGGGGTCGCTAAGGGCGAAATCTTTTTACACCGTGAAAGCTTCTCTAAATATGAAGAAGAATTAAAGCTGCACAAATTGGAGAATTACAAATTGCAAGACTATTTAAAGGAAGCTAATAAGAAGATTAATGCTTTAACTCACGATATTAAGTTATCTAAAACTACAGAAGCCGAGTTGAAGGAACAAATAGCCCATTTAGAAAGGGACCTAAATGCAACTGAAAAACAGAAGCAGTTGTTACAAAGCAGCGTTAGGCATCATCAAAATCAGTACGAGAACTGTATGATTGATCTACATGCTACTGAGACGCAAATGAGGGACTTGGTGCATTCACTAAAACAATCGGAAGAAGATATTCAGACTATCACAGACAAGATCCAGGAATTGAGATCTCAAAATAAGCAGAAGGAAGTATTTATTTGGGAATTACAGCAAACAGTAAGTGATTTAGAAGGTAAACTTGGTGAACGTAATCTAGAACTGCAAAAGTTAGATTCCTTATATACAGCTCTGACTGAAGATCTCGAGCATTTTAAGGAGCGGGCAAAGGTTGGCGAAGACAAGACGAAGTACTTAGCTAAACTAGACAGGCTGAAGACTGAGTTAGGCTCTTCCTTGAGGAACGAAACGGAACTAAAGAAAGAGATCGCCAATCTGATGTACCAAAAAGACACATTAATTGCTGAAGCTGATTCTAAAATCAACAACTTACTCTTACAAAATAGCCACTATGAGAAAGTCGTCCAGGATATGGGTGCGCAAAAGGAACTCTCAGAAGCAGCACAAAAGGCCCTTCAGTCAAAAGTTGAATCTTTGGAAGCCGTTGCTAAGAATTTGACTGATGAGCTAAATGCCATGGCAAAGGTAACAAAACAACTAGAAACCGAAAGGGAATACCTTCAATCTAGGCTGCAAGATTCAAGTACTGATTTCAAAAAATCTTTATCAGAATGGCATACAACTGTTGGTGAACTTGAACAACTAAAAGAATCTCTCAGTTTACAGCAACAGCAAACGGAAAGAAACGAAGCTCTTGTGGAAAAGTTACAAGCCGACGTTCAATTATCGAAAAAGAAGCTCAATGAAGAAAAGGAGAAGAACATTGACCTCTTCGAGGAGAACCAGGCATTGGGTAAAGAGAAGACAGAACTTGTTCAGCAAATTACAAACTTAGAGCAGGAACTTGCCGACACTACAGAAAAAAAGGCATGGTTAGACAAGATTCACGATTTGGAAAACAAATTAAAGAAAGAATCTGAATTACGTTATGAAGAGATGAAGAAGAACCAATATTTGGCTCGCACTGCAGAAGATCTAAGAAATGCCGCAGCGGAGAGTGGTAATCTGCTATCTGAGACCGCTAGTGGAAAGGAAATGGTCGAGAGACAGTTGGAGGAATTTAGTGTTCGCGTTGATGACATGGAGAAATATGTTTCTTTACAAGAGGTTGATATTAGGAAGTTAGAGAAGGAAAAAATTTATTACATGGACAGAGTTAGTGAATTGGAACGCGAGTTATTGCTATGGCAAGAAAGATATAAGGGTTTGTCTTCTCATCGTAGATGTATGCCTCAGCCAACAGAGGAAGTTTTCATCTGATCATTTAAGACATAGGAAGAGACAAGCAAATAGAAATAGATAGATAAATATTTTGCAAAAAAAAAGACCTTATGTTAAACAAGCCCAGGCTTTATATTCTTTTATGTTGTTATGTTATATGACATCAGCATGTATGTACAAGGTGTCTAAATAGTAATTCGTGGTTATAAACAAGAGTTAACACATAATTTAATATTAAAAATCATACTTCGTTGGCTTAGCCGAAGTTCTATTATAATTGCCCAAACCAAATGACTTTAAAACATTAACTACATCACCAAAGTGCTCTTCATTACCGCTTGTGATGACAGTTGGTGCGCCAGTACCAAGTTCACTGTTGACAACATTACCAGAAAACACGAGTTCTGCAACCCTTCTACAATCTTGGGGAGTGACTGCCTCTATTTTTTCGATGACTTCAGCTATTGGAACTTTACGATTGTGCAAAATTAGTTGTCTTCCCATGTCCTCTAACTCGACAAGTTTAGATTCTAGGTTCATCAAAATTGAAGATTTGAGTTGGTTTTTAGCCCTATTGAGTTCCTTTTCTTGTAAGCAATGTCTATTATCTGTAGATAGCAAGTTATTGAACTGTTGAGCAATTATTGTTGGCATGTATGAAGCGGCTTCGGGATAGGCTGACATGGAAATACCAAACAACCCAGAATCCGAGTAACTATGATTGAAGGCAACGCAGTTTTCAACAAAATGATATTTGTTTAAGACTTCAGTATACAGGCGGGAATACATGCCTTTGCCCGGACCACCTGCACTGAAAGAGCCACCGCCACCTAGCAGCGTTTGTAAAGTCGCCAAAGCATAAATATCAGGATGGCCAATTGGCAAACTTTCAAATGCAATTTGCATATGACACAACTCTGGAAGATTTAAGTTGGTTCTAGGAATAGTAGTATTATATCTACCACCAATATAATGCGCAGGCTTACGAGGGCCCATGTAATACTTTTCCTCCATGTCACCCAAGTATTTTGATGCCATTTCAACTGCTTGCTCATGTGGAACACCAACAAAGGCTGCGACAATGTTTTTAGGGTTATAGAATTTATTCCTGTAATCAAGCAGCTGGTACCTTGAAACACCTAATATATACTTCCTTGAAGACACAGTAGGTGAACCTAGCGTCTCATTTCCATACCCGACAACATGTAGCAATTCAGGAAGCAGCATTTCGTGGTTTTGGAATACGTTATCTATTTCATAGCTAGCAGCCTGTTTTTGCTCTAGGACTTCAGCTTCATCAATAACCGGGTATCTAACAGTATCAGACATTATTGAGAACATGCGCTCTACATCTTTATTAAATACCGAAGCCTGGTACATTAAAGTCTCTCTGGTAGAAGTGCACTGGTAGTTGCCACCTAGACGTTCCAATTCCTCTGCTACTTCTATTTGAGTCATCTTAGAAGTGGATTTAAAAGCTAGTCGGTCCATAATGTTAGTGCAACCCTTCAGGTTCGCAGTTTCGTACCGGGATCCCGCTCCAACATATAAACCAAGTGCAGAAAAGTGGCCAGGTACGTTTGAGGTAGCTACCTTTAGCCCATTCTGCAAAGTTGTAAGCATAAAATTTTCACGTCCTGGACTAGTTGTATAGCGTCTTGTCCTCAGAAGTGATCGGTTTAGGATGCTATTCGTGGATCTTAGCATTGTAATAGTCGTTTCTTACAGTGTCGAACCAAATTAATGAAATTATATGAATAGAATGAATGAAATAAAATATGAGATTCTAGTTCCAAATTAAACGTATATTTGGTGGGTTAGTAACTCTCGGAAGGCTCAACAAGTGTGTTTTAGTGTTAAATCATAAGTCTATTTATGTATGTATGAAAAGTGTTGAATTTTTTTTTTTTCAATGACTTAGTAAACTACATCACTACAGCAAACGAACAAAGCAATTACCTATCCGGTCCGTTCTTGTCCGCACTTTGACAATCATGGCTATTTCTCGGAGCTTTAAGATTAAAGTTCCAGCATCTTCTGCAAATATTGGACCTGGTTATGATGTTTTAGGCGTTGGTTTGAGTCTTTACTTGGAATTAGACGTAAAAATTAACGATGTTGAGGAATCTAGCTCCTCTGTTGATGCGAATAATTGTACTATAAGCTATACAGAAGATAGTGAGGGGTTTGAGTCCGTTCCTTTGCGTTCTGACGAGAACTTGATCACTAGGACTTCTTTGTACGTCATGCGCTGTAACGGTATACGTAAATTCCCGCCTGGAACAGAAGTTAATGTGCGTAACCCAATCCCTCTGGGTAGAGGTTTGGGCTCTTCTGGAGCTGCTGTGGTAGCAGGTGTCATGTTGGCCAACGAAGTATCGCAGTTGGGCTTTTCGAAACAAAGAATGCTCGACTATTGTCTAATGATTGAACGTCATCCTGACAATATCACTGCTGCTATGATGGGTGGCTTTTGTGGGTCATTTCTCCGTGATTTACCTGCGGAGGAGATGGAAAGAAGAGAAATTCCTCTTTCAGAGGTGCTTCCTGAGCCCAGCGGAGGTATTGATACCGGGTTAGTGCCTCCTCAACCTCCTATGGACATCGGACAGCACGTGAAGTACAACTGGAACCCTGTTATCAAATGTATTGCAATTATCCCTGACTTTGAGCTGTCTACTGCAGACTCACGTGGGGTTCTGCCAAAGTCATACACTACCAAAGACCTAGTTTTTAATTTACAAAGACTGGCGGTCCTAACAACCTGCTTAACCCAATCGCCTCCAAATCCAGAATTAATATATCCTGCTATGCAGGACAGGGTTCACCAACCCTACAGGAAGACTCTAATCCCTGGTTTAACAGAAATCCTCAGCAGTGTCACTCCTACTTCTCACCCGGGCTTGTTAGGTATCTGTCTATCCGGCGCCGGTCCTACCATCCTAGCTCTTGCTACCGGTGATTTTGAACATATTGCCAGCGATCTTGTAAACCGCTTCAAAACTTTCAACGTCTCTTCTACCTGGAAGCTTCTTGATTTGGCTCATGAGGGTGCAGTCGTCGTATAGTTGGGGCTTTACTTGTAATCAAAGTGAAATAGTATTTGTAATCTGTCAATTATTAGGAGCAGAGATAATTAATAAGAACGAGCTGGACTAACTGGCGTATTGGGAAGTAAATAGTATGTTCTGGGACCGTTCTTAGCGGTCTCACAGAGCCGTTAGATCTCAATATTTGTTACCCGGATTTGATGAACATTTTTAATGAACTGTTAACTTGTATTTAGGGATTCTATAGAACAGCTTTCAACAGCTTACATATGCTTGATTAACCAAGCCAAACCAGTGATCTGATGAGCTCTACAAAGTCCCATAAGTATGGGTTATACTCTAGAATATATCCATATCTTTATGCTATATTAGCGCTTGTTATTTTGTACTATGTCCTCCAAAAACTGTTCACTGGTCATGGTGAGGATATCAATTTTGGTAGATTCCTTTCTAGAACTTCTCCCTATATGTGGGCTAATCTCGGTATAGCGTTTTGCATAGGCCTGTCCGTGGTGGGAGCTGCATGGGGTATTTTTATTACCGGCTCTTCGATAATTGGTGCAGGTGTTCGTGCGCCAAGAATAACTACCAAGAACTTGATATCTATCATTTTCTGTGAAGTTGTGGCGATTTATGGGCTTATTATGGCAATTGTATTTTCTTCCAAGGTTACTGTTGCCTCGGCTGAGACTTTGTTTTCGAAATCCAACTTGTATACTGGATATGCGTTGTTTTGGGCTGGTCTTGCGGTCGGCATGTCGAATTTAATTTGCGGTGTGGCAGTGGGAATTACTGGTGCTACAGCGGCAGTGGCAGATGCCTCTAATTCAGCCTTATTTGTGAAAATTTTAGTGATTGAGATTTTTGGTTCTGTATTGGGCCTACTTGGGTTAATTGTTGGCCTGCTAATGGCAGGCAAGGCAGTTGAATTCCAATGAATTTTAAATAACTCATTAGTAATCTTTACTTACTGTTAGTTAGCGCATTTGACATAACATTCATTATAATATTTGATCTTGACGTCTTTTCGTACTGACAGATAATTTAGCTTGCTTCCATTAATTTATTCATGATTTATTTACGGTTACGTGATATCGCTCTATGTAGCCTAAAATCTAGTTGTTCACTCCTCTTCTTTGTAGTTAGGATTCTTCTTTAAAATCACAACACCCTCAATTCTGCTGGCATAGCTGATATATTCGTTCGTCTCTAGCTCTGCTCTCTCGCCATGGTTCAACAATACTGGTGTGGACTGAGTTATCCAGCCAGTTATTGTTTTTGGCTTACCAGCTTGCCCAACGGTATCAACAGCTTGACCGACACGAACGTTAACCTTAACGGGTTCACCTTCCTCATTCAAAGTCAATATAAACTTTGGCCTCATACCAGCGTTCAAAAAGTAAAATAGTTGATGGTGCTCTAGCATGAAACTTGGACTGGTCAAACCGATTAGCACTGTTAATATGGAGGCCAATGTCACCTTGTTTAAGACGTGAGCGTCATTAAAAGGATCTAACGTTATCGTTCCCTTACCCAAGTGAACAAGACCTTGTGCTAATCTACTGACAAACAATGTATTTTGTTCCTTTGAATAGTAACTTGCTAACTGTCTCAACAACTGTGCAAGTCTGGCGTTATTCGTACCACAACCACACAGGCCCATTGCAAAGATAGAGTTTATGGATACGTCTAAATCTGGGTCATGTGAAAACCTAGATAGTGTATCAAAAACTTTCATTTGAGGATCGGAAACGCTTACCAACCCCATTGCCAAGGGAACCATACGACGAATATGTTGGTTTCCATAATGCATTAAGTGGCCGAAATGACGAAGAGACATCTCCTTGCCAATATCTTCACCCATGGCTACCATCGCGATTCCAAGAACAGCATAAGTTAACTCATCGATGTGAGCCATCTCTTTTTCGCTATTTTCTTCTTCTTTTAAACCTTGCTCTTCGCCATCCTCCTCTTTTGTATCTTCACCCTTGGATTCATCCACATCCATTTTGTCTTCTGAGGCTTTGTTATTACTTGTTTCAGTTTCTCTGCTCTCATTTGGTTCACCTTCAGTTTCTTCGGTTGCATTCATTACTTCTTGAACCAAAGAGTCAATATCTTCTGCTGCATTACCGGGCTCGCCTTCATTTTCTTCGTCAGCTCTTTCGCCTTCTTCAGCCTCTTTGCCTTCTTCAGCTTCGACTTCTTCTTTCTTTGGTGTTAGCCTATACAATAAATCTTGGATTAGTAAGACATCACCAGTACCAGTATAAGCACAGACGTTAACTAAAACTTCAATTGCTGATGTAATCGGATGTTCTATAGCGGAAATTGTTTCCAAAACGTCTTCTACTTGGTCACCCTGTCCCATGTATAATAAACCCAAGGCCAAAGTCAAGAATCTAGTCCACTCTGTCCTTAGTTCAGCAGAAGAACGCTCTAGTAAGTTTTCCATAATGGAAGTGGTGATATCTCCATTACATGTACCAACAAAAGCATGAGCTAATACCAAAGATGCCATAGCAGACGTTTCAATAGGTAAGGACGTATCTGCAGCAACAGGCAGTAATAAGCATAATAGCTCATCGTTTCGGCTACCTGCAAAAGCAATTCCTAAACCTAACATTGCGGCTGAGCTCAATTTTGAGTTAGGATTGGTAACGTATTCGTTTAATAGAAGCATTACCGGTTCGACATCGCCATCGTGAACACCGCATGAAGAAATACCAATACCGAGCAAAGAACCCGCCTTAACTTCCACGTCGTCCGCATATAGATACTTGTCGAGCTGTTGGAGCCCATCCAAATTCCACTGGTATATAGAACCAATACTTGCCACTGTGGAGGTCATACCGTCACCTTTTGTCTTATAAACCCAGTTGTCATCGTTGAGACACAATTTGTCAGCACAGTATCCCAAATTTAACCAACCGTTAACAAATGATGCTGCCAAATTTTGTTGCGCTGAATCTAGCCCCGTGCTTGCAAATGCACTTCTGACAGAGTTATCCAAATGGCTTTTGTAAATATCCTCAGGAACTTTAGGAACAGTTAAATTCAGTTCTTTGGCTAAATACAAGAAATGCTCGCTCAGTTTAGTGTTGCCAATAATGTCTTGAGTACTGCTATATTCAAAGGAAGACTTTTGAGTAGACAAAATGTATGCTAGTTGCTTGTGTACTACGGCATCTGTTGTAGCGTCAAATACAGATCTGATTAAGGACTCATCGCCCAACCTAATTGCCAAGGCCAGCGCCTCGGTCAACTGGTTTTCAGAAAGGTAAATAGAAAATGCAGTCTGTAAGAATGTTACATCTTCTGGAGGAGGCAACAAAGGCACAAATGAAACCATATACTGGCAAACTCTCTGGAAAGTATTTTCATCAACAAATTGCGGTAGCTTATCGATAGATTCAACTTCTAGCAATAAGTCAACGGCATCTGCTTCACCATTATGCTTCAAAAAGTATGGCACAATCTCCAGAGATAACTGGATCAACACTTCTTTCTGGAAGTCGAATTCAGAATCTAACTTTGAATCTTGCTCATCGGAGTCTTCTGCCTCGTTCTCTACCTGCTGGTTGTAAACTTCACCAATTTGCAAGGTTAAATGACGGATATACTCATGTCCCCACGATTCAATTTCCTTTTCGTTAGACAGCAGCCTGAATTTTAAAGAATCATACTTTCCCTCATCAGAATACGTCATACTCAAAACGGACAAAACGTCAGCAAGCAATGATTTCAGATCCACATCAACCCACTTATCATATACTCCACATAACGTAGGATATGAAGGACGAAGGAATTTCAATGGCTTTGGTACTGCAGTCATTGAGCTTGTAGAATTCTTTATAAATTCCTTCAATTGTTCCAAGCTAGGACGATATAACGAATCATCGTCACTTACCAACCTCTCAACTAAAATTTCTAAATCACTTTTCAACTTCAAATCCTCTTCTGACAAATCTTCATCTTGTTTTTGCTCAGATTTTCCGTTCTTAGTTGACTGTTCGGTTTGTTTTACGGTAGGTTCTACCACCTTATCGTCAGTAATGTTATTTTCTTCAACCATAATACAGCAGAATCTATAGAAATACAGTGAAGTGTACTATATTGCAAAGTATTGTATCTTCTGTAATTGGCCTGAGGTTAAAAGAAGAATAGCTTACCTCTAGCAGTAGAGTGTTATTATTTGCCACCGGGAAATAATGATTTCTTTAATCTCAAGTTAAGTAATCTTTAACGAACTTCGTTAAAAATCTAAAAGACGTAAGTGTCGGGATCTAAAAACAATACTAAATATAATTTTATTAGATATTATTTCGTTTTATATGTAGTTATAGATTTGGATGAATACCGTGCTATCCGTGGAATGGCTTTTGCTTTTATTATGTTAATATTAATTTGTCTTATTATGAATCAGTTATAATTCTTATCTGATGAGATAATTACCACGGTAAGCCTTTTCCATCCAATCCAAGAGTCGGTCAAATAGTACACTATTTGCGTTATGGAATTTTATTGAATGACTTGAGTCCGTAAAGAAAAGCGTGTCGTAGTTTCGCACCCCAGCAACCGTTAAATCGTCGATAAGATTTAAAGTGTGTTGAATGTGGACGTTGTCGTCTGCTGTACCATGGACTAATAGGAAGCGTGTCACGTTGGCTAGTGCCGTCATGTTGTGGACTTTGGAGATTTCGTATCCGAGTGGGTTCTTTTGTGGTAGGTTCATGTAGCGTTCGGTGTATATGGAATTGTAGAGACGCCAATCAGTAACCGGAGCTACGGCCATGCCGTAGTTAAAGGTGTTTCCTGCGTCTTTTTCCAAGGTCTTCAAGGTCAAGTAGCCTCCGTATGACCAGCCCCATATGGATATCTTAGATTTGTCAACATAAGGCATTCCAGCGTATAGCTTGGCAGCGGCTATTTGGTCGCGAGCTTCGTAATCACCCAATCTTTCATAAATCACGGTGGAGAAGTCGTCGCCTTTAAAGCCAGTTCCACGACCGTCTACCACGACTATTATTGCATTTAATCTTGCAGCTACTACCTGGTGGAAGCTAACAGAAAATGTTTTTATTGCGGTTTGTGATCCGGGTCCACCATAAGTGTAAAAGAATACTGGATAGTGGTTCTTCAAAGAGGGGTCGAAATCAGGGGGTAAACACTCATATGAGTTCACAGTAATCTTGCGTCCATGTTCGTCCTCACCAAGGTCCAACTCATGGAATTTTGGGTAGGAGATGCTATATCTTTGTAAGTTTGCAGCAACAGCTTTGTTCTCCTTGAGATAGTATAAAGTCTCACCAATTACGTTACCCGTGACAGTGTCATCTGGATTAGAACGTAAGTCTATTAGCTTTTGGTATGGAACATTCGGCCCTAAGTATGTTAATAGAGCAAAGCGACCTCCAGCAGAGAATTTTGCGGAGTAGACCCCATCCTTAGACGTATCTGTGACTTCCTTCACTTCCAATGGGTTATCCAATTGGACATAGTACAAATGCCGCTCAACGGATGACTTTTTGGTTGAAATAAAATATACTCTATTCAAATCTGGATCAAAGCCAATTGGACCCGAAGTGACATCCCAGTCACCATTGGTTAACAACAGAGGAGTCGGGCTGCGGACAGGAGAATAGTAAACCAAATGGTCACGGCCATTCACAGTTGTGACATCAACATAGCCATCGTATTTTCTGGATCTTTTTGGATCCTTAGGAATACGCATGACATAGGAGTTTGGATCCCACGAGGAATAACTTCCTAGGTTGAGCCTACGCGGAGTGGTAAAAACATCTTCTGAAACATCTTGAATGATCATCGATAGGTTAGCTGAGGTACGATCCACGGATTTAACGAGGAAATCGCGGTCACTAACCCATTTTACTTCGAGTACTATCGAAGTGTCATTGTCGAATGACATCTGTTTCGTTGTACCAGTAGCAACTTCGTAAAAACATAAACTCGATACAGGGATGTTATTACCACTCTTCGGGTACTTAATATTGATTGTCTCAGGGTATTGACCAGCATCACCTTTTTTATAAAGGTTAATAGGGTACGTCTCCACACTCGATTCATCGCTTTTGAGGAACGAAATATAATCTCCTTTGGGAGACCACCATAATGCAATAGAATTACCGAAGATTTCTTCTTCATAAACCCAATCAGGTCTACCATTAAATATTTCTTCGCTTCCATCGGAAGTAACGGCCTTTACCTGCCCGTCTTCCACCGTGTATAAATATACATTGTTGTCCTTAACGTATGCAATGCGTTCAGAATCTGGCGACCAAACCGCAAGAGATATGTCATCGCCAATGAAATTCACATTACCAGCAACGTCTAATATATAATAAGAACCAAAACTGGAGTGTCTCCAATTTTTAACCTTATTCGTAACAACGATGCTGCGCACCAAGTTCGGTGCATTTGAAAAATCCTCGATGGTATAATTATTCTCCTTATATGTAAAGGCATTTCCATTGCTTAAAACTCTGGCAAATGATTCATCAAACGCAGACTTTAAAGTGTATGCGTCATCAATGTAAGTTATGAATAGTCCTTTGTCATTGAAAACTTGGTCTTCTGATTTAACCCAGTTTATTTCCTGGTATGTTGGAGCAAAAGTTCCATTTCTAACGGCCTCATAAGTGACCTTAAATAGTCCATTTGAAGCTACTGCTTTGTAACTAGGCGTACCTCGGAACCTAGCAGTAAGTTCACCCTTTAATGGCAATGTATTGATCAGTAAAAACGATCCCCATACAAGAGCCACAAGAAGCAAACCTATTTTGCTGACAGATTGGACTAGGCGGTTGTTATAATCTTTATATTCATCATCGACTTGTTCAAAGTCATGTAGCGAATATTTCAGCACTTCAGACATCGTAGCCTAACACTGATTTTAGTTGTTCATAAAGTATATTCTCAAGTATTGGTATGTCAGCTGTGTTTAGCATCAAGATATACTCTCTATTATAAAAAAAGTTAATTTGTCTCAAAATAAACTAACTAAACTAAACTATGACAGTTTGACACTCCGTCGGGGTTGCTGGAAACTAATTGTATAGTAATTTTTTAAATATTGCGTCTAAAGAGCAAAATTATTTATGTTTTGTTAATGTTTAAGCGCTAACAATTTCGTAACATTAACTCTCAATATTTATATTCGTTATTGACCATCTATATCCTAACGTTTCATATAAAATTGTAATTTCTTTGGCGTAGTTTACGTCGCGTATTTTTTTATTTCATCTTACAAGATCTTGGTATCCTGTCATTTATGTCTTAGTAGAGTATTTCGTGTGTCACTGTCACACGCAGTGCCACAGTGAAATACTAAATTATTTTTTAAAACCAATGAGCTCCTAATTTCTTAAATTTACATACTGGTTATAAATTGAGTACAAAATAGTCATCTAGTAACTATATTAGTGATGGGCGTGCTCAAGGAAGTTTTGTGTAGCGACCACCTGTCTACCCATCTTTGTCCTACTTTCTTATTACGCGAACATTGCTAAACGCCATATATTAAAATTACCGGTAGTAAATCAAACCATATTAGCTGTAGCTAGGATCCTTGAACACTCGCTAGCGCTTCTTCGTTTTAACGGTGCTAGTACGTCAACGGTATCAAGTATTTGTATCCTTCGTGCGTGATGACTTCCCGAAGTTGACTGTTATTTGGGCATCCCCTAATAAACAGACTTATCAGCCTGCCAACAACATTGGTCAAACAGGATAAAACAACACATAGGTGGGGAGCGGTTCAGACAGCCATATTATGTCAGGGGTAAAGCTTTGTGACGAATGGAATATCCTAGTTTCAGACCCTCAAAAGCAACGTGGCGTTAGGTCCTCAGCATCTTCTTCATCATTTGTTACATATCAAATCTCATTGAAAGCAATAGGTTCTAAGGCTACGGGGAGTGATAGCGATGATAATATCACTGTTGTATATAGACGGTACAGTGATTTTGTCCTTTTACACCAGGTATTGGTAAGTGATCATACCGCATGCATTGTTCCACCTTTGCCGGACAAAAAGGTGTTGAATTACATTGCAGGTGATCGGTTTAGTCAAGCTTTTACTCAGAAACGTTGTCATAGTCTGCAAAACTTTCTCCAGAGATTAGGCCAGCACCCTAAATTATCTCAATCGAAGATATTTTACATATTTTTGACGAGTCCTGATTGGGATACCTATCGTAGGAATTTGGCAGGTGTCGGCAGTACCAGTAATAAGGAAGAAGTAAGTGAGGTTATTATGAATGCTTTTAAATCTGTGCATAACCAAAGTGACGAATTTGCCGAGATCAAGGAACGTAGTGATAAACTTGACCACAATGTCACGAAAATAGATAAGCTGTTCCATCGCGTTGTGAAGAAGCAGGAAAGCATCGCGGAAGACTACAGCAGATTAGGAAACAGCTTGCTGGCTCTACAGGAACTTTCTCTTTCTCCTTCGGAAGCCAATGGCTACAATCCAAACGCCCTGGGGGAGAAGATCAAGATCTTTAACGAGGGAATGAGTCAGATGTCTTATAGTCTTCGCGACTTGAGCAAATACATAGAGTACGAGTATATTGTTGACTTGAGGGATATGGAGCATTATATTGATTCGGTAAAACAAATGATTAAGCTAAAGGACCAAAAACAAATTGACTATGAAGAGCTAAGCGAGTACCTAGCAAGATCAGTAAATGAAAAGAACAACCTTATTTCGGGGTATGGAAGTGGTAGTAACTTTTTCAAGAGTAAGCTTGAGGAGCTTGCTGGCATAAATCAAGAGGCTGCCCGCAGGGAAAAGATCTATAAGTTGGAATCAAAGGTGCAATCCCTTACACTAGAGGTCTCTAGGGCAAAAGTTGTCGCCGATGCATTTGAAAAGGAGGCCCTTAAGGAGGTCGATGTTTTCGAACAAATAAAAACTCGGGAATTAAAGAAATCATTAACAATGCTGGCGGATCATCATATTGGGTTTTATGAGAAGATGGTTAACACTTGGTCTAAAATAGAAGAAGCATTATGATAACCATATAATAGAATCATATATCTGATTAGAAATTGCCGTTTCTTCAAGTAGTGTCACTTTTGTGCTCGCATCTGTTACCGTTTGTGTCTTTTGTGGCTATGCATTTTAAAATCATTTCTTAAGCAATCTAACTCTTGTATTAGGCTGTCGTTTGAGGAATTGATGACTTTCCAATCTATGTCTTCATTAATATCAGTATTGTTCTCAAACGAGCACCTTTTATCCTTTCCATAATACGCTTCAAATTCCGCAGCGGTCAAATATATAGACCAATCGATAGCTGGGAATGTTTCCTTATCCAGCTTCCTTGTAGATTTTGTTCTTGGTTTAGGTGCTTTGTCGTTTTCCCGTACATAGAAGTACCTCAGTAGCATTATCGCTTCTCGTCTTAATAGTCCAGGGATCACCAAATGTCTATTCTCTGGTGAAGTGCTTGAATCCTTGTGGATAGATAGAATAGAGCCATTGCCTCCGAACCGTTCATTGCCGCATCCAAACACAACAGAGCCAATACCTAGTTGTTTTAATGCCGATGCACACATAATACATGGTTCAACCGTTACATACAATGTAATGTCCTTGAATATAGAAGTATCCTTGCGTCCAAAAACTTCTTGAACTTGTTCAATTGCCATAAACTCTGCATGAGCAATACCTGTGAGCGATTTGTTTGTATCGTTCATACCATATGCGATGAGCTTGTTGGTTGGTGTATGAACCATAACGCATGCAACTGGAGTCTCACCATGATCAAGGGCATACTTGGCTAGTCTAAGAGCTGTTTGCATATGAGCTAATGCTGCTTGAGACATTTCTAGGATACTATTTCCCTTGTTTGTTGTTTTTAGCCATTTAATTTGACCTTCCATACTCAATGCTGAAATATATGTAAAAATATGAAAAGCTCTATAAGTTAGTGAAATATTTTGTAAACAAATAAGCTATCTAAAAGATGATTATTCATAACCCTAAAGCACTGGTAATCTCATCTACTACAGGGCGAATAAAGTCTTTCTTGTTAGGTACCATATGCCCGCCTTGATGCTCGAATGACTTTACTTGTTCTTCGCCATAGGCGTGTAAGTATATATCTCGAGCATATTTGCTTCTTACAGATGGCACAGAGTTGTCGCTTGCCCCCCAGATAAATATAATCTTAGTGTTAGAGCCCTCGGTGGGCTTGAAGTCTTGTTGGTACTTTTCAGTGATCCTTAACTGCGATTCGTTTTCTGGGTCTGGTTCAGTATAGGAATACCCTGATACACTTAGAAAGACTTTGAAGGGCGGATGGCTTGGTACCAATTCTGTAATTCTATTCGTGACAATAGCAGCTATGGCAGCCCCCTGCGAGAAGCCCACAATTCCATCGTAGGGCCCGTTTTCTTGAATGTATTTTGAAATCGATGCGATGGCCTTGCTAATATTCAACTCTCGAGAAATATTACTGTGATAGCACCAGGCCTTATTGATTTGTGCATATTCTATCTCCTGCCACTTACTATCATCAATTTCAAAAGGCAAATCACTTTTTTGGAGCTCGATTGGACCATCCATGTAATTGCATTCAATATTCGCTTTTTTAAGCAGCTTCCTAATACCGGAAGACTTCTCGCTGAATAGCTTGGCATTTTGTAGAAAGCCGTGAAGAAATAGCAATCTCGGACCTGACATCTTCCTAATGATCTTTAAACTTTATAACGACCTTTATGTTGACTATTTTGCTGTTTCGACAGGTAAGTAGAAGTAATGAAGTGCTTTAAGTCCGAACAATGCTTTTTAAGTTGCCGAGAGCTCGAAAGTTAACGCATGGTAACATAATCATACCCACGACTAGAACTCGGTATAAAGGTCCCGTATCGATTCAAAGTAACATTTTGGACCGCGAACTAACGGATTTTAGACCAACAAGGCCGAGCGCCAGTGAATTTATGCTGACACAACTTGCCGACATCTGATCACTTAGATATACTGTGTGATTTTAACAATAATCATTCAAATCTACATTTTTAATTGACATCAAATCTCCCTATTGAGACTTTTAATATCTCAATAACAGCATTTTATTACAAGTGTCGTAGTTTAAATTAATATAATGAAACAGTTCAATTCAAACGCATACAGAGCAGATGGAAAACTAGTGAGTTCCCCAAATTATTATATTGTATATATGTTAATTTTAAACAAGGCATACGTCCCTCGTAAACTCTATAAGCGTCAAGAGATAAATTATTTTAATCTTCTTGAGGAATGTTAGCCGTCACCATAAAAAAAAATGCTGCAAAGCGCGCTGATTCCTAATACTAGAACCGTAAAGTATTGATAACCAACTAATAAATAAAAACACTAAAACTTGGGGTTTAGGAACCTCTTTTCAATCGGCCTTGATTTGTTAGAATAATTCTACTCTTATGGTTGGGAATTCCAATTCCACAGACGTGTCTAGCAGTTTAAACTCAGCGGTGATTGTTGCATCAGCTGCAGCAAGTCAAAGTCATTCGATCATTCAAGACCCATCATCGATGTCTTATGTTGGTAGAGCATCTGAAAATGCTGAATATAATCTGGCAAAGGTAATCTGGGATAACAAGCAAGATATGGCTACTCTTGTGCAGAATAATGAAAAGTATCCTGCTGCGCGGCGAAAGACTTTGCGTTATGTACTGGAGAGACAAGGAGATGGGCCGTCTTTTGAAGCACAAATGTACATCAATAGGATTCCTGACTATCTTCCATCCAAGTCAGATTTTGCTCAGAAACTAGAATCATGTAAGGATGGCACATTATTGCTGAATTTGGCAGCTACATTCTGTCAACCCCTACATGAAGTTGAAACAGTAAAAGCATTATTTCGTTTTAGAGACTACTTCTTTAACCACGAGGGCTCGTATAATTTCACGTTTAACCAGTTTGTGAGGATACACCCTCTTATATCATGCATGATGGTAAAATCTAAGGGCCAGAGAGAGAAGGTAAAATGCCCAAAAGCCTTTGTTTCGGAATCTAGATGTCGGATGGATACATCACATAGGGCACGAAGTTATAAAACAAGGTCGAAAAAGCCCAAACTTGAGTGCGATTGCAATGTTACCTACCGTATCGAGATTGATATTGAAGAGAAACTTGTGACCATTCTTGTGAAAGGATTACATACTCATCCAATCGAAAACGTACTGGCCTTCAAGGTATCGGCATTCTTGGTCAATATAGTAGATGAGCTATGTATGAAGGGTATTAAGAATGTCACGCAGTTGCAGTCAATCATGAAGAAACGACTGGAGCCTTACGATTGGAATTCGATTGGATTTTCCCAGATGTTGGCTACAAGGTCTCACTTCAGTAACAGAATAGCGAAATTTCATCCACCAAACGGGCTTGCAAAAGGTTTTGAGCCCGGAACAATTGTAATAACACACTTCGAATCCAAGAAGGATTCCGACGGAGCCCAGGACGAGCAGGACCTTCTTGAAATGGACTTACCGTCCAGCTCGCATACGTCTGCCTCCGATTCAATAACATATAACAACGTGGATGCGTACTTCAGCGAACAGATATCCCCAGAGATGGAGTCTGAGTTAGCCCATTTGCAGAAGTCGATAACTTCTAACCTACATCGTATCCAACAGGCTTCCAACAAGCACCATCGCAACGGAAATTTGGAGTGGGTTCGTAGAGTTTCTCATCAACTATCGGATATGGTCAGACACCTGGAGGAAGCGAACGATGCACTGTAAATTTAGTAATGACTCTATTATCAAACACACAAGTATTCCTTTTCGGAACAGACGGCATGGTCAACCAATTTATCACTATTTCCACTTGTGCTCCTGGTAAACTCAGAACCACATGCATGCACTACGATATCGTGGCTGGAACGTATGCATTGTGTTATATTAACAACGCTTGATACAAGCCGTAAATATTGCTCAGTATTGATGTTCTTGTATCAAACCGGTGTTGGGCAATCTCGGTTATTGAAACTCCCAGTGTCTACATGTTGCCACACAAATTGTGGCAACGTGCCAACAATTTCACAATAGCTTATAGGATGACTTTCAATTCTACCTAGATAGAAGCAAGATGACCGATGTACTGTATATTTGAATCAAGATTGATTTTATAGCATATATTTAAGTATATTATATTATTAATCTAAAACTAGAATACTACTGTGACTGCAGAAGCAGCACATGCAACAGGATTCAGAATAGCATATAAAAACCTAACGGCTCAGTTATGTAATTAAGCTCTTCCTCATCTCATCGCGATTTAAATCTAGCGTCATTTTCTAAAAAAAAGCCGGACACATGAAAAGAATGTAATGTCATCTCGTCTTAAACTTACAGTAAAACATATAGCTTACAACATGAAGCTTAACTGTTCCGTTGACTATTACGTTCAAAACGGTCTGAGGAAGATTAAGCCTTATTGGAATACTCGATCTTCTTATGTTAAGGGAAGGTGGCTAAACAAGACCATTGCACAGGTTTTAAAAGATGAATTCCATTTAACTGAGCTAGAAATTCAAACAAGAATAAAGAATGGACACTGCCAGATATTGAGAGATAATGTTGCAGTAGATTGTAATGTTGATTTAATTCAAAATAAGGATGTCTACGTATCAAAACAGCATAATCATGAACCACCAGTATTGCAATGGAATGAAGAAGCAAGTAGTTCACAGTTGACAAATACCGCTGGCATTCCAGTTATATATGAAGATAGTAAAATTTTGGTAACTAACAAACCGCCGGGAATTCCTGTCCATCCCACTGCATACTACTACCAAAATACCTTAACTGAGGTATTGAAGAACTCACTCGGCTACCGTGTATTTCCATGTCATCGACTAGATAAGATAACGTCAGGCATTTTAATATTCGCTAAAGACCAAGAAACAGCTGGTAAATTTCAAGCAGAGATCCGTGACAAGACAATGCAGAAATTTTATCTAGCTAGAGTCGACGGGGAATTCCCAAGTACGCCGAGAACCTCGACATCACCACTATTTACGTTTGAGCCAAAGAAAAGCTTGAAAGGTGCATTTTCTTCTGTAAAAGAAGCTGAGACTGTATTCGAAAGAATTGGATATGATAGAACTTCAAACCAGTCGCTTGTGCTGTGCAAGCCATTGACTGGAAGGACGCATCAAATTAGAATACATTTGGCAAGATTGGGCCATCCTATTGTTAATGACCCATTCTATAATATAAAAAACACCAGCTATCCGAAAAGAACCCAATTTATGATAGATTATGAAGATTGGAACTCGATTCCTGCTGAAAAATTGGAGTATTTATTTAATGAGTTTATTGATGAAATTGAAATGGTTTGGCGTGGGCTAAATAATAATTGTGATGTATGCGGCGAATGCGGAGAAGAGTTACCGGTAGATCCTTCTATAAAACAGTTGATATTATATCTACACGCATGGAAATATGAAAGTGATGATAAGCATTTTCAAACGGAGTATCCAATTTGGGCCCAAGGTTTTCTGCCATAATATCTGACCTGGTCGTTTATATCTCTAATTCTTTATTCTAATAGACTTTTTATTGTAATAATTGCATACATCTGTTATAGAGGAGTATAAGTACATAACAATTGACCTTTAGCAACAAATAGTTATATGTTGCGGTCACCAGCCAAGAACTTCTCTTGGAATTGCTCTGCATATTTTCAATTGACCATCCGCGAATTCAGCTAACCGGTAACTGCCCTGCTTCACCTTATCACCTTCACTTTCAATAACCCGTATCTTCTTTCTATTACAGTCATACGAGCTTATAATGCTAACATGTGGTTTATTTGGAGTAAACTCTATAATGTTCCTATGCAATAATCTAGAATGGGTAACAAACTGACCGCATGTTATAATTAATATATCCCCAACCTTTACAGCTTTTAGTGTTTCGCCATCTATTTTATCACCTGCTGTATATTCAAATACAGTTACACCATAGGTATTTCCAATTGGAGCTATTAAATTTGGAAACTCTGCGTATATTTTTCTAACAAAGCCTTTACTGAACTTGCCAACCAAATCTAACGCTTTTTCATGGATTTTGCTACTGAAATCAGTCAGCGGTGCAAATCGAAACCTTTCTGGCTCAAAATGTTTTAACTCTTTCCAATATTTCACCGTTCCTACTGGGTCCCTTTCATCAAAAAGTACCCATACATGTAACTGAGAGTAGTTATCAAACAAAAAATAAAAATCACGACATATTGACTTCGCATTGCCTCTCTTGTCAATGATTTTTTCATCACATTCCCATATAAATGAACCCATCAAAACTCCAAGGCTGGTAGGTGCTTTCTTGTCTAGCCACCACCTATCCTTCCTATTGAAAACGAATTCTGGCATACAGGATGCTGCAGATGTGGGTTCTGGAAGTTCCGGACTTATCGTTGGACTAAACACTGGACTGCTTGCATTGGATGGGTCTGCAGAATCTAATTGAGGAGGAGGGGGAGGGGCCATCTTAGATGAACCTAGATCTAGTCCCTTTGATGACACAAAAGGTTTTGGAGCATCAAAAGTCCTAGGTGGTTCAAGGGTCCTCTGAGGATCTGCTGGTGTTAAAGAATGAATAATACTTTTACCTGTAATGTCCCGGAGGGATTTTGAATAATTAAGCTTCTTGGGCTTAGAGTGAATTGATCCAATTTTGTTTTTGCCCATCCTTGCACCAAGATGCTCGCTGACATCACGATTAGAAGTTGTAGTTGCTGATGGAGGTGGAGGTGGTGCACCTTTCTTCAACAATACTTGCTCAATTGATGCAGAATCATCTTTTTTCATCTTTGCAGTGGAAGCGTTTGATTCTGCAATCGAGGACGCAAGACGAGAAGGAATGGGATCGTTTCCTAAATTGTTTATAGGATACCTTTGATAAGCAGCGCTTCCTCTGATCATTGGTGTATCAATAGGGATCATTGATGCAGATGGAATTAATGTCATATTGCTTGCTAGGGTCATAGGTGTTTTATTATTCTGCACATTGGGTACTTGATATGACATGGATAAATCGAAATCAAGATCAGCATAGCCAGTACGAACCAGAGAACTAGATTTATTTGATGTTTTCCGACTGTTACCTAAAGACGCTGCTATCGGTATTAATTTGACGGGTATGGAGTACTCGTCGCTTGGAGATTCATCACTAGTCATTGGAGCTGATTTGGGCTTGTATTCACTGGAAAACAATTCGTCGTTGGCTTCAATACCGGGAGTCATAGTATCAGATGATTTAAATCCTGAATCAACATATACGTCGTTCACTAAATAACCTCCATCATGACAATCGCCTAAATCTGTCATTGTGTGAGTAGACATGGGGTTTAGGTTGAGACCAGTTAGCTCATCTGCAGATTCAAAACTTTTTTTATCTAAATCATCAATTCCGGAGTTAGGGTAGTGATCCAAGACATAAAATTCATCATTATCAAGAGATCCTTGACTGTCTTCTAGTGAAGCTATGCTCTGCTTTTCAGCGTGCTCTATTTTGGACTCAACAGAAGGAGTCGGAGATGGTACATCCTTCGTGTAACTGTTTGCTTTAAACTTATCCTTAATCACGCGAGGTTCAGATAGTCCCACAGATGGTATTCCAAAGCGATTCATAGTTGGAGAAACACCAAATTTCTCTGTATTTGACAACTTAGCAATCCTTTTTTTTAAAGCAGCACGACGGGACTCGTCGCTACGTCTGTTATTCCTGCTTTCGAATCCCGTCAAACTAGGAAAATCAACAGGTATGCTCATACTGATATTAGCATTACTGTAATCGCCCGAATCCGTTGGAGTTTTTTCTTTAATGTCTGTAGAACTTCTAGGTAGTATGTCAGCGGCATGTTGAGCCCCAGAAAAGTCATTGTCATCGGTAGTAAAATAATCCGAATCAGAAATATCCGTTTTACTACTCTCATAACCCCACTCATAGTTTTTCCTCTCACTTCTCTCACTGTTTTCCTTCTCTGCCTTCTTTTTCTTTAGCAAGTTAATCTGAGCATCATGCTGGAGTTTCTGTTGGCCCTCCAGTTGCGAAAGTTGCTCTTGAAGACTCAATGGCGGTGATCCATGATTTGTTGGGCTCCCTGAATCATTCTTAATGTATCCTAGATTAATTGGTGACGCAGAACATCCCTTAGGAATCTTCACCGGAGTAGGCTTGCAGCTCAAAGCTTTTGACATCAACTCCGATGGCAGCGGGAAAACAGGTCCCCTCTGTTTTTGAACCGGCTCCGTAGATTGTCTAGGCTCCTCGACAGGTGACCGTTTACCCCTTGGAGACCCCAGCGTTGCAGCGCTTCCCCTCTCGATCCCAACCGAGACTTTTGGGGTTTTACAAACCGCGCTTGACCGCATAAAAGGCATTTGAGCTGCAGGATCCAATGATGGGAAACCCCCAGTAGAACCATTAGCACCGAATTTCAGACATTCTTTTAAGATAGTCACAAAAGTCTTTGGAAATATTCCTTCATTCTGGAGCCCTTCTGAGTCCACAAAGTGTCCATAGTACCACTGGTTATCTTCAATTGATATTACTGATATAATTTGATCCTTTTCAAAATGCAAATCCACATTGTATTCCGAAACGTATGAATATTGTGCTATAACCTGGAACGGGACCTCTGGATCCTTTCCTTCGTTCATTATTCCTGTTGTGCTTCCACTTGGCAGAAACTTGTTGTGGTAAGAAGAAATCAGGTACAATAAAGACGGACCGACATCTAAACAATTCCCTTAAAAATGACAGAAAGTGGAACAAAGACAGAGCAGAAAGGACCAAATCCAGAATTCAGATCCAGGAGTTATAACTTGCTTAACTGGAGATCTATTTTGGCTTGTCGCATTTGCTAGTATTAAGAGTTGCCCTTAGCTGTAATTGGTCATCATGAAGATCGCATTACTTCTCCGCCAAGTCATAAAGTTCGTGATTAAAGACGCGAATATTGAGGTGTTAGGGGGAAAGATCTTTGCTATATTAAAGATTGAAGAGCTTTTGCAACTGTGGGGACTGCTACGAACAGGCAGGTTGGCAAAACTGGCGAGGGTTTTAGAGCGTTGTGGTGCTCTGCCGGCGTTGCTAGTATTATACCCGTTAGCGGTCAAGGTCAAAGGAGAGTACGAGTGGTTGTCATGGAACGGGACGATGCTTTTAAGTATGCTGCCAGTGGCGCCGAGCTTGCCGGATTGGGCTGTTTCTCTTGCTTCTACAGAGTGTGTGTTGGGCGTGCTGAGCAAGCGGTTGACTTTTGTCCGACGTTGGTTTGAGAACATGACCGTTGAAACTAGAATTCTAATCAGACAAGCCTTAATAAGTGTATGTATTCCGCTGCTAAGGAGGGTGACTGTGAACCCGGGTCCAGTGGAACAGTGGCTCTTTGGCAAGAGGTCTATCCTGCATGATTTCCTTATATTTTATTCTGCGTGGAACGTTGCCTCTATTTATAAATTTGTGAAGCAGTCTCTCTATAGAGTGACGGACGGTAGCGATAAGCGGAAAGATCGAGCCAGGCCCTCAAGCCATCACGCAGATATTGAGCCGTCGAATGTTAACTCCAAGCACTTGCTCTACCGACTCCGCGAGATGGACGAACTGTCAACGAAGAAGTACAACCGCTATTTTGATAGGTTGCTAAGTTGCACTATTCGGAGGAACTTTACTATATGCATGAAATGGGCGCTTTGGAGACGCAGCATTAACTGGTTGTTCAATTGTAATACGTCCTATATGGTTGGTCACCTTCAGAAATCTGTCGTGATAATGCTCACATTTTTAATCCTCAATGGCGATGAATACCTAAGTGTCAATACGGACGCTCTTAAATACCTTTTTCATTGCATTGTCACACAAAAGCTAGGCACATTGGACCCTTCAGCCAAGTATTTCCTGCTGTTAGCTGGCCTTAACTTTGAGTTATATAATGTACAGCGCTTAGTTAAGTGAACAATTGAATATGATGTAACTTTTTATTTTTTTGAGGGGCTGTCTAGAAGTAAGTTTATTATGTACTAGTGTATTATAAACTGCCTTCTCACTATTACTTGTCCGAAAGACCAGGAGCGTTCTTGTCGCCCTGTAGCTTTAAAAGGATTTCCTTAAATTTAGACCTGTCGCGATCACCTATCTGATCGGCATCATCAACATTTATTAATTGCAATACACGGTCCCAAAGAGTGTTATCTTGATTAAAAAACTCTTCTCTTTCCTTCAAAAACTGCTCAGCTTCGGCCTTTGATTGTTCTAATTGATGTTGCTTTTTCTTATTGTACACGTCGTAGAAATCATTAATATGCTGTTCAGCTTCCTCTTGTAGCTTACGTTTAGCTTCTTCTTCCACACGATCTCTTTCTTCAATCTCTAACTCACGCCTTTTCTTCCAGTTGTTCATGATTTCCTTTGATTCCTCTGCAACGCTGCTTGAATCAGAGGCTACATACCGATCTTCACTTCCAACGTCACTAAATGCATCATCTGACATTGTTCTTTCTTTATTGGATATACCTCTATAGGAATTTGATTAGCACTAATACAAGATATGTGAAACACTGATCCTTTAGAGCTTTTATCTTGAGAAATCCTGTTTACAACCACATTTATGTATTTAAAATGTACATTGTCAAAAGCTTCAATGATATCTCCCCTATTGAAGATAAATCTGGTCACGTGCTAGACTCACAGACTAAAATAACACTTAGCTATATAGTTCTATGCATGTAACTACGATATCTATTATATGATCGTGATTGAGACATTACGCCCAATGTGTATTACTTCATTGGTGTCGAGATTGACCACCTTCAACCCTCTCAGGTTGTGGTAATAGCCGGGAATGATTCCGATGCAGTTCAATTCTACTTCATAAGTTTCACCTGGGGCGATAGGTGGCACCTTATAGTCGTTAGAAAGCAGTATAATACCTTCGTAATTCATTTTTAGACGAATATCTTGGGATTGTTGAGCTCTAACTGAAGAATAGTATATCACAAGGTTCAGCGAAAAGGTCGAGGCATTGTCTATCTGGAGAATCAATGGAAACTCACGGCCACACGGTACAGGTTCTTTGAGGTCACGGATCTTGAATGTGACACCGGAGCCAAGTTTTAGGCCGGATTGATGAAGGCATGATGCGGATGAAGAGTACCGTTGGAAACCACCAGGTCCAGCAAACGAGGCTGTGGAACCAATATATGGAGTTGTGTAGCCGGTTGATGGCTGAGAAGGTAGGGCAAGAGAAGTTTCTCTAAGGGTTTGAATTGTCTTCCTTAATGACACTTCTGTGTCCCATACCGTGACAATTGGATGCATTTGATGTTCTCTTTTAAGTTGGTATTCTACAGTGATCCGAACACGGTGAGGACGGTTCTTGTTTTCAGGAAGCTGGTAATTGATACTGTGGCTGTCAAATTTGGTTACTGTTAGTGGAAATTCTATCTCCCACATGGGATATACCACTACCGAAGATATGTCATCGACCAATTCATATCGAATGGATGAGATCATCATTTCCGGGTCCGGAATAAATTCACATATCGCCATAGAAGCCTGAAAGTCCAACGATGAAAGGATAGTATTCCTGGATGACAGTGTTAAATTTCTCAGCCGCATGGTCAGCAGCGTATGTATTGGAAGAGATACGAATTCCTCTTTTAAAACATTTTCATTTACCACATCATTCGGTCGCTTCTCGTGCAGTTTTAGTTGCTTAAAAGTAGGTAAAATTTCATTATCAGGAACAAAGGTTGTAGGAACTTCGTTCTCATCAATCACTTGGTATTCTAGTTTCAAAGTCATTCGATTCTTATTGCTATTGTTCATGCACAAATTGGTGTGGAAAATCTTATTGCGTATAAGCTGTTCATCTAGCTTCCACAACCTAAATCCAGGAGGTCCAGCTGCCTTCCAGATCGATGCATCGCTGCCCTCGTAAACAACAGCTTCATTTATATTGACCGTGAGTTTTTTTGGTTTGCAACTTGTCGGATTATAATGGAGGTATACAGGAAGGTTCTCATCGAAGATAACGAACCTCCGCGAACAATGTAATGTCTCGAGCTCCTCAAGAGGTGTTTCCAACGATAGATCTAGATCTGAGATTGGAACCAACAGCTTCATCTTACCGCCATACACAGTGTATATGATAGTCACTGCAGAGGACGCTATGTTATTTCCAATCGAAACACGTTGCAAAGTGTTTAAGGTTATACTTTTGCTACGGCACGAAGAACTTCCTCGCGCTCGGAATCACCAAAGACAATGGACTACCTTATATGATTGTTATCGTTACGTTATTTACAAGGATATTATTTGCATATATACTATAAATATATCATCTTACCCGTCTCATCGAATCCAATCTTACGATCCTTTTTATTATCACGAGATGTAGTACCATAACGGAAACCAACCTTACCCACTGGTTTGTTGATAAATTTAAACCTAAATCTATCACCTTCCCTAACCTCACCATACACTACCTTTTTCAGGTCTTTTTGATCCTTGTTGCCGTTCAAGCCTGAAGTTTCAGTAACATTAGTTAATTTTTCCAGCGTTTTGGCTGCTGGTTCCAATTCAAGAACATTAGCTGCATCGATAGGTCCAAAAGGCTCCGATTCCGCTAGTGTTAGTATACGGGAAGAAAGGGCCTTGCTTGGAATAGGAATTTCACTCAGATTCTCATGACTGCCTGTGCCAAACACAGGGAACATCTTGAACATCGTGTCTGCCATGGTTTTTACATGCTGTGATATGCGGTTCTAAATAGAACACTGTTAGTAAAAGGAACAATTGGATATATTAGCGAGTTAATTATTGCACGGCTGAAGGGGCCTCTAGAAAGTCTGGTCAGAGTAATTATAAAGTGAAACCATGTATTTTGTCTTAAAGACTAATCGATTTTAATGTCTCATCATATCGTATTTCTAGATGCCACTCAGTACTACAATAACCCCCAAGTTTGAAATTTAAGAACATACCTGTTTTTCCAGTTTTTCTTCCAATTCGACTAATCTCACAACGGCCTCAACCCTGGGCACTTTTAAATTGAACTTCTTGGATATTTGTTGGACAGGAATTTTTTCTACTGCTACCATATGATAAATTGCATGCCTCGTTTTATCATCTAGTATGTGATTAGTCTTGCAGTGATCATTAGATGGAAATGGCTGCAATTTGCGAGATTTATTAGGTTTCAAAGGAGTTCTATTTGACACAACAAGAGTGTTATCAGCGGTAATAGTAACAGCATTCCCTGTAACTGGATCAACCAAAGATTTACCATTCTCAATATCTGGTATAATATAATTAGGCTGATGATCTGTTGGCGGCGAAAAGTATTTATTGTATAAATACTCGCCTTTAAAGTTCTTGGGACCCAAGAACTGCCTCATTGCATACTTCAAATTAGAATCACCTTTGCCCCTCGATGACCTGCCCAACAGATGATATGGGTATTGTGGGTATGCATTTTGGCGGCCCGAAGCATGTCTTCTTTGTTGCTTCACCACCTCTTGAACCAAAGGCCTTGATATACCTTCTGGTGATGAAAATCTCTTAAAAGACAACATCATGTATTATCCCAAATGATTCTGCGAGACGAACAAACACGAAACAGCTCAATTCTCAACAAAACCCGCACTTGGTTTAACTGGTGCCGTATCATCAGTTGTGATCTCCAGTAAGCGAAAGCGTTGAACAAAAAATTTTCAACTATCATCAATAACGGTAATTACCCGGCTCAACAGCCCTAAGTTGCTACCGCCATAAGACGAAAGGTATCAAGGTCGAAAGCACATACGTACTAAACCATTAAAGGCTTTGTATATGCGCCAGAGTATCTTTAGTGAGCGGGAGGCTGTTATTGCACCTTTTTAGTTCATTAACTGCAAAACTAAACTGGCGTCTTTTCTACACTGTTAAATAGTCAACGACAAGGTGTAACGGCCTCTTAAATGCAACTCGAATCTACATAAAGTGCATTATTTCTTCTATAACTGCGCAATATTGTCATCCTCTTCGGCAAAGCGATTCAATTACCTGGCGGTTATCTTGAATCACGTGACTGAAGGATAGTGGGCGCGTAAATTGCGCTAGATTCAAGAGATGTATACACTTGTATACATATTACTACGCATCATATATCAGGACTGGTATAAAGAAGGAGAGCAGTAGACGTTATGGGCGAAAGTTCGCGACAGAAGCTATATAACCAAAGCATACAAGATGCATACAATGTGCTTTTAAACCAAAAACGAGCTTCAAGATCGTCTGCAACCATAGAGAACGACGAAAACGAGGAAGAGCCTACAGAAATGAGTGAGTTTAGCGATTCTGAGGGCGGTTATAGCGATGATCTAATTCAAGAAGATGAGTTTCTTGCTCAAGAAGAAGATGAAGAGTACTCGCGATTTAAGAAATCAGTAATTCATGACCAGGTGGATGATGATTACGGATGGTTAGATGATGACGAGGATACCGATTACACGGAAGAGGCAGATCAGAGCTTCATTCAAGACAATGGCGAAAGCAGTTATTCATCAAGAGAAGGCTCGGTTCTGCACGAGATCTCGTCGAAAAGCTTCTCGGGAAAGTGGTTACTGATTGGGATTATTACTACGGCTTTGATCTGGTTCATGGTTAGTCCGTCCTCAAGGTTGGAGAATATTGAACGTGAATTGAAGCACACAGGCATGGGAGGAAGACAGGATCAAGGTACTAATAGCTTAGATTTGGACTCTAATATCAAGGTGATTATCCAGCAATTTGAGAAGAACATTAAACGTATTCTACCTAAATATATGAAGAAATTAGAAATGGATGTCGCAGACCTAGAATCTAAAGTCCAGAAGATTGATCAGCGTTTGCTGAATCAAAATATTACACAATGGGAGAAGGATCTAATTACGAATTTGAACGATAAACTTCCCGAAAAGATTCCCATTGTTATGGAAAATGACACTGGGATGTTATTAATTCCAGAGTTGCACGACTATTTGTCGGCTATGATTGGACACGTTGTGAGGCAGAGTGTTACTTCACTGCCTCAGTTCGATTTCAATCTGAACGATTACGTGAAAGAAGTTCTCAAAAATAACTTCCAGTGTGTTGACAAGCAAACATTCCTGGATCAACTGCAGGGAAGTTTGTTTTCTACAAAGAAAGAGATTTTAGAGGAGCTAGAATCTCGCCTGTCGCATGTTACAAACTCGGATTCTGTATCACAACAGTATTCATCCGTTTTGATAAAAAAGCTTGTACACAGAATTTACAATGCTAACCAGCATCAATGGGAGTCAGATTTGAATTTTGCTACTCTAGCACAAGGCACGAACCTTCTTAATCACCTATGTTCAAAAACCCATCACGGACCTGTTGGGCCTGTGGATCTATTACAAGATTGTACGAGCTGTACGTCTACATATTGGAACTGCCAGCCTACTGGATGTACTTGGGCTATCAGATTTTCTGAACCTATGTTTCTTACCAAACTAGGCTACATTCATGGCAAGTTTAGCCATAACCTTCACGTTATGGCTGCAGCTCCGAAAACCATTAGGGTTTACGTGAAACTAAATGAGGTCAAGAGGAGACCACCTTCTAACTTTGAATACTGGAGTAAGAGCAGTTCCTTTATCGCTTTAGGTTCTTGGGACTACGACATATTTGATAGTCATATTAGGCAAGACTTTGAGCTCCCGCAGTGGTTTATACAAGCCAAGATGCTTGTACGTGCAGTAGCTTTTGAAGTTGTATCGAACCATGGAAATCAAAAATATACTTCCTTAAAAAAGTTCGTTATTAATGCTGTTACTCCACAAGATTTGCAGTTAATGGATAAGTTTCCTCAGGACTGGAAAACCAAAGTACCGGACTACTCGGTTATGATAGATGAAAAGGAACGACTCAGAGCTTCTCTCGTTGCAAAAAGACATGATGCGGATAAAGTACCTTCATTTGGGGATGACGAAATTGATACCTAATTCCTCCGATGCTTCGCTATGATAGCGCATTTTGAACAGTAATAGCCGTTTCTTATCGGTGTAATTTTTTAGGTGTATTATTTGGCGTAATTATCCATTTGGAGTCCATCAGTAATCCACAATTTTGCATAATATATCATTAAAACTTTTCTTACTTCGTGATAAGTTTAGTAATTGCATTTTTAACATGATCTACACTTCGTGTCGTTGTTTTATATTGACGCATAAAAACACAATTAGAGTTATGATCCTCCAATGAAGTTATAATAGACACCTAGTTCCCCTATAATCAAACTTATTGGTGCTACCTATAAGTTGTAATTTTATACCGCTATGGCGATGGGTTGGGTATTCTAATCAGCGGGTATGATTGGCTTATTTTTATCACTAATAACAGGATGTTGATGTTATTCCACCTAACTTTCTTTTTGTCATCTCTAATCCTTTAATAGATACTTAGTCTTTGGATTTGTTGATATTCTTTTGTTGGCGCTTAAGTTGCTACTGAAATTAAATTGTTCTTCCCCTTATTTTTGGGTGCCATAACTTAAAGCAATTATTTAAGTTACCAAAATTAATACAAATTAGAAGTGATGGGAAGTAGGTGGTGTGGGAATTAATTAAGAAAATGAAGGAATTGTATGTTGACATATGTTTGGAATATTTAAGCGAATAAAACAAAGAATTGCAGACGGTGAGTATGTCTCTGTGAAGGGTAGCCTAGTTCATGCTATTGATGAAAAGGAATACAATAGTATACTGCCCATCACCCTGTTAATTGATTCACAGGAAAGGAAGTCATATGTACGCCAAGATAAGCCTTCATTATTATGTATATGGAATGGCGTTCAATGGCCGGTTGATACCATTGAACTGGTTGGCACGAGGATGAACCTGACGTTTGGCGGTGACCAACATGCTAACTTAATTACAGTAAGCGTAACTGACGATGTCAAAGGGCTAAAATCTATGTTTGTGAACGAGTCCATGCATGTATCTAATGAATGCGTATTGATTTCTACGTCAATACCCTTTCGGGTTAAATTAGAAAGGACTATAATGCTACAGCGGTTCGAGAATTGGTCCATGCACAAAACTCTTACAGCCATGTTACTAGCAATAATAGGTACACGTATTCATGATACACACCTGGTTATGAGAGGCATATACCCCTTTGCGGACTGGTGCTATGTATTTATTAATGATAGGTGGGTTAAGGCCTGGGCATACGTGCGTTTTTCGCGTGAGCAAGGCAAGAAGAATTCTACTGAAAATACAATCCAATTTTTCAAAACCAAGAGTTTGTCGAAGAAAAATCTCATTTGTTCAATTGATAGCTCTGATTTCGCTGAGGAGGTATTTTTTACTCGGGACACGTCCACATGTGATCTTTCTGCGTTGAAGATAGATAACTTACGAGCATTTTTATCTGAAGTGGACACAATTAAGTACGTGGGCGATGTTCGAGTTTTTACAAATGACAGAAAAACACGAGCTTTCGAATATCGAGGCGGTTCTCCTGATATTGAAAAATTGAAAGTCTCCAAATACTCTAGTAGTAATAACAGCACAGTGAGCACTATTGAAGTTTCCGAGGATAGCTCTCCGGTGAGAAAGGTTCACGGACTTCTCATTAGACCACTACCGCATAAAGGAATTCATCACTTGGAGAGTTTGGTAAGGTTTATATTACCAATTATGGATTGTCTTCGGCTCTATGGCAGACCTGAAGGATTCCTTCTTGACCACAAACACCAAGACTCTTTGCTCTTTGGTCTACCAAAATTACCTATCACAGATTACCTTGCACAAGAAGAGCTGAAATTACTGGAATCTGAATCATTCAATAGAGAGCACCCTCAAAGACAAATAAAATCCTTTGTTTGTGACCAATTAAAGCTTGATAGATCAAATTTGACGTTTGGTATAGTTCACTCGATGAAAGAAATTGCCAGTAGTCTACCTTCTACTGCAGCATTGAGCAACACCGATTTTTGACCATGAACTTTGCTATAAACTCTATACCCCCCATATATTTTAACTGTATAAAAAGGTGCCATTGAACTCTTTAATCCATGTAATCCCTTTGACATGTGACGTGACACAAAGTATCTTACGACTACAAATAATATTAATACTTCAGTAGGGGTAACGTTTCATTAACAATTGGTTATCTATCGACGCCTAGTATGCTATACATCTCCTATCTGATTAGAAAGATGAAAGCTAAGACTGTACTCCTTCTACTTGTCTCTACTCTGGTGCTAACTGTCGCAGAATCAGATGAAACCGCGTACGACAAAGCCGAGAGGTATATACAAGAGACCCTAAATCCATATATAGCTGACGCTGCATCTTTTCAGAGATACGTACACTCTCATCCAGATGAATTTGAGGTCAAAGAAATTGATGAGGACAACGCAGAGTTCTATGTTAAGAGTCCAAGCTGGGTTAAACTAGATAAAGGTGATTTCAACTCAGCTATCAGTAAGCTGGGGAAAAAGCATAGGTACTTGAGAGGGAAACACCTCCAAATAGATGACGATAAGTTATTCTTAAGTATTGAAGACACCAACTTGTTTGATGAGTTACCAACATGATTCGATTGCTAAAAAATAACCGAGTCTGCGAAGTTTCGAACCAACTATCAACAATCACTTTAAACGAGATAATTGGCCAAAAAATTTGCCACCTAAAATGATGAATTAGTAGTATTTACTATGATATATAATATGGCAATAGTATTTATAAGAACTTAAAGACGTTTCTTCCGAGTTATTTAGTGCTATTAAAAAATGCAGGCTCCAGTTATATTCATGAATGCGTCCCAGCAGCGTACCACTGGTCGTGAAGCGCAAATATCTAATATTACAGCAGCTAAGGCAGTCGCTGACGTTATTCGTACTTGTCTAGGACCTAAGGCAATGTTAAAGATGTTGCTAGATCCAATGGGTGGTTTAGTACTAACAAATGATGGTCATGCAATTTTACGTGAAATTGACGTCGCACATCCTGCAGCAAAGTCTATGTTGGAGTTGTCACGTACTCAGGATGAAGAAGTTGGAGATGGTACTACCACAGTTATTATCCTTGCTGGTGAGGTTTTGGCACAATGCGCGCCATATATCCTTGAAAAGAATATCCATCCAGTCATTGTCATTCAAGCATTGAAGAGTGCACTTTCGGATGCGTTGGAAGTTATAAAGCAAGTGAGCAGACCTGTGGATGTAGAGAATGATGAGGCTATGAAAAAGCTTATTCACGCTGCAATTGGCACAAAGTATGTGAACCACTGGTCTGAGAAGATGTGCGATTTGGCATTACGTGCTGTGAAAACAGTTAGAATCGATATGGGAAAGACTTCGGATGGTGAGCAAAATTATGAAATTGATACGAAGAGATATGTCCGTATAGAGAAGATTCCAGGTGGTGATGTTATGGAATCCACCGTATTATACGGTGTCATGTTGAATAAAGATGTCGTGCATCCAAAAATGTCTCGTAGAATTGAAAATCCTCGTGTCGTACTTTTGGATTGTCCTCTAGAGTACAAGAAGGGAGAATCGCAAACTAACATTGAGATTACAAAGGAAGAAGACTGGAACAGGATCCTACAAATAGAGGAAGAACAAGTCCAATGGATGTGTGAGCAGATATTGGCTGTCAAACCAGACCTTGTGATTACTGAAAAGGGTGTTTCAGATTTGGCTCAGCATTACTTATTGAAGGGTGGATGTAGTGTTTTAAGAAGAGTTAAAAAATCTGATAACAATAGAATTTCCAGGGTCACTGGTGCTACAATTTCTAACCGTGTAGAAGATTTGAAGGAATCGGACGTTGGAACTAACTGTGGATTGTTTAAGGTTGAACTAATCGGTGATGAGTACTACACCTTCATAGATGAATGTAAAGAACCAAAGGCATGCAGTATCATGCTAAGAGGTCCATCGAAGGATATTTTGAATGAAATTGAACGTAATTTACAAGATGCTATTGCAGTTACTCGTAACGTGATGTTGTCACCTTCCTTGTCTCCAGGTGGTGGTGCTACCGAAATGGCTGTGTCTGTTAAGTTATCAGAGCGTGCAAAGCAATTGGAAGGTATTCAACAATGGCCATACCAAGCTGTTGCGGATGCAATGGAATGTATCCCCCGTACTTTGATCCAAAACGCGGGCGGTAACCCTATTAGAATTTTGTCTCAACTGAGAGCTAAGCATGCACAAGGTAAATACACAATCGGTATTGATGGAGACACAGGTAAGACTGTGGACATGCAAGAATACGGCATTTGGGAGCCAGAAGTCATTAAGCAACAAAGTATTAAAACTGCTATCGAAAGTGCTTGTCTATTATTAAGAGTTGATGATATCGTTAGCGGTGTCAGAAAGCAAGAACAATGAACAGCTCTATAGATATACTCGCATCCATAACCAAGTAGGTAACACCTGTATAATACTGTTATTGTTTCTAGAAATTAATGAACTTTTCCTACCCCGTCAAGGGACAAGAAGGTATATATATATTAATGCAGATACTATTGTTTAAATCTTGTCAATTCTGATTCCAAGCTTAGAATCATGTTTCTTAGTTTAGTACTTGTTTCCCTCTCTAAATAGTTCTCAATTAGACTTCTTTGTTCTTTGAGAGCCGCATTAAGTGGTAATCTTTCCGCATGGCACCCACTGTTTAATAACATGTCAAAAATTGGAGCCCAGATATCTCGCTTCCAATATCTTTTGAGGCTATTAGTCAAAAAGTACCTGCCATCACTGGTTTTTGTTGTTTCCACGTACTTGCCAAAAAGCATTGCATGGATTATACCCGCTAGTCCATAATAATCGGCTTCATAGCTCCACGGTCTACCTTCCCTCATTTCTGGACAATCTTGTTGATCAGTCGGCCAATTAGCTTTAAACTTGGTTCCTATTTGAAACAAAGATAGATCAAACGATCTTCCAAAATCGATGAGAAAGATACCCTTATTTGACCATCCATTATCTCCTAGTGGTGTATAATCGCCCAAGGACCGGCACTCCTCGAATCTGATCATGCAATTGTCAGGCTTAACATCACCATGTATAATCCCAACCTCGTGTATGCATTCTATAACTTTCATCAACTCCACCGTGATAAACATGCATAAACACTCATCTAATGTTCCCCCAGTTCTTTGCTTCTCTAAATTAATCAGGTCCAGGATCGTACCCTGGTTTGCGTAGTTTAATACCAAATAACTCTCATCTTGAAAGCAATGCAATGCGCTAACATTAATAATTGATTTAAGAATTGGGGCCTTAGCTAATCTTTTTTCGACTTGTTTGAGTATGTAAAATTCCCATACACTTGCAGGCTTTTCAACTTTTAGAGCCCTCAACTCTCCAGTGCTAGATTCAGCTAAATATACTGTTGCATAGCCGCCCTCGCCCAACTCGGCCCTAATGCAGTACAAATCGTTTGTTTTCTTAAAGTCAACTATAGGGTTTTTGTTAGCATTTTTTGTCACCTTATGAATTCGTTTTAACAATGCGCTCATTTTTAAAGACTGGGAATATTGGTAGTAATCACTGTAAGTCTGTAATGCCGGTTGTATGGACTGTAATAATTGGGCTCTAAGCTCATTGCTAATTGGATCATTGATGATATATTTCGGAGTCGTAAGGAACACCTCAGGTTGAGTCAGAAAAGGAGAACTTTCTGCAGTGTTTATTGACAGTGCATCACTTTGTCGTCTTTTTATCTTAGTGACTTCATCTTGGGAACCTGCAGCTTTAAATGCAGACTCCGTCCTTTCTTGAATGGGAGTCATATAATCTTGAAGGGTATTTTTGTATGTAGGAGTTGTTGTAGATTTCCCCTGTTGCATTTCCTTTGCAACTATTAAATCTTCTTTCTTAGGTGTTCTTTCTTGATCGTTTACTTTAACCTCCGTAAGATCGTCCATGTTCTTTCTTGTAAATTCTTCCGTAAAGTTCTCAAATACAGTAAACCTCGTTGTGGTGTCATCGTTCTCCGTTGGAGGCTTTGGACCAGTGTAGTTTTGGTTAAACATTGAGTAAACCTCTTTCATAGCATCCTTAGAAAACATTGTGACTGTTGGAGACCTTGCTCTAACTTCTGAATAATTGGTATTATCATCAATGTTTTCATCTCTTAGTGGTAAGATAGACGTCGTTGTGATTTTTTTGTATTCTTGAGGGCGTGGAGTCGATACAGATGCTATCGAAGGGCTTGTTAATGGCGATTCTTTCTTCTCTTGTAATATTGCCTTCCTTCTTTTCTTCATAAGAGGCTGCTTTGAATCACCGGTCGAAGCATCATTAATCTCTGGCTGCTTATGGTACACCTTTCTAGCAATTGCCAGAAGTTCTTCAAAACAAAATTCCTGTCCATGAAACGGGTATATAAGATCAAAATTGCAGTCGATCTTCTCTGGTTTGCGCCCTGGTTGCTCAAGGATCTTATATACTGGTCCACTTTTTCCAATTGAGTCTTGGTACGTAGGAATCTTGCCAATCATATGGTTATCAACCACTTCTTGAGCCAACTTTTCTGTTTTCGTGCCTGGCTTTAGCGGCACAGCTTGAATATGGTTTTCCTGTTCCCTTCGTACTTTAGAGTCAAGAGTTATCCAACTAGACTGCTTTAGATCTATGCCATTCGGTTCATCACTGTTCTCATCCTTGAAAACTTGTACCTTCCCGTTTGAAGAAGATGGTCTAACTGGTATTGGTTTAGCCTGAAGAAGTTCCGAGTTTTTCTTCCCAAGTATTACCTTTGATGCAGATGCAAATATATCCTCCAAATGGCGTGCATCATCATAGCGTACACCATCATCGCCTATCTTCTCCTCGAATAATAATAGGGTTTTTCGTACTCTTTGAACAGGTCTAGCGTTATATTCAATACCGCGTTTAAGCACGGCTATTGCAGAGCTGTATTCCCTTCGCTGGAATAGTACATGTGCGAAATCATCATAGAACATTGCCAGTTTTTCCCCTATCTGCTTCCTCAGTAGATGGACAAATATATCCTTCTTCTCCTGTAAACTGTGAGCAAACATTTCAATATACGACATCCAAAGCTTCACGTACCGTGGATCATTTTTATAAGTATCAAAATTACTGAAGTAGTTTAGGCACCGTTCCATCACATCTAACATTCCACTCTGCTTATTCGTTGCGCCTTGAGGATAAGCGGTATTGATCCAAGAAATGTAACTTAAATATAGCTCTAAGGGATCATCAAGCTCATCAAGCTCATCCATCAACCTTTTTTCATATGAGAGCCGTATTTCAGCCAATTCACCGCTAGGTTGTTGGAACGCTTCACTTAAACGCTTGGCAGATCGGCCTTCCCTCATAGGGAGGATATTCTCTTTATGTTGTTCCAAATCATCGAAATGAGAGACTTTCAAACCGTTTGCTGGCATTGTATCAACACCGCGACTGGAGTCAGAGATTCTACTCTTCTGTTAACTACTTTAATTGTTACAACCTTTAATAATTAGATTTCACAACATTGGGTGAACTCTTTTGACAGAAAAATAATTTACATTTTAACTATTAATACAACAATAAACACGAGAAATATATGTACTTATAAACTACTCTAGAAGCATTTAGCAGCTCATAGCATCAATTATCCTTATCTATCCTAAAGCCAACTGTTTTACCTTCTATTGCCTGTTTGATCTTTATGACAAAAATATAGGTTATTAGCACATTGGTCTGGCTATTTTATTTGTGAGCGCATTATATGTTAAATATAACTGTGCACGTTAAATTTCACTTCTCTAATGTGATTTTTTGTTATTCATTAAGTGGAAGCCTCTTGAACGGCCTCGATTATAGCGCTGATTTGCTCCTCGCTATATCTGCTGTCACACTCTTCAACAATCGAGAATAAATGAACTACATTTGTAGGTAGCTGGTTAACTATTTGCAATTTTTCCAACTTGTACAGATCGAATTCGCCTAGCTTGCGCATGAGAATTGTGAATTTTTCATCGTTCAACCTAGTAATTCCTGACTTCGTTGGCTGACTTGCTGGCTGCTCAGCGTCTTCTGGATCGGTTTCCTTGTTCATGCTTAAGTAGTTCACAGTATCTCTGGTTATCGATTGGAGTTCAGGGTGGTTGTAGGGCCTTGGTTTCCTCCATTTCGATTTACTGTCCGTCATTTCAATATCTCCATCTGTGACCCATTGGTGCTTTCGCTGTAGTTTTGATAAGAACTGCAGTACTTCGTAGTCGCTCAGAAAAGCATCCCGGACTGTTTCAATCTTCATTTCGAGACCATAAGCGTCAAGGCTCTTTAGTAGATGAGCTTGCACGAGATGAAATGATCCTGATAAAACTTCTCTATAAAACTGCAATTAATTTATCACGTGATCCTGATTATTTCAGTGATTGTCTTAAAAGCTAGCGACACAGTCCTATGATCAGGAAAGACTTTTCTCGTCCGCGAATACTGTAATCGCAATCTAGTCAGGCATCAGCAATATTCCACTCTACATAAAGTTGCTTTATTCTATGAAACTAATTATGGCACGTGGTCCTTTGCTGTTGTCTAGTTAAACTTTTCAGTAGAACGCTTCAACAAGGCCTTGTTGGCGCAATCGGTAGCGCGTATGACTCTTAATCATAAGGTTACGGGTTCGAGCCCCGTACAGGGCTTTCTTTTTTTTTGAAAAGTTACGTTCTTCTTAAACATAGAGTTGTAACATAAAAGTACATAACTACTTTTCAACTATTTTTAATGCGTAAGATTGACCTTCAAACCTAATGGTTTGGCAGCTGAAGCATGACCTATTAGGCCCCTAGTAACCTAGGTAACCTATGAGGTTCTATGAAATAAAAGAGTTGTTACTGTGAGCTGGGTAGGGTAAGATTGTTATACCATGGCTAATAAGCCTAAGAACAACATTGCTGTCCATGCCAATTCCTTTCTGCTACCGTCGTTTCTGCTCTTTGCCGCTTGTTTATTATCAGCTTTAAGGACTGTATGTTGAATTTGGGCTTCAAAAAGTGATACCGCGGGTCCGTCGAAAGATTTCTGTGGATCGATAATAAGGCTCTTTCTTGGATTAGTATTAGTAGTGGTTGGTAACTTGGGCTTAACTGCTTTATTAGGCGGATAAGTACTATTAGAAGGTGAGTCAATTGGACCTAAACTTGGGTTTCTCATATTCTTCCTAGCCTTCTTAACCTTCTTTTTGCCCTTCTTTTTACCATTCTTTTTACCCTTCTTTTTGCCCTTCTTCTTCTTTTTAGCTGGAGCAGAATATATCATTGAGTCTTCAGGATGTAGCAATTGACTCTCCTGGAACTCGGCAATTGCTGATTCGAGCCTGTCATTAAGTTCGCCGCCATCGGATTCAATGGATGTCCAACTGCCGCTTTTGTCGCTATAACTGTAGGTATTCCCGGTAGAATAGTCACTAACAATCACCTTTTTTATATACGCAGTGAAAGGCAGCTCTGCGTAATTGGTTTCACCTCCTGCCCACTGAATTGTTCCAGGCTCATTAGAAGGGTCTCCACCTGCCCAGATACCCATAAAGACTCTCATGGGCGTTTGCGGGTACCCATGCTCAGTATTATTTAGCAATGTTCTCACCGGTTTGCCATCTAGGTACCAAGTTGTCGATTCCATTCGCCAATCAATGGTATACGTATGGAACATATGCTGGGGCAGGGCCACATTGTGAAATTGGCCCCTTACGTATGTTGTAGTATCTCCCTTGTAAAAGAAGTTTGATTGGAATTGCCCTCTCTCCCCACCCAACCATTCAATGTCGATCTCGTCCTGTGTATCACTCTGAAGGTAGAAGGATGATACTATTCCTCTTCCTTCTGCTGCCTTCATTTGCACCTCTACCTTCCCATACATGATGTAGAAATCAGACATAATGGCAGGATTGTCAAATCTCTTTGCCATTGTAAAAGCTACACCATCCGTATTATATTCAACGAGCCCTGTATTCGTGTAATTAACGAAATAGGGCGACTCAGTTTTAAATGTCTCCCATAGTGTAGTGCCTAACGCGGGATTTGGATCACAGTATTCCTCTTTCAATGGATTACACATCACTGCTACAGCAGCGGTCCTTTTCAAGTACCACAGGACTAGTGCAAGTACTACTGAATATTGCATCTCTTCGATAAAGCTACCGATCTTTAAACTTAACTAAAATCCTTTGTTTCTCACCAGTTTACGTTCTTTTAATCTGCTGTTTCTAGATCCAGGTATACATATAATCAGAGTTGCTGCTCAATTAGATAATGCACTGGTTGCTTTAACGTTACTCAATAAGGGTCCATACAATGCATAAATATCATATAAAAGTTTATAGTCAATAGACACAATAGATATGATATTTAATTTTTGGTCGGATCACAGCTAGCTACTAGTTGCCACAAAGGCAGTCTACTGAAAGATTTTACTTACTTCGTGTGGCCACACTAGCAGTTGCACCGTCGCGACCCTGGTATAAGCTTTAAGCTTTTATGTCTGGGACCACAGAAAGGCGCTAAAGTGCACGGCGGCTGGAAAAACATGTCTCCACGGAAAAATACGACGGATGAAAAAAAAATTAAAAAATAAACATGAAACGGACAGGAATTGAACCTGCAACCCTTCGATTGCAATTTTCCGTAATACCAGGATTTAACTGGAGTCGAAAGCTCTACCATTGAGCCACCGCTTCAAGTTCTTGCTATTGACAAATTATTGGCATACAGGAAGGACACTCATCTGTCGTAGAATGTCGTAGATTCAAATAGGCATCTCGAAGAAGTAGCCGCCAGAAAGAAACGACGAATCAGATCTGTATGGAGGAGTAAGAGTAGTAGTGAGAAGGATTAGCTACTCTAAAGAAGTAGAGTAACCATTCGGAGTAGAACTCTAGCCGTAGAGTGCCTATCCAGGATCAAGTTTGAGTACAAGAATGAAGCTAGGACGAAAGGACCCTAATGTATATAAAGACCATAGTAGATATTAGAATACGACTAGGAATCCAAGAAAGGATAAGTGGTCATTGACTCAGATTAGACCTATATACATAGTAAACTAATCTATCATTGAATATTTAATACTCACGTGATCAAGGAACTTCAAGTTAGCACGTGATCGGTTAGATAGTCCACGACATAGAAACAATTAGTCACCACGAAGCGGGTTCATCTAGTAAGAAACGTCAAATAAGATCAGTATGGTGTTGTGAGAGCTGTAGTGATGATATGCATTAGTTATACCCATTCGGGAAAGATGGGGGTACCTAAACAGGACCCCATGATGAGAGGAGAGTAGCCAGTGTTAAATATCCGTTAACTCTTTCACAATCATCAGAGAGGGACATAACATATTTAAAGAGGCCATAGATATTCAGTTAGAATACGACTGGAAGTCAAGCAAGCAGGAGGTCATTGACCATATTATATCTATATAAGTAGTAAACCTAATCCATAAAATAGAGATACTTAACTTACACGTGATGGGAACTAGATGTTTGCACGTGACCTATGTAGTCTTCGACAATTACATTTATCTAAGCGACTGTGACGTTTCCTAACTGCGGCTTGGCGAGAATGTTAGCTTAAAGGAATTGAAAATAGAAAGGTTATATAAGTTACTAAACTATTTTTATTATCAGTGAAGCCTTCTATGACTTCATAACCGGTATTGCTTAGTACACCTTTTGTAGTGATATATGCCATTTGTTATCTATATACTTAAATTACGGCATCTAAAGCATTTACCAGGCCTTAAACCTTTACATAGCGGTGGGTATTCTGGAGGAAACTCCTGACCTACGTATGTTGTCTTAATAGCAGTTTCATATGAAGGCACTACAGTGAGTGTGTTTTCCACAGATGATCTGAGTGATGAGAACGTGCGCACGGTTTGCTCCGCAGATATTACGCTGTCAACGAAAGACGGCCTTATATTGTTAATACTACTATTATTGCCAAGGTTGGCCCATGATGGACTAGTTCCCTCATGGTCAGCATGAGTTCTCTGAACTTCATGCATAGATGACATACTTAAGGTCATGGAACAATTAGGAGAAAGAGGTATGCTTGGACCCGCCGATTCAGTTGTTATTGCTATATTATTAAGCTGTTCCTCGTTCCACAGTGTATCGGATATATGACGGCCGTATAAAGGAGGACTGGGTTTACTATGAGCGAAAAGGGGTTGGTTTGCGGATATTTCAAGGTCAGAATAAGTTATTAGAAACTTTTTGCGATCAGGGCATTCGGTAAGTGGAATGGACGGGGATATGAAGCACTGGAAAGGTAACGACGTCCGCAGTTTCCAGACGTGGCCTTTAAGATCTAGGAAATTAATCACTAGCCGCAGATGATGACGGATCTTTAAAACATCGAGTAGTTTGCAATCTTGAACACATGCAGTATAGTAAGGTGGAAGCTGTATCTTACCGTCAATCTCCCAACATTCCGGAGGGTTGCCAGCAGGCTCCTCATCCCCCGAGTTAACTGATAACCAACGATGATTAAAGTACACGGTTTGAACGAGCCTTCGAGTTTGCTTCTTCGGTATATCGGGGGTGACAATTGTAAGCTGTTCTATGACGCTGGCTTGAATTGAACCCAGTCTAAGACCCTTTTCAAGGGGTACAAGTTTTATATGGACTGGTATTAGATCTCCAATTGCAACCGCCTTTGCTGGGATATATATAGAATAATCCACCTTTCCTGCCCAGGTTTTATCTAAACCAGTAGTTTGCGTTAACTGCAAGGCATCCGGTGTAAGTGTTCGTATAACCTTGATATTTTTTTTGCACTTAAAGCGCCTACGAAATCTGCCTCTCTCAATTACTGCGATCAAACTGTACCTCAATGAAACGTTGTCTAGTCCTTCAACACTCTCCTCTAAGGAACCTGGTAAAAGTACACTAAAAGGGATCTCGTAATTGCCTTTATCAAGAATTCTACTACCGTCTTCTATGTCATCCATGTCAGTTAACTTTAAAGCTTTCGCGCATTTACGTAGGCTTCCAAGCCTAGAAAGTGGCTTATCACTAGGTCTCACAGGTAGATCAATCCCAGTCCGAAATTTGGTATTGGACCATAACTCATTGTGCCCCCAACTATGATGGTAAACAGTTTTGGTATGCTTCAATGGCTTATGCAAGTTAAACCTGATTCCTTGGGACAATGTGTCAGAAGATATAATTAACTTCCCATACAAGTCCAAAGAAACAAGCTTAACGAAGATCGGCTTAGTAATCGAAAGCACCAGACTTCCAGCAAGAAAAACCGATGGAGAATCTTCTGGCGGCCCATTCATAACTACTGTACCATCCTCACAGGTGTTTAGCCTTATTTCAAATAAAACTGGTCTCATATTGATTTTGTATCCATATGGTGTGCTTGATCAAAATAAGAAGCAACCCAATGCTTATCTATAATAACTCCGAATCTAAGAATAGCTGCAACTAAAACCTCAACTAATATTAATGTATGCAAAAGTAAATCGGCAGTAGAGGGATTTTTTTTTTGATCTAAGTACGTTGTTAACAATTGAGGGCTTAGATCAAGGGTACCAAAAATAAAAATTCAGGCTTTTCCAACTCCAATAACCAGGTGGGTTGACACAATATATATTCATAAAGTTGGCATCAACAAGATCATATTGTATGGTTATATACTAGTCACCACAGGGTTAATTAGGGGGATTGTTTTCAGCGTGAAAGTCTTGACACAGGTCATAGCTAGGATCTTAATGGATTATCTTACTTTCGTGGTGGGTTGATGTAAATTTTCCGAGAATAAAGGATGTTCCAAAACATTTCACAGGACATTCTAATCTAGACCTGCTTCTACAGATTATGCATAAGCGTATGCAAAAGCGTATGCAGAAGCATTAATAGCATATCCGTTCGTTTTTGAAAATCTTCTCACGTCTTCATCAGTGCCTAATTTTTTTAGAGTGCTTTCCCGTGTTTTTTAATCCATTAGCAAGGAATACTGGCTTAATAAAAGACAGTCGCCACCTCTCTCCGGATCTAATACATAAATGTACATATATCCTTCACTTGAAACGACCTTTATCGGTATCATCTTCACAAAATTCGGGTGAACCGAAGATGAAGAATTCGAATATGCAGAGAATTCTCCAGTAGAAATGCTGCTCGAGAACATAGACGACCGCCCCTCGAACAATTCTGGATATTCAGAGATATCTAAGTTTATTGCTGAACCAATTGCACATATAGTTTTGATGTTGTTTGCATTCTCAATTGGAATTTTCAAACTTGCGAAATGCCTACTTGGTTCCAATATTGATGTCACTTTAATAGGGAAGTAGTTACCCAATGCTTTGGCTGCCTTTCTTGATAGAGTTTGCGATGACTTCCGTATCATTCTTCCCACAGTTTTTCGGCTAGAGTCAACAATTGGTTCTCTTGGCACCTGTGAGTCGCTTTCAACGGAGTCGACATTAGACGTTGTGTAACGATTATAACCGCTATCTACTCGAGCCTTCCCCCCTTCCTCAACATCCTCTTCATCGTAGTCAAGCTCTGCTTCTTCTTCGTCTTCTTCTTCACCCTCATCATCCCCTATCTGTTCCTCATCACTATTTACCGCCACGTGTGAACCGACTGGGGAGGGCTTGCCTAGTTTAAAAATATGAACGGTCTTGTTAGAAGAGCTTGCAGCAAGGAACTCATTATCCTCACTAAAACTTAAAGAGTTGATTCTTGTGGGATATGTGCCCCTTCTAAACTGGTAGACTTTTTGGCAAGTTTCTACAGCAAACACCCTAATAATAGTACCCTTTTCTGATGCAGTAGCCAACAAGCTCCCATCCTTGCTCAATGCCAAGGCAGCTATTTCACCTTTATGCGCCTCTATAACCATAGTGGGTTGTAATGTTTGAAGGTTAAATAGTATCACGTCGCCATTTTTTATTATGTGGCTGCTGCTCGTTCCAGTATTGTTACTGCCACTACCAGCATGCCCATGGCTCGATACTGCAGCTGAGGCATCATCCGAGCCACCAATATGGTAATCTTTAAGATTTTCACCAGAAGATTCAGATATGGTATCAAGCTGGTCAGTTAAAGATTCTGAATATGATGCCTTCTTCGTAACATTTATGTTATTTGTGGTAGCGTTTTCCTTGATCTCTGAACTGATAATTTTTGGAGGGGATGGATAGGCTAAATAGTTATTCTCAAGTGATGCTGAAAGGGAAATTAAGCCATGCGGGTTCAAAGAGGTCTCAATTGTGTAGAGTAAGCGCATGCTGCTAATATCATATATGTATATTTGCTCGTGTAACAGCACAACTAACCTTGATTTGTTCATCTTCACAGCTAAAATAGTCGTTGGAAAGGTTACTTCACATATAACCGAGTGTCTTTTTGTATTAATTATCCTCAATCTCCTCGGTGACATAGCAGGGTTATCACCAATGCCCACTACCGCTACCAATGACGTTGAAAATAGCATTTCAACGATACCGCAACCTCCGTCTTCATCTGAATAAAATCTTCCAAAAGGATCACAATTCAATATTTTTAATCCTTCGGACGTTCCTACTGAAATGCAAGTTCCAGTTTGATTGAAATTGATGAAGTTTATAATAGGGGTGTTCGATTTCGACATTACTCCTTGTAAGTATTCGGTATTGTAAATGCAATATGAGTCCCTTAACAATATATCAATTTTGCAACTTAACTAGAAGACACTCGACCGTCGTATTCATAAACAGTAGTAACTTCAGCTTCTTGCAATGGACGGTAAGGATAATATTTTGTTGGATATCTTTTATCTTATTGTGCCTGAATACTTGCGAAATATACTCCTTTGTAGTTCTCCTTTATGTTTTTTTTCCTTTACGACTAGGCTTACGAGTTACATCAACATCTATGTAGTAAAAGGTACTATTAAACAGTGTATGAAACAGTTTTACAAGGTGCTACTTAGCGGGTTTGTAGTTGTGTAAATGTTATGCTTAGTTATATTAGTTATTCCCCATCTTACTGACATCTCATGATCTGTTTAAAGTTCTTTCCAAACGCAAAATCTAAACATTCCTACTAGAGGCTAAAAACAGATTGCCTCCTAACCATAGGAGGAAAGCATAGAACAATGCGCTACTAAGACATGCCTTCACGGACTTTAGGAAACCTGTTTATAGTTTTCATTTGTAACAATACCAAGTAAATCACGTGTTCTCATGTTACAAGGGAATCTCGTTTGACTAGTAAATCCGTGGGGCGGTGTTACGAAGCGAATTTGATGGAATTCGGGTATAGGGTACTCGGAAGTGTGGAGTCTAATTCTAGACACTGGCAAGGGTTTTGGTTAGGTGGGGAGCCCAAGAAATTATATACCGTACTGTTCACATCTAGATAAAAAGCACTGTCGTCTTATTGTAATGAGCAACAGGTAAGTCATTCATAAAGGTAGTCAAAGTGGCCGAGTGGTTAAGGCGATGCCCTGCTATTCGACATATCGGAAGCGTTAGGCATTGGGTTTTACCTTCGCAGGTTCGAATCCTGTCTTTGACGTTACTTACCTATTATTTTTTGAAAATTGTATTATTAAAATGTATTAACGGGATTTTAAATATAGCAGCTCAATCTCAGTACGGCTTCTCTAATGTTACAAGTTATCCGCAGGTATCAACTCCTTATAAAGGTACATTAGTATTAATAATTAAATATAGTATGGTAGTTTATTTGCGGGTTTCTTGGTACCAAGGGTCCGGGACCATCAAAATGTACCTTTCCATTGCTTCTCTAAACCTATTTTTATATTGCCTGGGTGTCACTATTGTTGGCTGCTTTGTATTACCTCCAACAAGGCCCTTTTCTTTGACCCAACTTTCTAATTTCTTATCCCAAGTAAAGGTTCGTATGCAGTCAATGATACCTACAGTTAGATTGTGGTTTTCATTATCAACTCCAATAACTAGAGAATAATCCATTACATTCATTTTAGCCAAAAATAAGGTATCGTTCCACAAAGATGCACGTAGCAATTTCTTATCATATTCTCTCACAAAGATTGGAGATTCGTATATATACTCGACCATGTTTTCGTCTAGTAGCACTTCGTTCTCCCGACCTGTTTGTTGCACATGCCTATTACGCATAGTGCCCTTAAGATCGAATATTCTTGTGGTCTTCTTGTCATAGAATAGGTTTTCCATGATGATAACATCCATCTTGAAGCTCTTCCCTGTTGCAGAATTCCTAATCTGAATTTGAAAGAAACCGAATATTTTTGCTAGCGCGGTTGGAAGATCATGGAATAATGCCTGACCCATATACTCAAAATAACTGGGCGCAAACTTCACGAATGCATCTATCTCAGGGCGAGATAATTCTTTGAGAACGAATCTATCGTCCAAGGTTTTTAAAAATGCACTGCCGCTTTTGCCGCCTGATGAATCCCATTTAACGCACCTAGATAAGCTTTGAATAAAGTCTCCATCACTGCATCCACATTTACGACGGAAAGCCTCGAATTGCTCAAAAAAGAATATTTTGCAGGACATGACTGAACTTCCATCTTGGAATTGGTATCTTAGGTGCATTCCTGTTTTCTTAGTCATTATTTTCTCCAAATCCAATGGTTCTGGTTCACTTATCTTCATTAAAACCTGTAAATCGGCTTCTGTTGTACCGTCTTCCGTAGTGCTTTCCGCAATAGATCTATATGATTCAGATTCAGTCATCTTTTTTGCCTTTGGAGGATTTACTTCTGATTCACGTTGTTGAACCTGGTTACTCATGTTATTCATTTTCTTAACATAGTCCGAACAACTTAAGCAGAATGCAATCAACGAACTAGGTTCATCCTCCCTAATAATAACATCATTGTCCATAAAGATATGTTCTGTTTGAGTGGTAGGATATTCCAATGGTTTCCAAGAAGTTGCCGAACGGTCTGCCCAGAAATTTGCAAGTGTTTTCATTAACGACAATTTCTCTGATGGGGCAGCAGCATCAGAGTTATCCATGTTGACATTTGCTGGAGTAGTAACAGGTGGTAGTGGCTCATTTTGAGTATTCTTGCCATTAGTAGCAAGCAAATCCTTCGACCTCATATCCTTGTCTTCATTTGCAAGCAGAACTCTTTCGGACCACATATGAATGGAGTTTTCCAACTCTGTTTCTAATCCCCTTCTTAGGTTACTCTCGGCAACAAAGGCATCTGGGGACGCCATACCAAGTTCAGAATGAGAATTTTGATTTGGAGCGACAGTTGATGAAGCGGAAATCCTGCTGGCGAGTTTTGTTTCTTCGTTCATAGGCCCGTCGACAGCATCTATGACATTCTTGTATACTTCCACAATTGGAGTAGAAGATTTTACTCGTATTGCCTTATACTTGTTTTTATTCATCTGCAGTCTTTCCATCTCGCGCTGCAATTCAAATTCCTTTGATAGTGCATCAAAATGTATCTGGTCGAAAAAGCTCGCCAGTTGACCAACTTTACCATCTGCATAACAGTCTCTGCTGCGTTGGGTAATGGAACTGTTTGAACTGCTCATACTCAAATTTCTACGATCCCTTATTGTAGATCTTGAATCTCTACTTTGACTATTATTATTAGTGATGGTATTGTTATTATTGCTATTATTGTCGGGAGCTTCCGAATGTAGAGATGCATTTGATTCCACTGTTATCTGACCACTCGAATTCATGTACTTCAGTATAGGTGGCGCCTGGGCACTAGTTGCGTTCGGTTTGACAGTAGGGCTGTCCGACGTTTGTTTAATCATCTCTTCAAATTTGAACGCCTCTCCCAAAACCCTACCTCTCCTGCGTTCGTCTTTCAGGGCAAACTTTAACGCTTCTTCAGTGGTCCTTAGCATTTGTTTAGAAGTCGAAGCGGAGTTGAACATCTGCTCATGTTCCGTATCATTCATATTACCGATGCTTGATGCAGAGTTTTGAGATTCAATAGTATTACTGTCATGTGAGTTCTTACGCGATTTCTGAACAACAAAATCAGCATCTGAACGTCCCTCATCATCATCACCATGGCTTTCTTTCGATTCGTCAATGGTTTCACCCTCCTCGGGAATATCTGTAATCATATCCATATCCCTCTCCTTCTCGCAGTCTAATGAGCCTTTCTCATCTGATCTTTTAAAGTCAACGAGCAGTTTTTTTAGTTGTAATGCAGTAATACGGGCAATATCCTTATCCGTTGGAAGGAATTTCTTCTCAAAATCGACAAATTCAGCATCCCAACCAGCTGCATTATTATGCAACGCCCTAATTGCAGCATTGATATGTAAATGCTGATCACCTGGAGTGTCTCGATACAACTCATCAGTATATTTGATCAAACGAGTCTTCTCTTCTTCAACTTTGGCTTTTAAATCCATAATTCTTGCTTGCCCACTTTGAAGCCTTTCCTCAGGCAAACTATCTAGTTTCACCCTGTTCAACCTGTCTGAAACACTGAAATAAAACTTGTTGATCTTATCCAAAATAGAATAATAAGACTCTACCTTAAGCTTTATATCAATGTGAGAGCTCCAAGTAATCTTAGTCGATGGAATTATCAACTCGTGTACATCGATTTCAGAATATTCCATACGAACCACTGAATCATTCAACCTGAAGTATTTTATATGGTCTCGAGAAAAATCATGCGAACAGTTCCCTGCGTTGGGTAGAAATCCATGACTATTCCAAAATAGCAGTTCCAAGTATTTTCCTAATGAATAGTTCCAACTTCTATCACTTAATTGCAATGTAGGAGTTGTACTACTACATTTCTTACAATAGCTCCATGTAAATATAATGTTTTGCATCGGAATCTTGCTTTGAAATTTTTCCACTAGAACATCCACTTTACCGTTGCCATGGACGTAACTTCTATAGTGATCAATCATCAAGCCACCACAACTATGACCACATGGGCGACAAGCTGTAGCAACAACATTTTCTATAAATTGTCCGACTGATATGTCATTGTCCCAAAAATAATCAATAGTGACCAACTGAGGTCCAATACATGGCGTTGCAGTCTTCGAAGAAATTACCGAATAGAGAACGGTTATATTTTGATGTGATCCAGTACCTAGTAAGTTCTGCGACAGAGAGTACGAAACTTCCCATTGACGCTTTCTTCTTTGAAATTTCAGTTGCAAATCTTTAAGCTCTTTTTCATGAATAAATTTTACTAAGTAATTGTAATCTTGACGTTTTAAGATGTTCATGTCAAGGCCTTCAACGACAATATCCTGTATTGGCTCCTCCCCACTTTGTAAAATATGACTTATTTGTTCTGATTTTTTACTGATTTCTGCTTCCAACTCTCTAGCTTTGGCTAATAGATATGGTACAGGAAACTCAACCATTGGGGAGACCGAAAATAACCTGGAATTGAACTTCTCTATGAACTCCGAAAAATATCCGGATGGAGCAGAATTTCGTCTCTTTTCAGCCATTTGTTTGTAAGCCCCTGGACTGAACTGCAGAAAACTATCATTCAAAAAGGAGCTCTCTAATCTTAAGCAAAATACAGCATATACCATAAATTCAGTGACATCCTTAATTTTCCTCAAAGTCTGATGTGTCTCGCCCCGCAAGACAATTGTAGCTCCTAGGCTTGGCTTACATCCAGTCAAAAATGTGTAAGTTCTGCTGATGTTATCATATATATATGTTTTCACTTCAAACTTTGCACAAGTTCCCAATTTAATATTAGTGGCCAATTTGTCAACTGAAATAGCAATATCAGACTCTGTGAATTTTGAAATTCGTTCAATTACTTGAGGCTTAAGATTGTATTGGACCACAATTCCTGCATCACATAATAGTTTTAAGGCATAACCACTTACCTTTGAACCTGCCAAGATAATATCTGGACTTAATGATGTTAGCCTTAATACTAATTTGTTCAAGTATTCTTTTTCCTGTGCCATAACTGACGCTAAGCTTAACAATTGATTATCGTTCTTTTGATATTCTACAGGGAACATAATAACTAGAATTCGAGGAGCGTGCATTTCTCTAGGCATTGATTTCAAAGGCAAACCTTTGGAGTATACAACACCATGTACTAGTTCAGAATCGCTGATATGCCCTCCAGCAATCCGCTTTATTTTCAAATAATGTTGTTTAAAATCCAAATCATCCAATTTCCTCGCATCAAGATGAATGGCTTGTATCTTTAATAAAAATGGGGTGAGAATCACTTCCCATTCTCTGGATGTTGGAAGCTCCTGATCAATTACAACTTGTTTCAATAGGGCGTTGATATGAAGAGTTGAAACTTCGCTCAACTCAGATTTACCTTCTTTAGGCAACAGTCTAAAACATGCAGAGCTTGATATTACCCTACGTAGCTCTTTACTGTTTAGAATCTCACTTCTTAGCCTTGGCCTCATGTAATTAGTAACATCATTTGATCGAGTAGCATAATTATTATCAGAGGTAACAACTGATATCAAGTTTGGTGAGGTGCAATTTAACAACGATAAATCTTTTCCAGCAACAGTGCTGTAAACAGAAACAGATTTACTCCTACTTTTTCTTCTCATCCGCATTCTTTGAAGAGAAGCCTGCGCCCGCTGTGAGGATTTTCTGTTGTTCCTTAGTGATCGGATAGGGTTATGTTCTGATACTCTAGTCTCATTCAATGCCGAATATAATGACATAGATCCTTCGTCTTCGGAACCTTCATCTTCACTTTTCTCATGGATCTGAGGTGACGGAATTCTAGAATTAGAAAAGGACTGGTGGCTGGGAGATTTCTGTGATTGGTGTTTTTGGTGATTTTCCACACCGTAGTTAAATTCAAATTTAAAATTATTGTGCCCTAAATTTCCAAAAATACTCATCGGCGCCTGATGTTGTTGCTGCTTAGGCGTGAGCGTTAGCGCTACAGATCCATTATGACCATTGATATAATTTGAAAGCGAGTGCCTTATGTTCCCAAGTTGCAAACTTCTAATGCTAGTATTCGATCTTTGTAGGGAGTTTTGGAAGTTTGCGCTGGCCGGCTCTTGGGTTATAGGAGATAGAATTTCTACATCGCGCAACGAATACCTATCGCGGGTTCCCCTTCTAGGACGGGTAGGATTTTCCATACCGTAATAATTACGATTAGGATGATGAGAATAATGAGGAAAAAAATTGGTATTACTTCCGCCGGACGGAAATGAAATTTCCAAAGATTCCCCCTGTCTAGTTGCTGGAATAGCCATCTTAGGAGGCGGCGTCGGCGTTATGAATATCCTGGACTCATCCCCTCCAGTGGTTAGTATGCTTTGGATATCATCGTTACTTATGCCATTAATTGGTTCAACTTGGGATGTGCTAACTTGATCAATATGGGATGCATCATCAATCGATGATTCATCACTTGAATCTTCATAATTGTTTGCATGCTCGTAACAATTATTACATATTCTCATCTTGCCGCTATGTCCAAATTTATCTCCGTGCATCAAAAAGGTACAGCTACTGCAAAATATTTGTCCACAGATCCGGCAATGGTGCTTTCTCCTAAAAGTGCTGAAAGCTTTTGCACAGGCAAAACACTCCTTTGCACTTTCATCTTTCATCCAATAGTCCTTTGATAATATCCCTCTGTTTCGTAATTGGCCTCTTTTTCTGTCATTGTAGAATCCATATAGAAAATTTCTCGAAAATGAGGCTGTCAACGATGATGACACGCTCTTATTGGATACAATATCATCAAAATCATGGGTTTTTGTTGAGCGTATTGGTATCGCAGTAACTGTAGACTTAGACTCATATATGCTTGACCTGTTATTACTTGCCGAATTGCCCAATGAAAAGAGTAGCGACTTGTTCTTATCATCTAACGAAACACCAGAGCTTTGGAAGTTGACATATTTAGGAGAACTTACTGATGGAATAGACGTCGAAAGAGGGTCTACCTTCTGTTCTTCTACAGTCGAAATCGATGACGTCAACTCTGACGTATCGACTTCAGCAGCTTTTGGTATATCTATTGGTTCGATGCCCATCGCATGCCTTGACCCCTGTGTACCGATCTTTTGCAGTCCTTTTGCAGTGCTTAATTCATTGCTAGCCCCTGTTATTTCGCTCATCACTAAGCCCTTATTTACCTGTGGTGATGTCTTACAGACCGGCGGCTTTTGTTTCAAAAACTCAGGTTTATCCAACGGGACTACAGTAATAACCGGATGAGGCTGCACTTCTTGCTCCATTCTAATCGTCACCCCCGCCGATATATATATACCTTCGTTGTTTAGCAGTACTATTATAGGTGAATGATTTCTTTGGGTATTATTTCATTTTAAAGGCGACAAAAGCAATCTGCTAAAAAGCGCCTCACGTGAGACATTTTAGAAACAAACGCATACATGCAACTCAAAGATTGCGATAGCCGCCAATTCTTTATCTACCTGTCATATTTACTAATTGGATTCGGGATTATCTACATATTTTGTTCGTCTGTATCATGGCAGTCAAACACCAAAGCAGAACTACGGCGCACTAAAATGGTAAGAGCTTTAAAAGATTTCATAGCGACCCCTTTCCTGTTGATACTAGCTCAATTTTCACACGCCCATTTACTAGGAAAATCTTATTATGATTCAACATTGGAAGATAGCATGAGTTTAATTTTTGATTCTCCCCGGAACCTTATTTTACCATTCAACAAAACAAGGATACCAGGCAGTAAGAACTCAAAATCAGTACAGAGGTTTATAACGTCCAACTTTGAGCACTTTAATCAGGATTGGAAAATAGAGCGCGACACATTTGTGGAAAATGGGCACGAATTTACAAACCTAGTTTTTACGTTGGGGAGTGGTGATTACCTAATGCTATCTGCGCATTATGACACCAAGATTCTAGAAGAGGGCGAATTTATAGGTGCGATCGACAGCGCTGCTCCGTGCGCCATGTTGCTGTACGTTGCAGGTTTTTTGGATAGGATACTAACAGATAATGAAGCTTACAGTTTGAAGCCCACACTGTTGCCTCGATTTACTGGGGTAAAAATTGTTTTCTTCGACGGAGAAGAGGCGATCAAGGAATGGACTGCCACGGATTCTTTATACGGCTCGCGCCATCTTGCTTCGAAGTGGCAGGCGGATAATACCCTTCAAAGCATAAAGCTAATGGTTTTACTGGACCTCTTGGGGTCTGCTGACCAGAATCGTGTGCCAAATTTCTTTGAAAAAACTAGGAATTACTATAACATGATATGGGCTATAGAGGAGAGGTTTAAGACCGAGTATGGCTACGGTTCGACGTACTTTGATCCTTATGAACAATTCTACGGGCAAGTTAACGACGATCATGAACCATTCTTGTATAAGGGTGTACCAGTCTTACATCTGATAGCGCGTCCGTTCCCCCGGTTTTGGCATACCTTGGACGATACATTCGAAAATCTCGACCAGGAAGAGGTCAATAAGTGGACTATATTGATCTGCGAATTTGTTCTGCAGTACTTCTCCTAATGGATTTCCCACCTGTAAAAGGGGCTTTGAGATATCTATGGATATTTATGGCTCACTATGACTACGACCGTTAGAAATGATATATGCTATGTAATGTTTAGTTCCTTAACTTTTACAGTTGAGGACCCTTAAAATAAAGGAGGACTATTGTTTAAAGTTTCAGCTTAAGTATAGGACACGTTATATATTTCATATAAAGCTCGATACCCTTTCTTTAACTGGTGTGTGCTATTTGGGGTATTAGTGAACTCAATGATCGGTTCCGGTATGAATCTGAAACTGGTGATAGTTGTAATCGGGCAATTGGTTTGGCTTGCAGCATGTGGTATTGCCACCGATATTATGAGAGACGGAGCTGGGTCATCTATAATTGACTTTGGCCGTCGGCGCGGTGGCGATGATGATAAATGCCCTCCGTGCTTTAACTGTATGCTCCCGATATTTGAATGCAAGCAGTATTCGACGTGTAACTCGTATTCAGGCCGATGTGAGTGTCGGCCCGGATTTGGAGGAGATGACTGTTCAAAGGCTGTATGTGGGGCGCTATCTGATGATAGAGAAAGGAGACCTTTAAAGCCGGATAACGGGACTTGCATGTGTGAACCTGGATGGAGTGGGATTAATTGTAATATATGCGAGCAAGACAGTGTTTGTGATAGTTTCGTGCCTGAGGGCTTGCAAGGAACGTGTTACAAGAATGGTATGATTGTGAAATCTATGCACCAGGGATGTAATGTAACCAATAAGCAGATTTTGGCACTCTTGAATGGAGCAATTCCCCAGGTGACGTTTTCCTGTAACAAGACTGCCGAAGAGTGTAATTTTCAGTTTTGGGTAGATCAGAAGGAGAGCTTCTATTGTGGGTTGAACAACTGTGCGTTTGAGATTGATGTAGCTCAGAATACATCACACTACAAGTGCGAGAATGTGTCGTGCAAATGTTTGGCTGGCGAGATGTTGTGTGGGAAGTCGGGGTCTATAGATATATCTGACTTCCTCACACAGGCGATTAAGGGCCCAGGAGACTTCAGTTGTAATTTGAAGAACCGCAAGTGTGAATTTAGTGAGCCTAGCATGAATGAATTGATTGAATCAATTTTTGGTGATCCCAATATCAAGCTTGAGTGCAACAGCGGCGAGTGCTTACACTATAGTGAAATTCCAGGCTATGAATTACCTGACAAAGAAAACCTATCTCTACTGCAGGTCTTGATGATCTCCTTGACGTCACTCGTAGTACTTGTTATCTCAGGCCTGAGTGCTTATTTCATTTCTAAAAGTCCATTATTTGGCTATGGCTACATTCAGTTGCAGCAAGACGAAGATGATAGTATGGACGATTTCTTCAAGTCAAATTGTAAAGCAGCATTGACTTTTGAAAATATATCCTACGAGGTATCTACCTTAAAGAACAATAGCGTTGGTGTCCTAAAGAAGATCAGTGGAATCGTGGAGCCAGGCCAAATTCTTGCCATAATTGGCAGCTCTGGGGCCGGTAAAACATGTCTACTAGATATCTTGTCCATGAAAAATAAGATAGGTCGTGTCTCTGGAGTGATAAAGGTGAACGGAGAGGAGATGAACAAGGCCCAATATACAAAGTTAGTTGGGTTTATTGATCAGGAGGACTATTTCCTTCCTACCCTTACTGTTTATGAAACTGTGTTGAACAGTGCTTTGTTGCGATTGCCGAAATCAATGTCATTTGCTGCCAAGCAGAAACGTGTGTATGAAGTTTTGGAAGAACTACGAATCTTTGATATCAAAGACCGCTTAATAGGAAATGAATTGCAAAGAGGAATTAGTGGAGGAGAAAAAAGAAGAGTCTCTATTGCATGTGAGTTGGTAACCTCTCCCTTAATTTTGTTTTTGGACGAACCAACATCTGGTCTAGACTCTAATAATGCAAATAACGTTGTCGATTGTCTAGTTAGACTAGCTACCCACTATAATAGAACGCTTGTACTTTCCATTCACCAGCCAAGATCAAATGTTGTGAAGCTCTTCGATAAGTTAATAGTGTTGAGCCACGGTGAAATGATATATTCAGGAGATGCTACTCGTGTGAATGAGTATCTTCGTAACAATGGTTATAAGTGTCCTAGCGATTATAACATCGCAGACTACCTAATAGATTTAACAATGGAGCCAACTAGATATACCCCGGCTACCCCGGCGCTCTTAAGCGCTGATCTGGAAGCCACTGTTGCCCATAACCATGATGAGGTTTTGCATGTGCCTGAGTTGGGAGGATCATCAACTCAGCGGGAATGGGAGCATTTTGCGATTCATAGGGATGAACTGAGAGAGATGTTACACGGGCCGGAAGGTCCTGGAGGACGCATCAATTCCCCAAGCTATAATCGCCTACACAGCCTCTTCTACGATAGCCCGTATGCAGTAGAGCTTGAAGCTAATATTGAAAAGGCGAACACTAGCTCGGAGATAAATGGATGGAGCTTACCTGTTCAACATGACACAGCAAACTTCCTCCAACAGCTCTCAATTTTGAACTCGAGGAGTTTCAAAAACATTTATAGAGACCCCAAGTTATTGCTGACCAACTACGTTGCAACTATCTTATTGGGCCTCTTCTTGGGGACATTGTACTACAATGTTGAGAATGACATCGGTGGTTTCCAAAATAGAGTTGGTTTATTTTTGTTCATACTAACGTATCTTGGTTTCCTCACCTTCACTGGACTATCAATGTTCTCATTAGAGAGAATAATATTCATTAAGGAACGTTCAAATCATTATTACTCTCCCGCTGTCTACTATATCAGTAAGATCATAAGCGACGTGATTCCTTTAAGGGTCGTACCGCCAATACTATTATGTGTTATAATTTACCCATTAGTAGGGCTAAACATGGAAAACGGCGCATTTTTCAGATGCATGGGCACCCTCATCCTGTTCAATGTTTGTATATCATTGGAAATCCTCACTGTGGGAATAATTTTCAAAGATCTCAGTACTTCTTTGATCATTAGTGTCATGGTAATTCTCGGATCACTACTTTTCAGCGGCCTTTTCATCAACATGAAGGAACTTTCAAACATTGCGCTAAGGCACTTGAAGAACCTATCTGTCTTCTACTATGCATACGAGGCCCTAATAATCAACGAGGTGAAGACACTCACTCTTCGTGAGAAAAAATATGGCTTGAACATAGAAATATCAGGCGCCGCAGTACTCAGCACCTTCGGGTTTGTCGTTCAGAACATGGATTTCGATATCAATGTTCTTTTCATCTGCAGTATAGTCTTCATGCTCATCGGCCACACAGTGCTAGAGCTCTTTGTAATTGAAAAGAAATAGCCGGGTAACAACATAACTACATAGTAAGAAAAATTTCACAGCACTAACCTTACTTTATCCACCTTCTCATCGCGACAGCCACCGGCAAACCAAGCATCGCGATATCATGGACTCCTCAATCAAACTCTCCGATACAGCGCGTCTACTTCATGATACAATGAGCGCAGCCGAGCCAGGCTCGCTCTTTACCCAGCAGCAAGTACAAAACATGATTGGCTCTACTTCCCTGGGCACCCTGATGCCATTCGTCCAAGAGCTACTGGATAAGAATCTTATACGGCTGGTCAAGCAAAACAACGAGCTAAAGTTTCAACCAGTCAATGTCTCGGAAGCTCAAAAAAAAGCCTCCATGTCAGCTGACGAGGCCCTCGTTTACTCGTACATTGAGGCAAGCGGAAGGGAGGGAATCTGGACTAAAACCATCAAGGCAAAAACAAATCTCCATCAGCATGTGGTACTGAAATGCCTTAAGTCCTTAGAATCTCAGCGATATGTGAAATCCGTAAAGTCCGTTAAATATCCGACGCGTAAAATTTACATGTTATACAATCTGCAGCCATCAGTGGATGTGACCGGAGGGCCGTGGTTTACTGATAGTGAACTGGACGTGGAATTCATAAACAGTCTGCTGACAATAGTATGGCGACATACGGCTGAAAAAACTTACCCCAACGGATTCAACAATTTTAACACATCAGATAATGAGCCACTTTACACTCACAATGTGAAAAATTATTCTACGACAGATGAAATCCTCAGCTTTATTAGTGGTGCTAGGGTCTCTACTGTAGAACTGTCAAAAGCTGATATACGATCACTCTGTGAAGTTCTTGTGTATGACGGAAAATTGGAGAAAGTTAATCTTGACTGCTATCGCGTAACCTTGCAGAGCGTCCTACAGATGGGAGGTCACAAAGGAAAGCACGACTCGGAGACTAAAGATTACTCCATTTTTGAGTACGCAGGAGTCATTTCTCCTTCGAACGCTGAAAAAGAGGTGATATACATGGATGAGTGGATGCTGTAGTTGGTACAAAATGTTTCAGTTGCGGCGGATTCGCACCCCGGCCAGCTATAAAAAAAGCTGGTAAATCGCCCTTTGTTGCATTAAAATCGGCCAAAGGGAGCGAGCGTACTTTATATAATTAATAATTGGTTACAGAAGACTTCAGTCGACGCCTTGGAAAATAAACGTTACGGTAATACTAATCTTACAACCAAGTGCTAATCAAAATGACAAACTCGCCTAGCTCAAAGTACCTTCAACAGGACCTAGAGCAACGTCAAAATTTAACCCAATCTAAGGATGCCACGCCTGAAACTGGAGCCCTCAATTTCGATGAGAATGGAGAGACTATCGAGCGGATTCGCACAGGTGGCAAGAACAATGAGTACATTTTTATTGGGAGGCAAAAGTTCCTCCGCTCCGATCTTTATGAAGCTTTCGGAGGTACCTTAAACCCTGGTCTAGCTCCGGCCCCTACTCACAAGTTCGCCAATCCAGCACCTCTTGGTCTTTCTGCCTTCGCTCTAACTACGTTCATACTATCAATGTTCAACTGTAGTGTGCGCGGGATCGGGGCGCCTAATGTGGTCGTGAGTGTAGCCATATTTTACGGTGGTTTTGTGCAGCTTTGTGCGGGCATGTGGGAGATCGTCATGGAAAACACTTTCGGTGCTGCGGCTCTCGGATCCTTCGGAGGGTTCTGGCTTTCATACGGAGCCATTAATATCCCCTGGTTTGGGATTCTAGACGCCTACGATGGACGCCCAGACGAGCTCCGAAACGCACTTGGCATATACCTACTCGCGTGGTCGCTATTTACGTTCATGCTCACTATGTGCACCGTCAAGTCTACAGCAGCGTTCTTCTCCATGTTCTTAATGCTTGCGGTAACGTTCTTAATATTAGCCATTTCAGAATTTACCGGCAGCGCTGCCTGCAAAAAGGCTGGCGGAGTCTTGGGAATCATCGTTGCCTTTATGGCCTGGTACAACGCCTACGCGGGTATAGCTACAAAAGAAAACTCCTACCTACTAGCACACCCAATTTCTCTCCCAACCAACGACCGCAGCTGGTAATTCTACGAGTATCACATGATCTACACGGTTGAAAACAGGCTGTTTCTGCCCTGTTTCAAACTTTCTTGCTCACACACTTTGTTTTATCTCTATACATAGGGTTTGCTTTTTCTTACGCTATATAAAAAAATACAAATTCTACACTGTATAAAACAAATAAGGATAACCCGCATGTGACGTGCCCCTTCAGAACACAATTAGACCGTTACACACCGCACACACAGCAGGATGTCTTGGGAAGGCTTCAAGAAAGCTATAAACAGAGCTGGAAACAGCGTTATCATCAAAAATGTCGACCGTACTGTCGACAAGGAGTACGACATTGAGGAACGTCGATACCGTGTCCTCGAAAAAGCTGGTAAAGAGTTGCAGAAGGAGGCTAAGGGCTACTTGGACTCGCTACGTGCTGTAACCGCATCCCAGGTCACAATTGCAGAGGTCATCTCAAACCTATACGATGATTCCCGTGTATCGGGCGGTAATAGCAACTCGCACAACGTGGGGAACTACTATTTACAGTGCGTGCGCGACTTCGACTCGGAAACAGTAAAGCAATTGGACGGCCCCTTCCGTGAAACCGTCCTTGATCCCATCTCCAAGTTCTCATCATACTTCGAGGAGATCGACGGCGCAATTAAAAAGCGTGACCACAAAAAGCAGGACTACGACGCCGCCAAAGCCAAAGTACGCCGGCTCGTGGACAAGCCAGCTAAGGACGCCACCAAGTTGCCACGTGCCGAAAAAGAGCTCGCCCTCGCTAAGGAGGTTTTCGAGTCCTTGAACGAACAGCTCAAGACCGAGCTACCTCAGCTCATCTCGCTACGCGTCCCCTACTACGACCCCAGCTTCGAGGCCCTTGTAAAGATCCAACTGCGCTTCTGCACCGAGGGCTACACCCGCTTAGCGCAAATCCAGCAGTACCTAGACCAGCAGTCACGTGACGACTACGCTAACGGTCTGCTGGACGAGCGCATCGAGCAGCTCCTCCAGCAGATGACGAATTTAAATATATGTGCACTGGGCTACAAGTAGGGTGGCGACCGCCTTGTTCCCGGGCAGGCACTGTAGACGGAAACAACAAGGGTGAGCTGGCGTTCTCATGATTCTTATAGAAAGTCAACCTAGAGGGAGCGACACTGGTGTGCCGCCGTGGTATATAGGACTAACTCCACTTTGTATGAAGATATCGTGATTTTTATTTACTTACCCTCCGTTTACTAGATAGTTATATCGAAGAGAAAAACAGCACTTCTCACGCACATACGCTCTCAGACAAACTGTTTGCCACTTGAGGCACAATTAAGGTTTGTTACTTGTACGTTAATTAAAGAAAAAAAGAGGACAATAAAAAATAGGAGATAATATGTGTTATTTAATATTATCCTAAACTGACCTTGTAAATAACGTAAACTCATTTCATATCGGAGTACTTTTAGTTCGGAATCTGGGACAGTCAGTTTATAACACACAACGTGGTTGGCCTGAACTTGCATAATTGTACAGCGTTGGTTTCATGTTCAACTTCAGGCAACAAGTTAGGCGAATATTGTTAGACTGGACGGTTTTTGTTTCGTTACACCCTAAGCTTTGTATAGCATGCCCATTGTTGTTATTAGTTTTTGCATTTCCCAATTTAAAGGTATATGGTGGATCGGGGGTTGGTGATAATGGATTTAATGGGTATGTTTCAAGTGTTGGGCTGAAGTACGTTGAAACCGCGAAGGCAAATGCGTCCTTCACGCAAATTCTGATCCAGCCTAACGATGAAGCTAATGTGTTAAATAAACGGTTTTTAATGGAGTGTTATGCTCTACAGCAGCGGATCCTGAAGGATCTTGGGCCTGAGCACGTGTTTTCGGTGCATTCGCCCTTTGAAGCGTGGGAGAACGATGAACGGAGGCTGGCGAGCGACCAGATGCCGATATATACGATTAATGAGTCGCCGCGTATGCTGCAGGGGCTTCTGCAGGGAGTGACTCAGTTAAACGGGTACATTATGTCTGCGCGAAGCCTTGCTATCATGATCTTAACAATGCGCGAGCAGACTGCGCACACAGTGGGTATCTTGGCCGAAAATCTTAAAGCACTCAAATCTGTATCGGAAGTGACTAGATACTATATCTACGGCGGTAATGCGATGTGGGATACTCCGCAAGAACTGGTGCAGTTTTTGCTTGTGCGCATGACCAAGTGGGACTATGCCATTTTGCTAGTCATGTATCTTGCAATTTCAGCTTACTATACGTACACAACCTTTTCAGTTCGCCACCTCAAGTCGCGGTTCGGCGTTTTCATTGCAGGAATATGCCAAATGGTCTTGGTTCTTGGTACAGCTCGCACAATCACCGAGCTGCTTTTCAAGGGTTCTAATGATAATGTGCCTTGGTGTCTTTTGTATGTGCCGATTATGATTGTTGCTGTGTCGACGTTCGCTGACTTGAACAAGTCCACGAACGGGACTACTATGTGTACGAGTCCAGAATACGAAATGGTTGACATGCAGGCTGCTAACATGGCGAATGGTATCGGTGCATCTCCAATTTCGCCGTCTTTATCATCAGGTCCAACGAGTAGTAAAGATTCCTCCTCTTACCAGGAGAACTTTTTTGAATCGGTATCTCGTTCTCATTTTAAATGTCTCATCAGTGGGTTACTATCAATTGCAGCGGTCATGTTCTTATTTCCATTCAGCGGAAAAACGACTTGCTTCCTTGTATCTTCGTTAATTTGTAATGCATTCATGGCCACAACCTTCTTCACAGCAATATTAAGCTTAGATCATCGAAGGTTCAACATGAAGGATTTACTATTCATGAAGGATAGCGATGAAAACTTCGATGTTTCCTTGGATAAAGACTTTAAAGCGATGGGCTTCTGCAAATGGATATGCTTTCTGATAAACACAACACCAGTTTTGAAAGTCCTTTGGGTTTCACGCTCACTAATATTCGTTTCTCTCTACATGATCCTTTTTAACTTAAGATTTGCCTATGTGAGGTCCTCATCTTCTTTATTGTACAAGATATACACAGGCGGCTTTTTTAAATTAATGGACTCTACTAGAAGGTACCCAACAGCGGTATTTGATCTAAGTCTAATTACACACGAAATAGTGAAACTGCTGGAGTCTAACAATAAGAATCAAATTTCATATACTGTAATGATTGAAAAACCAATTTTAATCATGAAGGATGTTTTGGACAAACACGAACTTTACGGGCGCAATTTTACTGAAGTTTTGAGATTATTCAATTCTTCAATGTTTTCATCTTATAAATTTGACGGTTACTATCTCTCTAACTTTTTGGTATGCTTAGTATTGGTTGCTGCATCTACATTATTAATTTTGCAACAATTAGCCGAAAAAGCAGATTTACAAAATCCGGTTCAACTATCATCTCCATGGTCCGCGAGTTTCTTTTCCTCTTGCTCTGGTTTTTCTACAAGAGCTACCACTAGGAATAACAGCCTAGCCCCTAATACTGCATTATTGAATACCTTTCCACGCAATGATCCATCGGACGGCATCGGTCGTAGTTGCTTTCGTACTAAAGAATTAGCGGAGCATGGCCACAGTTTGGACATAACATATATTGCTACATCTCAATCACCGTTTATTGTTTCTGTTGGCATGGATTACAAGATTTTTGTTTGGTCTCCATTAGCTAGGCCAATGGTAAAACCAACCCCAATTCCCTTGGATCGCAGATTTTGGCCTATTTCACATGTAACGATATCCAACAATGGTTCTTTCATTGCTTTCTTTAACAGAGTAGGAAAGGTAACATGCTGGTCTCGGACGCTAATGAATTTCCTATGGACTTTAAAGCTGAATAGTGCAACTCCATTGGAGGCGTTCTTTAGAACTAGAACTGTTCCTTCCATTCTCAAACGGAAAATTGTTCGAAAACCTTCGGATTCCAGTATTTTATCATCAAGCACTGGCAAAGGATCAGTCCGCAACGTGCCGTTGACTAGGCAGAATAGTATTAAATCAATGACATCCATGGGAACAACAAGCGGAGTTGACTCCTGTTATGAAAACCCTTCAGCTCCTTACAGCAGTGCTGAACAAATCGGTGAAGAGGAGTTTGTTTTCGTTACTAGTAACGGTGATTTATGTGTCGTTGATATGGAGGGCAATATTAAAATAGAGAAACTGACTCCATCCTCAGAACCTTTGGTTTCATGCAAAAAGTTAATTTCTCCAAGAATCAGTGATAGAATAATAAGTTGTAACGTAAAGGGAGAGCTATTTGTGTCTACTGTTTTAAACAACAAATGGAGAACCAAGAAGTTATCTATACAAAAAAACGCATTCAATGTTATAACGCCAGAAAACTTTAAGTACGGCCTCTCAATTGCGTCTAGATTAGACAATTCTCATGATGAAGCACTTGATCCATTGCCCTCACCTCAAGAAAACCCCAATTTAGATTCTGATAATAAGTTGTTGATGGTTCATTTTGTAGGATTTATCGGTCGAACAAATGGAAACAAATTGGAATTCATTGATGCTCAGACTGGTACCTTTATTAGGCACTTTACTCTAGGCAGCTTTATACCCAATTCTTTGAAGATCTTCCACGATATGCCTACACATTGTAGGTTTTGCGGAAGTGCTTCTGTTGCTTCCTTTTCAATAGCTTATTCTGAGCCTGGTAGTCACACGTTGGTTATGCATACCTATCAACTTGCAAGCAAAACGAAGAATAGTATATGTTTGCGTGTGGACCGTGACCCTAGAGAAGTTCGTTGCTTGGGTTTAGAGTCTGTAACAGAGAAGAAGCATTACCTTCCAAATGTTGAAAATTGGAATGTCACAGAAAATAATATGATCATTGGAATAAATCGGAAATCAGAAAGCATAAATGATCTTAAATCTGGTGGCTCAACATCCATGTGTAGACGGCCTTTGGAACCACATGCAAATAACCTTCAGAATCGAAAGGCGGGAAGTAAAAACAAAGAGGTACATCGACACGAAATGGTCTACAATATACATAATATTTGGGAAGGTTGGACAATGAATGTGAATGGCAATGTTGAGTTTCATGAGATTCCTATAGGTTTAAATGGTCTTATGGTTAACAAGATCGTAAATATGGAAAAATTTGGTGCGAAGTCCATTGTGGTTGCTTTCGGTAATATAATGAAATTATTCTATCTAGGTAAAGAAGAGTTAATATTAACTGCTGATTGTGCGGGTTCTAATGGGGAAAACACTGGTTTGCGTTTTATTAATAAAAGGAGAGATCGCCTTAACAATAAAAAGGCCTATGTCTCTACCATTTATAGTAATCTGATTCCTGAAGATTAACAAATAAGCAGAAAATATTAACTCCTGTTGTTTTCACATAGTTTGGACGCAGGTAGATATGGACGAGTTAGAAGTATTACACTTGAGTTTAAAGGTATATATTTCTCCTGTAAATATTTCTATTACGCTGTAAATATATTATTATTCAATCAAAAATTGACAGGAAGAATTTAAAATTATACTACAATTAATCTGAATTTCCTCCTCCTATGTAATCCCTGTGTTTGTCAATCAGCCCACCAAAGTAATTAGTGTGATAAGATTTAATTAAATTATTAAACAAATAAAAACTTTTTTAGTGCTTAATACAACAATTCTCCTTTACAATACAAATTTATTAAAAAAACCGAAATTGTAGTGATGTATTAAAAAGGAAAAATGTTTGTACAAGCAATGGTATGGTATGATATGATAAGCATACTGGTTGTTTTAAACTGACCGAGTTCTCCTGCAAATTTTTACAGTTGATGCGTAAGCATCGCCGCTGAAGACCCTTTGGTGTGCGAGGTAGAGGTGTTCATAGTCCAATATGTACACTTAAATATAACTTGTTTGCGGGTTTTAATAATAGCCCTTTCTAGTCTTTCATAACAGCCTCAAATAGCCTAATCTTATTAACAGAAAGAATATGGTGCATACGAATTCATCGCAGACGATGGTTGCTGTCAACGCAACATTTGATTTCTCTTCCCCATTCACTATTTAGAATTTGTCTTCCATTGATTCTTCTACTTGGAACAGGGTCCAAGATAGAGTATATCACGTTTCTACACCTAGCGCGTTTTAACTGCTCAATGGGCTCATAACCGGCCTCGTCCTTTCTTCCCTTTAGATACTTGGCGTAAAACTCATCTTCTTTCTGAGCAGTTCTCCAAAGTTGTCGACCAGTTCTCATAGCCATGTAGATTGTACCACACGCCCAAATATCTACAGGACGAGGATCAAATTCTTCAAGGGTATACTCTTCAGGAGCGATGTAAGGACTAGAGCCACAAACACCACCGCTTAAATGTATATCTTTTTCCCATGCCATTCTGAAACATTCACCATTTCCGAAGTCCGTGATCTTCAAAGTACCATTCGATGTTAAAATCAAGTTCTCGGGCTTCAAATCCCTATGGCAAACACCCATGTCGTGCATATATACGACACCGCGGATCAACTGCTTGAAGAAGCAGTCTGCCTCCATATATTCCAACCGACCAGCAGCAATAATCAACGTGAAAAGATCCCCACCAGAGCAGTACTCCATCACTTCGCAGTAGTCTCCCTTTGCGTCCTGGAATAAGTCTAAAGTCTGAATGATATTTATATGTTTCAACGAAGACGATATGCAAAACTCTGAAGTTAATCTACGAGAATATTTTGCTGGGTCTTCGCTAGGGCGTCTTTTGAACTCTTTCACAGCATATAGCGCTCCATCTCCCTTTGAACCCTTCTTCTGGCAAATACGAACCACACCAAAAGTACCCTTACCAATCACTTCCTGGCAACGACCGTACTTCTCCGCAAAACGAAGAATATCTTTGTTCGTCTCGCCCTTACTTCTATCTTTATCGTTTACCCCATTATCAGCTTTATCACTGCTGGTTTTCAAACTAGCAGTACTCTCACTACCAGCACGGTCGGTTGGTTGTGCTGCAGCAAATTGTTTCATCAAACCTGAGAACAACGTTGGTAAGTCATCTGACCCATTCGTAGACCCTTTACCGTTAGCCTTTACAGTAGCACCCAGTAAGATATTGGGCACCGCTGATTTGGCCTCCGCTCGCAACTTCTGAGCCCCTAGCATGTTCTTGATCATAGAAGATAGCTTTTCTTGTCTCTTAGCATTCTTCAAAACATGCTGGTGAGTGCCGTCCTCGTGGACGACAAACCGACCGCAACTCGAAGGTTGCGGGGCCCCTGTCTGTTGCGGTACCGGGGACACCTTCTGTGACGACGGAACTGCCGTCGTGGCGGGAGTCACCGCAGGACTCAAAGGCCTGCCGCTATGAACCGAGTCCGACTGCGACTGCGAGGGGCCAAGAGAATTATAGTCTGGCTTCCTACCGGACTCAGCTCCCCCTCTATTCGGCGAAACTGGAGGAGTAATAGGTCTCGAACTCACAGGAGATAGAGCCGATCCTGACCGAGATGTTTGTGACGAAAGCGTAGGCGAGGAGTTAACAGGTGACGAGTTCTGCAATTCCTTAGGAGTAGGAGAGGGCTTCGCAGCCATTCCAGCGCCAAATAACTTCCCAAGCTTAGACGACAGAGTATTCTTCCTTGGTCGTTGAGCTTGAGGAGCAAAAATAGTAGAACCTGATACCATATTACAACAGTATTATTTTACTTTGTTGCTAATTCACTATATTTTCTTTTAAACCCTTCCTTTTAAAAATTGATTCCAGTGATACGTAAAAGTAATAGTGTATTAAACAATGCTCGGTGTAAAATATTTTCTCGTTGTTCTTCTTGGTTCTAAGTCCTTGTTCCTTCTTCCTCCCAAACAAAAATTTAACCTGAAACCGTTGCCTTCCTGCTCGAAGTTTCTCTATAACACTTTCAAGGATTGTACTTTCCTTTCCCGCGCGATCCACTTTCAATAAAGTCGAGTTTTTAAGCCTAAATAAGTTTCCATAGCGGTGGTTCAAAAACCGAAATTTTTCCCTGTGCCATTTTTGCGATGAGCTGTTGTATGGGCTTTTTTTTCTTCTTTATTATGGTGCACTCTACAAAAGGACAAGCAACAAATAGCGCGGTGTTTGGGTTAGTGCTGAGTGAGATTTCCGAAAGCGGTTAAGGGGCTGATACTGGTGAGAAACTGATCACCTGATAGTTTCGTAATGGCGGGCGCAGTCAGGGGCCTCAACTTAGCTCCGCGCCCCTTCCCTTACATCAATCAGGGCGTGTGGCGTAGTTGGTAGCGCGCTCCCTTAGCATGGGAGAGGTCATCGGTTCGATTCCGGTCTCGTCCAATATTTTTTGCTGGTTTCACCGGTGATCGGCAACGGCAGGCTGCCATTTTAAGTTCCCAAAAAGGGCAGGGAGCAGACCAGGAGTTTTTACAGGCGAAGGCTGGTTGAGGCCTGGCAAAGTGGACCCGCCGGAGCACGATTAGGGATGCAACTCCACAGTGGTCTAGCTTACGGAGGGTTGTGCAGCGAGGCTGTGAGCATGCGGACAATTCTTTTTGGCTGCTGCTAGTATATATGAAGAAAAGAAAAAGAGCGCAAACCCTGAAGTTTTAAGTAGCAGCCGCCCCCCGCTGGACGTTGACTCCTCAAGATGGGGATGGAGTCATGACAATGGGACGGTGGGCAGCCGGATCGGCTTATAAGCGCATGAAAGCGCTCGCAAGTATCGTTCGGGTTCTATAGTGTAGTGGTTATCACTTTCGGTTTTGATCCGAACAACCCCGGTTCGAGTCCGGGTAGGACCTTCTTTTTAACGTTATTCTTTTTACACAAACAGCTCTTTGTTTGGGGTGTGTATTAGGGTCTGGAGAGCCTACCAGCATCACCATCCAACCTGTGGAGCTGAGCTTGTTGGTTGGTGTGCGTGTTGCTACTTGGGCGGCTACTTAGCTTCAGGGTCTCGGAGTACCAAAGAGGAAAATTATCTACACATGGCGTCAGATTAAACCATAAAAAATGTCACAAACAGATGGTCAACCGTTGTCAAGATTACGGAGACGTGTGATCTAAAGTTCAAGGGTATCGATGCGCCAGAGCGGGTGAAATCTCGAAGGTTGGTTCGTGAAGTCAGATTTACGTCGCAATGTGTGCATAAATCTTTTGTGTCACCGATCTGACAATTGAGACGTTTTTGTACAGTTCCCCTTCGATAAATAATATATAAAGGATACCTTGTGGAGTTTTGATCTCTTGAACAATTCACTTCACTAGTTCCGAGATCCACAAGCAAGTAGCACCTGCGAAGAGCGGTCTGAGAATCAAAAGGTAATTAGTATTATTATACCAAACACCCGAAACAGTATACAACAGAACTAGACTTCTTTCTCCTCGAATAATTCAAAACTAGATTTGACAAAAGCAAACTCACATATAGAGGAAAGATCCCACCATCCCACGAATTTAAACGAAGTATCATCAATCCATAAGTACCAATACATTACTGGCTTTTAGATTCTGTTACATCGAAATTTCATCTGAAAAAATATCCTATATCTTCAAGCATAGAAATAGACATAGACAATGGCATCAGAAGCAAACTCTGCGACTCCATTGAATTCAATTTCATTAAACGTCCAAAGACAAACTAATGTGCAGGATAAAGCTATATCCCATCATAACGTTGCGAATAGTATTGTGAAGCATGTGAAAATCACAATTAACAATCACGACGTATCCCCTGGCGAAGAGGATGATGATGAAGATGAAGACAACAAGGATGACGAAGTGGCAACTGACATTGTGAAACTCGATAAGAATGAAAGTCGGTCAATTTCTTCTCAGTCTACGAATTCATCGGGCACAGATGGCACAGACATCGTTAAGTTGGGTAGATCTAAAGATTCACCAACATTAACTAGCAAAAAACTAGTCGCTTTATTCATTGGTGATTTGGATGAGAAGGTTACCGAAAAGAATTTGAGGGATACTTTTAATAAGTTTGAGTCGTTTGTTTCGGCCAAGATCTGCATTGATTCCAATACCAAAAAATCACTTGGGTATGGTTACTTGAATTTCTCTAATGAAGAAGATGCCGAAAGGGTTATTGAGGAATTTAACTATATTCCAGTCTTTGGCAGGGAGGTGCGCCTTATGCCATCTCTAAGAAATTCTTTCTACCGTAAGAACATAGGAACCAACGTTTTCTTTTCAAATCTACCTTTGGAAAACCTCGCGTTGACGACAAGGGTATTCTACGATGCATTTAAAAAGTATGGTAAGATATTATCCTGTAAGTTGGATAGGAGAAAGAATATTGGATTCGTTTACTTCGAAAAGGACTCTGCTGCAAAGGAAGCAATTGCAGAATACAACGGTAAAGAATTTTTCGGAAATAACATTTTATGTGGTATTCACTTTGATAGAAATGTCAGGAAATCTCCAGAGTTCGAGAAAAGGAAAGCAAGATTAGAAGATATGACTTTGGTTAAAGAAAGCTTAGTTATGGATAATAATCAGGAAATTCCCTCGGGATCCAAAATGAAAGGACCACACCCAAACGCTGTCTTCATCAAAAACTTGCCTCTAAATCCTGATTCAGACTTATTACTAGATTACTTTTCTCAAATTGGTCCTGTAAAATCAATCTTTACATCCAATGTTTCAAAGTTAAATTCTGCATGGGCATTCATTACATTTAAGAAGGGCAGTGACGCCCAAGATGCAATTGATAGTTTGAACCATAGTCAATTAGTAGGTAGGACTATCGAACTATCAAGAGCGCAGAAAAATTTCCAAACAGATATCGATGCTGCAAATGCAGGCTCCAGTTCCAACGCAGCAGGTTCTGCGAAGTCCACTGACTCTGATGGTTCTCCACAGCATAACTCATCATACAAGTTGACAGTGTACTTGAGTAGCTTGAGCTCTATTTGCAGTGAGCAATTCTTGCAATGCTTCTGTGCAGAAGAAAGAATTAAGACAAAAAGAATCTGCATTCGTTTCTATGATGAATCAACACTGACCTTTTCCGGCTTTGTCCAGTGTCAGACAAGAAACGATGCAAACAGATTGTTTGAGTTGTTAAACAAGAAATTATTGGGAGACTCTACGGTTAAGGCTTCTTGGAAACCGTGTAAGGAGGCCAAACCGATCAATACCGCTGTCGCAGCTGCCCCCGCAGCTTCCCAATTAAAACCACCAAATAGCCATAAAAAGCCAGCCGCGCCAGTTAATATCCGCAGGGAACCATATATTTACAGGGCACCAGCACCAGAATATAGAGGGTACAATCCTCTGAAAAACAAGATGCTACAGCAGCAAGTTTTAATGGCTCCATCAAATGCAAAACCAGTGGTAAAGGATCCAAACTCTAAGGAAACATTCGTTGCTTTGAAGAAAGAGGTGCGCAGGTATATCGATTTCCTAAAATTCCCATTGGCTACGAGGGAACAAAATCTAAATATTATCAGCAAATATATTCTGGAAGTCTTTTATCAAAATAGAATAGAGGCTATTACTAGAGTTTTGTTGATGAAACAGAATCATAATTACTTTGAAAGACAATTCCAAGAACAAGTGGAGGAGTCTATTGCTCAATTAGGGTTAGAAGGAAGGTAGTTAAAACCCCAGCAATCTTTTAAGAAATAATTTTCGGTAAATTTTTTTTTTCTTTTCAGTTTTGGTTATAGATTCTTGGATGACAGGGCAGGCTTTACTGACATCTTTAATGACACTGATGTAAAAAAAAAAAAAAAAAAAAAAAAAATTCTAAAAAAATTAATGGGAATTCTGATAAATTGAAGAAATGACTACCATAAAAGATATAGGACCGCAATTGTCCTTTTAACTGGAACCGACATCTGATGGCTTTAATGGGTATATGAACCGTAGATAGCTATGTATTTTATTATTCTTTGCAATTATCGTATTTATTATTTAATATTGTTATTATTTATCAGTCGATATGATAAACGATATATATACACACACAACACATGCGTACGCGCAGAATGTAAACCACCACACGTGGTCCTCTAAAAGTAACACTATCTATGTAAAGGATCCACTGCATTCATAGACGAAATCAAACTTTTGTAACCGAAACCCCGTCCGTGTAGGTGAACTATACAAGCTCTACGTAATTCGCAGGAAATATGCCTTCTCTACCGTTGGCACGTCCGGTCCACCAATCATTTTGCGTCCGTGACCTTTTTATTATTGTGATAACATCTCCCTTTCGGAATGATAAATCTCCAAGTAGCTCCCCTCTAAACGTATATAATGCGACAGCCTTTGGAATACCCTTTGCAACAGCCTTTGGAATACCTTTTGCTGGACGATGATGAACTTTGACGTTCTCTTGTGATCTATTCTGTCGTTTTGCCAAAGCACCGAAATCAGGCTTTGTAGAAGTAGGTCTCGTTGGTTTTAAACCAGTAGCACTGTTCACTTGTCGGAAAGTTTCCGTTGGACCTTCCCAGTCATAATTGTTACTATCATGGCTCAGACTTCTGGATGAACCATAACGGGAACTATGTTTCTTAATCTGATTTTCGCCACCGCGCCATTGGCTATAACTACTATTAGATTTACGGGCACTAGAAAATGATCCATTTGCAGAATTAGTGTTTGAAGTGTCAGTGTAGTAATGGTCGTCAGCATAGTCATCGTCATACTCGGCAGAAACTGTGGTATCGGGACTATCTTGCCATATTGTTATCATTGGTCTTCCATCAAACTCAGGTGAGTTTAAAACACGGTACAAAGAATCAATCCCCAGAGATGAACTCATGCGTCCTGTTAAAATCTGTTGTGCACTGTAATCACGTCCATAAAATTTCCGATTGGCGTCCCTTCTTTCAATAATAACAGACCCTTCAACTGATACTCCAGCAAACAACCCCTTTGTCTTCGAATAGGAGAATACTGCAGCAACTCCGCCTAATGAAGCGGTTGCTGCAGCCTCAGCATTTCTTCCGAGCGGTCCGGCAGCCACAGAGACGTTGCCGCCTAGAGTTATTGATCCAAGCTGCGAGAAAGACTTCACAGCATCTTTGGTGTTCAAAATAAAAACAAAATCAGTCAATTCCACACCAATCATGCCACCTGCCCCCGCGCCTGCCAACGCAATAGCGGAAGGAGCAGACCACGATCCGTCTCTCAACCTGGCGACAATAATACCAGAACCAGCACGTCCACTAAATAGGAACCCCGCTTTTAAAACGGTGATTATAGCCAAACCTTTTGCATTTTTCAAGACACTAGGTGGAATAACTTCATCCGCCCCTAGAAACTGCTTAGGTTTAATAAAGGATGCTAAAACCTTAGCCGCTTTTCTAAGTTACCAGTATAAAGTTAGTATAATACTTCTAAGACGCTTAGAACCAATAGTGGACACCTATATTTATTAAAGTTTAATTTTGTAACTCAATAATACGGTTTAATACTAAAAGTGTTCCTAACCTTATAATACCATAAAAAAACTCACATACTTTGACTCTGCCTTCAAGGAGCTCGGGATAGGGTTGTTAATAGCCATTATACAAAGCTGATAGTGGGTATTAGAGCTTCCCTACGGTCCTGAGAATGCTACTTTTCTTGTTATTTCAGGTTATTAGTTACTTGCAAATTTAAAGGGGTGCTCAAATAATTTTAAAAAAGACGGACAACTTTTAAACAATACGATAAGTGGCTAAAGGTTAAGTAAGTTGGTTATATAGGTTGGAATTTTACTATTATATTGCGATTTGAAATGTCAGAATGGTGGCTTAATGCATTATTCGATACTTACGACAAGGGAAAGCAAAAAGTTGAGGATTTTGGCGTTACAGCTACACAAGCTATAACTCACGTTTATGGTATTACTAAAGACGCGTGGAGTGAAATTATAGAAAAACAACGTTTCAATGAATATTTAGACAGCTTTGAGCTGAATAAGTTAGGTTCTGAGATCCCAAGATCGTCTAAAGTTGCCTTTAGTGAGAATGGGAACGAAGGTAAGATTTTTAGCGTTTTGGTGGGTATTTTGAGCAATCGAGCACTTAAGATAGGAGCTGGTATTACGGCAGCAGGGATCCTACTTTATGGAGTTGGGAAGTTTGCTATCCCAACTCTACCGGCTCATTTGGAGACCGACAAGGAAGTTTTGCTTATTATTGGAGATATGTCTGATCCAATAACGAGGTCTTTAGTGTACGATTTGTACAGAAGAGGCTTTATTTTGTTTATCTGCAGCACCAAGGAAGGAAATGATACGCAACTCGAGGAGGAGTACGAGCAGATTCCGTCTCCTTGGGACAAGGAGGACGGGTTGATACATATTACGTCTTTGAAAGCGTCTTTGACGCGCTTTTCGAAATACCTAGAACAGGAGAACAAACACTTGAGGGGTATCGTTGTGATTCCCAACGTGAGCTATTACACCTCAGGGATCTTTACGAATATATCATCTGATCAGCTAAGAACCGAATTAGCTGTTAATTTTGTTAATATTTGGGGTATTTTGTCGAGGCTCATTCCTCAGTTTAACACTGCCTACAAAGACAAGTTGCAGGTAATAGTGTGCAATCCTTCGCTATCGAAGAATCTAAACGTTCCGTATCACTCACTAGAGGGCTTAGTCTCTTCGCTTATGGATTCTCTATACCAGATTATGAAGAACGAGTGCTCGTACCTCGCTGATGTCTACCAGTGCCATTTAGGTATCTTGAACGTCGCTGCCAATGCCTCTAACTATAAATACTTGACGATATCCGGCAGTCACACTATGAATTCGCTATGCACTCCGATTTATGAGTTGCTATTATCCAACGACTACATATGGTTCCGGTTCAAGCGCTGGCTCCAGGGCTCAACGTTATACTGTGGTAAAGGTTCTATCATCACAAATTGGTTGAAAACATGGACACCAGTATGGATATTGGAGCTAATATAGAGGGTAATGGCTGGTTAAATAATTGTTACTTAGTGCACTGCTAGTAATTGGAATCATATACAATAGCACCTTGCTAATTTCGCCCACAGAAAACTGTGGTGGTAGCGTTCATACATCATATGGCTTGTATGCTCAGAAAATAGATTATGTATTCATTAGCTGCATTGTTAAAGCGTCTAATTGTTTTATTATTGCACTTTTAGCAGTTCCTCCTAGCGAGCTTCTCTTCTCGACCGACTTTTCGAAGTCGAAGACCTCAAAAACGTCTTCTTCGAATCTTGGATCAATGTTTTGGAATTGTTTCAGCGTAATCTTGTCAATTCCGGAAAGACCGTTCTTTTCTGCAAATGCAACACATGTTCCAGATATGTGGTGAGTTTCCCTGAATGGCACACCTTTCAATACCAAGTAATCGGCTAGATCGGTAGCCAACATCTCGACAGTCAAAGCCTTGTGCATGTTCTCTTGATTCACAGTAAGAGTGGAAATTAGCCCGGCTGCAATTGTACAGCAGTGCTCAACTGTGGTCAAACAGTCAAATAGCGGCTCCTTATCTTCCTGCATGTCTTTATTGTAAGTTGATGGTATTGATTTCATTGTCATCAGCAGCCCTGACAACTGGCCAAATACCCTTCCAGACTTACCTCTGAGTAGCTCAAGGGAATCGGGATTCCTCTTCTGTGGCATTAAAGAGGATCCCGTGGAGTAAGATTCCGCAAGCTTCACAAAACCAAACTCCACAGTTGAATAAATAATTAGATCTTCTGCAAATCTAGACAAATGGTTCATGAACAAGGTGCTCCAGAACATTATCTCGACTACAAAATCACGATCTGATACAGCGACCAACGAGTTGCCAATAACACCTTGAAATCCCAAACCTTCCGCTAAATACTCTCTGTCAATCATATAGGGATGTCCAGCAAGAGCGCCGGCCCCTAGAGGCGATTTGTTCAGTCTAGTGACAAGCTGTTTCAGCCTATCAAAGTCTTCACTGAAGTAAGTGGCATAGCAAGACAGCCAATGGGACCACCTGATGGGTTGTGCACGTTGCAAGTGCGTATACCCCGGCATCAGTACGTCTATCTCCTCCCTGGCTCTGAGAATCAGAACCTTGATCAGACGCTCGATAGTAGGGAATATTGTATCATAAATAACCTCACGACAGTAAATCCTCATATCCGTAGCAACTTGGTCATTACGAGATCTTCCCGTATGTACCTTACCTGCAATGTTTTGCCCAATTATCTCACCCAAACGACGCTCATTGGCTGTATGGATATCCTCATCATCGGGCTTCTTTTCAAAAGTACCATCGCTCCATTCCTTGTCAATCTGTCTCAATCCTTTATGGATATTCTCCAATTCACCTGGGGTAAGCAACCCCACTTTTTGGAGTCCTTCGGTATATACCTTCGTACCCTGCAAGTCCGCCCTATACATTCTATAATCGTAGGGTAACGAGGCATTGAATTTATCCATTAAAGGATCGATCTTCGTTGTAAAACGTCCACCCCAAAGCTTTAGTGAAGGGTCTGTAGATTTCATAGTGATATTTCAAAGAGATGACTGTTCTTAGAATTATACTTATTAGTAGTTTAATTTAGTAGTTACTAAAAGCTACTCTTAAGAAATAGCATCTGAACATGATCAGCTTTATATATGTCATATAATTTCGTATTTAATAAATTTTATTTCGGTGACTCAATGTATTATAATGAGCCGGAAGAGTCTTTTACGGTATGAACATTTTTACATCATCCCTGCAGCATTATAAAAACTTCGACTAATAACGTCAGTACCTTTGAACGATATATGAGTAATACTTGTGACTGCAATTATATAATGCAAAACAGTTATTAGTTACTAGCCCTATTTATGGCTTACATCTACCGGTGAAACGAGGATACAATGAACAATCTCTGACGGTGTATCTGTTACATAACCAAGCTAAGATACGTTCCGTACCAATACCGTAACCACCATGTGGGGAAGTACCGTACCTTCTTTGGTCAATGAACCAATAGTAGGAAGATGGATCAATGCCTTCACGGGTGATGCCGGCCATCAATTCCTCAGTAGATTCGATTCTCATAGAACCACCAGTAATCTCACCGACATTTGGCATTAAGACATCGACCGACTCAGTAACACGAGGGTCGTCTGCGCAACGCTTCATGTAGAAAGACTTTAGAGTCAATGGGAATCTGGTTAAGAAGATTGGAACACCGATGGTATCTGTCATCTTTCTTTCGGCAGCTTCTGCGATGTCGTCACCGAACTTGAAGGCCTCGCCTTCTTCGTTCTTTATGTCATGCTCGTTCAACCACGTAATTGCATCTTTGTATTCTAGTCTCATGAATGGGGTGGTTGGGGCCTCGAAGCCGGGGTTCAGCTGCTTGACGAGCGGGCCGGCAACAGGGTCTTCCAAAATGTATTTGACTGTGTTAGTGATGAGGCGTTCGATATGGTCCAACAAGTCCTCGAAGGACAAGAAGCACAATTCACCTTCTATGTGACTGTATTCAGACAAGTGTCTTCTAGTGTGGGACTTTTCAGCACGGAAGGACTCCTGGATACAGTATACGTTACCTAGGGATGGTAAACATGTTTCTAAGTACAATTGAGAGGATTGAGTCAAATAAGCCTCTTCTCCGTAGTAGTCCAACTTAAACAAAGTAGAACCACCCTCAACCTGAGTCTGCACCATGCATGGTGGGGTAACTTCGGTCAAACCTTCTTCATCAAATACACGACGGATAGACTTTAAAAATGCCGCACGCACCTTCATGACAGCAGAGATAGTCTCACCTCTCAAAACCAGGTGTCTTTGATCCAACAATAGGGAAGGATCAGCCCCCTCTTGCACCTTGTTCGTGAAAGCTTCGTCACCAGATGGAGCCAAACCAACAATTTCGTAGTAGTCCACGTCCAATTCAACGCCACCAGGAGCGGTCTTACCCTCTGGCAACTTCTTTACGGTACCATACAAAGAAACAGTAGATTCAAGAGTCAAAGTGCTAGTTTGGTACGCCTTAGCCAAGTTAGAGGACAACACAGCTTGTAAATAGCCGGTTCCATCTCTTAAAACGACGAAACCAACGGACTTACTCAAACGAAGTCTGTGAATCCAGCCGGAAACCTTAACTCTCTGGTTAACAGCTAAATGGGCCTTGTTGATCTTCATTACCTCAGCCTTTGGCAGGTTCTTATCTTCTTCTATAGTAATGTTCATCAACTCGAGCTTTTTGGCTGCATCCTTAGCTTCTTGCTCCTGCTGTCTCTTAGCTTGCTCCTCAAGCTTGATAGCCTTCTTCTTGAGACCTTCAGCACCTTTACGGGCCTTTTTTAGTGCAGATGGACTAATTTCAAAGTAACCATCAACCTCTTCATCTTTCTTATAAACCATTAGTTTTGGCTCATCGTCGCTCTTACTAGCAAATAGCGCGTAAGCAGCAGTTTGGAATGGCTCTTGCTCGGTTCCACTTCTAGAAAGTTCATCCCGACCAGTTGAGTCGTTAATAAACACCGCCATAGTTGCTTGTGGATCCTATAGAAGTTGGTAAATCTTCTCTTTTGTATCGTTATGCGTTTATTTTAAAGCCTTTTAAACAATGCAAAAAAAATTTTCAAGAAAAACATGACCAAACTTTTGAAGCTTATAGATTCTACTAACAGAACACCATAATCATAGGAATAAAGGCTTTCTCGGAGTATTTCAAGTGTTTTTGGTATCCAATTCCTATATTATGTCTTTGGAAGGGTCCTTTGCCAATTTGATGATCGCAGCTGAAGATTCTGCGATTCCTGTTAAGTCTTTGGTATTCAAGCCAAAAACGGCTAAATCTGCCATAGCAGTTCCTATTGTGGTTGTTGCTTTACAATCTACTACTACTCCATCTCCACTAATCGGATCTGTTACTGGTACAAAGGACCCAAGGTTGGCTCGCGATGAGCTATTCCAGTCACATTTTGATATTGAGAACTCCAAGTTGTTTAGGTTGTCAGATCTTGAGAAAGCCAAGCATCCTTTCAAGCTGCTATTGGATGATAACTTAAGTGAGTTGGCTGATGATGTTGTTTTAAAGTTGAATGAGGATATTTATGTAAAGAAGGAGGGATTATGTGGATTTTTAGGACGGTTTGAACCCCAGGGGGTGAACTTCAGCCAGTCGGTTGGCGATGGGAAGGTGGCTTCGAAGCCAGCCAATGAGAAGAAGGAGAACGGAAAGGGTAAGGGTAAGGGTAAGGATAAGGAGGGTTCTGCAGCGTTGGAGGACGCTAAGTTGATCGGTATTACCGTAGACAAGTCTTTGGACTTTTCTGGTTGGTACCAACAGATCTTGACAAAGGGTGAGATGTTGGACTATTATGATGTTTCTGGTTGCTATATTTTGAGGCCTGCGTCATACTCTATCTGGGAGACTATCCAAAGATGGTTTGACGACAGAATCAAGTCAATCGGAGTGCAAAACGCTTACTTCCCTATGTTTGTTTCTTCTAGGGTTCTAGAGAAAGAGAAAGATCATATCGAGGGTTTTGCTCCAGAGGTTGCTTGGGTTACGAGGGCTGGTTCTTCTGAGTTGGAGGAACCTATTGCCATTCGTCCTACATCCGAAACCGTGATGTACCCATACTATGCTAAGTGGGTTCAATCTTACAGAGATTTGCCAATCAAGCTCAACCAGTGGAACTCCGTCGTCAGATGGGAATTCAAACATCCTCAACCTTTCTTGAGAACAAGAGAGTTCTTGTGGCAGGAAGGCCACACAGCTCACTTGACCTTTGAAGAGGCTAACGAGGAAGTTCTTCAAATTTTGGATTACTATGCCGGTGTTTATGAGGAGCTCTTGGCTGTTCCAGTCGTTAAGGGTAAGAAAACTGAGAAAGAGAAGTTCGCCGGTGGTGACTTTACTACCACTTGTGAAGGTTACATTCCACAAACTGGTCGTGGTATCCAAGGTGCTACCTCCCACCATTTGGGACAAAACTTCTCTAAGATGTTTAACCTAAGTGTTGAAAATCCCTTGGGTCCAGAACATCCAAAGCTTTATGCATATCAAAACTCATGGGGGTTGTCCACTAGAGTGATCGGAGTTATGGTTATGATCCATTCCGATAATAAGGGTCTAGTTGTGCCTCCAAGAGTTTCACAATACCAAGTTGTCGTCGTGCCAGTCGGTATGACTGCCAAGAGCACTGATGAGCAAAGGGAAACTATCCGCAACTCTGCAAAGGAAATTGAAGCCAGATTGAAGAAGGCTGGTGTCAGAGCCTTCGGTGATTACAACGACAACTACACCCCTGGTTGGAAGTTTGCTCAATATGAATTGAAGGGTATTCCTTTGAGATTAGAATTTGGTCCAAAGGATATGGAAAAAGAACAAGTTACTGTCGTAAGAAGAAACGACGGAAAGAAATACACCTTTAGCTTACTGGAATTGGAAACTAAGGTGCCAGAGCTAATGGAATGCATGCAAAGAGATATGTTCTTGAAGGCTAAGCAGTCCTTCGACGAACACAGAGTTATTATTAATGAATGGAAAGACTTCGTGCCTGCATTGAACAATAAAAATGTTATCTTGGCTCCATGGTGTGGCGTAATGGAATGTGAAGAAGATATTAAAGACTCTTCCGCGAAGAAGGATGACGGTTCTGAGTTAGAGATTGATGAAAAAGCTCCAAGTATGGGTGCAAAGTCCTTATGTATTCCATTTGAACAGCCTGAATTAAAGGCGGGTCAGAAATGTATAAAATGTGAACGCGACGCCATTCAATACTGTATGTTTGGTCGTTCCTATTGAGCATTCGTGATAGCGTTTTAGTGAAAACTGTAATTAATTAAACGGTCTCAATATGGCACATTTAATATAAGTATCGTTACTATTAAACAGTTCCTTAGGCTAGTTAGGAACTTAGCGAATCCATTCCGTCTATTAACTTGCTTTTACCAGCAAATGTATACTTTAGTTTCCAAAAGTTACTTGTTCGGATGGATTGTAAGGAGACAAAATTAATTTCGAGCTCTCCAGCCCTGTTTTCAGATAAAAAATGTAGACCTTTAAGCTTCAATACATCCTCAGCATAGTCTAGTACTCTATCATAATCTCTTCCTACATGTAAAACTGCGTGCGCATCATCACTTAACACAAATCTGCCTTTAGCATATTTCTTGACCAATAGTCCGACATCTCTATGTGGATAAGGTTCCAACAGACCTTTCCGAAAAGCAGAGGAATTGATCTCTACTAGGCCCTCGTATTCATCAATAAGCGTCAGATTTCTGATAATCAGGTCTTGAATATCATTCCAGAAACTCATTACGTTAGCTGAAATGGCACTTATTGGTATCCAATTGTCAACATCAAGACTTTGACTGAATGAAACTTCGCCTGATTTTGTATTAACATAAGCCCCTGTTTTGGGTATGAATAGCCTAATCAAATCGAAATGTCCCACAATCTTCGGGCGCAGCTTCTTCAGCATAACATACTGCATGTTAAAGTACTCATATAGCAATTTCTTGAGATTATTGCCAACGCTCTGTAATGCTTCTAGCCATAGATCCTCACTAAAATCAATTGGAATCCCATTGACATGATGAACAGAACCCACGCAAAACTTTAGAACACTAGAATGTTTTTCCTTGAGTTCAATGGCGTAATTAATATGTCTTAAATCACAAGCTTCGACCTCCATCCCAATTATAATAGATGTACCAGTAGTAACCGCCTTTATTTCTTGTGCATGAGTAATGTAAGAATCGAATTGCCTTTCTAAACGCTTTAAGTCTTCTTGCTCAGTATTACATCTCTCCTCAGGATAAAGTAATGAGGGTGTGAGTCTAGGTGTATGTTCTGTAAGACAGTATGTATGGAATTCCTGTCTTTTTACTTCCTCTATAATAGCCTCCAGAGAGTCAACTCCATGTGCAATATGATCGATTGAGTGAGAATGGTGAGAGTACATGGCTATAACCGAACTTGACAGGTTATTAGTCGGTATAAGGGGTTGTTGTGAAAGTAATTCTTATATTTTTCTCTGAGACATGCAATGACTAATTGGCGTCATGCGTATGAAACATCAATATATGACACTTATTACCAAATAGCTACACATACGAGAATGCGTAGTAGTTCGTTAAATATTGTGAATTGTTCGGGATCATAGGCAAGCTTAATTGAATAACATTCACATACTAGATAATATAAAGCCTAAGCAGAAGCCCAACTTTATTGCGCCAGTGACATTGGTCTTGTCAAATTAGTTCGAATTATACTTGGGAGTATACAAGTATGCAGTTATCATACAGCAGCTATATTCTCATTAATTATTTACTAATATGCCTTTTTAACTGGTTAATATCTCAAAAAGGATACCTATCCCGTTTTACTTGAGATTCTAGAACTTTGTTCTGCATCGAATTAGTTGTTCTATGCATCGAATTACGATTTCCATACGTCCATAATACTCTTACCGGAATTAGAAAACCTACAAATGGTAAGAATAATTGTGAATTATTGAAAAATCGAATTCTGTCAATAGCATGCAATTGCCGAATCATATTGGGAAAGATCTCAGAGGACAATGCATGCTACTAGTTATTTTCTTGTTAATCTCATCATGTAACCACAACGAATTATCCGCATTAAAATCCAAGAACGCTAGTTTGCTTGAAAAAAATTGGGCATGTAGTCCTACATGGCTTTAGATTAGGAATGGGTTTGTAGCGAATGGGTCAGAAGACCATGATAGTACATTAGCTTACCTAATTTTTACAATTAGTGCTTACAGACGACATCATGGTTATAGTACTTGTCGCCTTGGCATAATAGTGAAATATACGTGAACCTAGCTGCATAATACCTAAAAACCTAAAAACCTATCTAAAGTTTGGCAAAAAATAATAACTCATATAACAAAATAGTATGTCTATATGGAACGCTAGATTTCAAGATGCGCCATAATTTTATTATTACATTTTAATACGCGAAAAACTTAAAAGAGCTCAACAATTAACTTACCGGACCACTTAAAACTGTAAATACGACTCGCTAAATGACCGGCTTATGAGGGTAAAAACACCAGAAGCTAAGAGGAAAAAGTCACCAAAGAAAAGCTCACGTTTATTTCAAGCGAAACTTAAGCTCCCAAATGACCCTAATTCTGGATTGACGACATGCATCGAATGCCAAATGACATACTCTTCGAATTCATCGAAGGACATCTTGGAACACAACAGATACCATGATTTACATACTAATGGTAAGAAATGGTTCCACGGATGGGGTACAATTCTTATGAACTTTGAAAATAATAACGCATTCATCACACCGCCTTCAACATCTTCATCAGATTGCGAAAATGGAACCACTAGACGAATTTACAACGAGTATATTGCTGCAATATCGCCTGAAAAGCCAATTGAAGTAAAGCACATGATAGAGCTTATGAACGCAGTCAACAGAGATTTATCTGCTCCTGCTGATAATGAATTCTGGTCTGAGGCAGGTTCCAAAAATCAAGGACGTGCATTCATATATGTGAAAAACGGTCGGGCAGTAGGTGCCATAACTATAGAATACATAAAAGAAACCGATTCTAAAGGACGCTGGATGCGCTTGAGCAACCGTAATCTTGTTCCTAAAGTGGTGGCAAAAGTGAAGCTTGGAATCTCAAGAATCTGGGTCTGTAAAAGCCAACGACGGAACGGGTTAGCAACAAGGCTTCTCGAGTGTGCAAGAACACACTCCATCATCGGAAATCAAGTTGCAAGATGGGAAATGGCATGGTCGCAACCAAGTGAAAGCGGGAGCTTGCTGGCAAGAAAATACAACAGTGTTAAACATAAAAGCGGTGAACTATTAGTGCCGTGTTATATATAACATTATTGTGACATGCTTTGTAAATACGTTCGAAATGTGTGCATTGTGTAAAACAAAGATACTAACAAACCAATAGAAGTTGGAAGGTAACAGAAACAGTGTGGAAGGCAGAGGAACATTTCTTATTGTACAACTAAGTTATTTTCACATCTTGATCCTCGTTTCATTGCTTTCTACATTTTTAAGTAATAATATGAGCGTGGGTTGTATTTTGCATTGTTCATAGTTTCTTTGATTAAGATTTCAACGTTTTGTCGTTCCTGATATCTTCCTAACACCACCGCTGACTGACCTTTTGTCAGATGTATTCAGGCCAGACGATGCTAAACGTCTATTTTTGGGCAATACTTGTCTTAAGGCAAATTCTTCATCCATAGAAGTATTCGTCATTATCTTCTTTGTCATTGATGACAGTGGAGACTTTGACGTAGCCCCACTGGAGTCTATTATCATTGAATCTTCATTATCACTATTGTTACCTTGAGTAGTGACCCTTGGGTTATCGATGTGCTTAGAATCCGATTTAGGGTTTATCGATGATGGAGCGTTATTCTTGTCATCTGTTGCCGAGATGTACTGAGCGTTAGAATTCTTCGTCTTTTGGACATTAGTGCTGCTAATGCTCTCCACTATGTGCTGGCCATCTTGAGTCTTCCGTGGTTGGCCTGGCGATTCTTGTGGAACAGCTATATTGTGAGAAAAGTCGTTATTGCGGTTAGCCAAAGTTTTACTTGGCGGAGTCATTGTGTGTTCCTCTATGGTATAGTCACCTTCACGATCAAGCCTAGGCTTCCTGGCCTTCTTTTTCTGGTATTTATACTCTTCTAAGGTGACCAATGGGTATAGACCGCAAATGAGATCGCTTGGTTCTAAACTCAACTTCATAGTGTATTTCCACTCACGGAATGTATTCTGATTCAAGTAAATCCAATGCTGCTGTGGGCCAACAACCATCCCAGGCCTGATAAAACGCATAAAGCCAATACATTCGTTAGCTGTAAATCCATAGGTATAAATTAAGTGAGCGCCAATTAAGCAACCTGTTCTGCCCAAACCTGCCTTGCAATGAACTGCAATTTTCCCCCCCTGGTTTATTATTGTTTCTGCTGCACCAACGAAGTTCTTAACTATGGATAGATCCGGACAAGTACCGTCCTCAAAAATCATATCAAGGTGCTTAATACCTATATCTTCAAAGTGCTGTGCCCGGTACAACGGTGAGTTCAACCGCACAACCAACTGCACATTATTCTCTTTGAAAAACTCAAGCACTTTCCGGAATGGCTGATTTAAACGCATCCTTCCTGGAACATACGGCCTCCTTAGATCTTCTTCAGGCGATGCAAAAGCAATGAACTCGGGTGTCAATAGATTAAAATCACCATGTTCAACGCGTTCGTACTTCTCATATACCTCTAGCTTAAAAGTATTCAAGTCAACCAAACCGGTCTCCTTTCCCCTCCAGATGCCGTAGACAACATCTTGTATAGATATCTCAAAGTCAGCATTAGAATACCCGGCGTCACGGAATGGCATAAAAGGAGGATCAACTTGTGCCAAAGGCTGAAGAACTTGATGCGGAGTCCATCCTTGCACCAAAATCATATAACAACATAAAAGGCAGGCAGAATTCGCCCTTTGTCTCGTTGAAGTAGATGAATAAAATACCACTGCTTTGCCCTGGTTATCAGAATCATTTAAGATCTCATGAAATATCACAGCAAAACGGTACAAATGACCAATATGCATGGGACCAAAGTCTAAATGGAACCTATTGTAAAATAGCGTATCTTCAACGGTAAAAAACACTACTTCATCTGAATCTTGTGGAGTATAGTCATAGGCACCTAGGTAAACCCTACCCTTTAAAAACTCAATCGTGTTATCCAAATACACTCTCTTTCCCATTACCAAAACAAAAAGAAGAAGCTTAAAAGGAAATTTTAAATGAAGTTACAAATCTAAAGGAATACCACTCGAATACGTTAAGCTCAAAATGAACGACACGTAATTTCTGTATTATAGTGTTTTTTGGTTGATTTATGAATGTTTGTGTTGAAGTTATAAGTTTACTACGAAGCAGTTTTTTGTTTTCGGATTAAGGTCAGAGATTGTTTATTTACATTTCATGGCGGTAAATAACGTGTATTAGATGCCATTAAACATAAGAAGAGCATTATCTAGTCAGTAAGATACGCAAAGTAGATCATATCTAGGTCAATCAAGAGTTGGCATGGAATTTACGTGTTTTTAACGCCTTCCTCCACGTGTTTTTGCGTGTTTTCATTATGTTCAGTAATACAAGAGACGTTATATAAGCCTCAAAAAAATAAAAAAATCTCCCGGGGGTGAGTCGAACACCCGATCTCCAGATAACAAGTTTCAAATTACAGTCTGGCGCCTTAAACCAACTTGGCTACCGAGAGCTAATTTGATTATTAACATGTGGAAATAATATATAAAATAACAGAACTACAGCACGAACTCGTGCTGGGTCATAAGATCAGGGATTGATGTCTGTTTGTCTGTAAGATCGTAGTGTGGTGGTTTATAGTGCAACTGTGATGTTGTGTGATGCTCTTGTTTATGTATATTTGAGTAGTGGAGACATGCTCTCTTGTTTGTTATGTAACTTTTTCCCGGCTGTTAAGTAAAGACGTTTTAACTTTAATACTAATAGTAAGGGAATGGAACGTGTTGTGAGGAAGAGGAGAGGGAATCAATAGTAATGTTTAGGGATAGAACGAATTTGTTTCTTTCATATCACCGCACATTTCCGCGCCAGCGGTCTGTGTATAATTCAGGCCAGGAAGCTAGTGATCCATTTTTGGGCAGTAACGAGAGTATCCAGGATCTTGAAAACCATTCTGCATCAGAAACTTACCCTATGGTTGATTTCTCAAGGAAAGCGAATACCCTGCCGCCTGCTTACTTTGACTTGACACATGATTTGGATACTATTTTGGCTGAAAATGCCGACTGTATCATACAGTTAACAAAACTATACCGTAAGAACCTTCTTCCGGGCTTTGAAGATAAAACACAGGATGAGAAGCAGATTGAGGAATTGTCTTACCAGGTTATTTCCAACTACCAGAAGTGCTATTCAATTATGAAGCGCCTTCAGAACATCAAGGAGACGCAGGTGTACCGAGGGACGCAGCTACGTAAGGGGGAATTGGTAATTCTGGACAATTGCTGCAAGATGTACGCTGTAAAAATCCAAAACTCGAGTAACAAGTTCCGAGTAATGCAGAATAACTACTTGAAGTTTCTCAACAACGATGATTTCAAGCCATTGCCGTCTGTAAAGGACGATGAGGAGAATCTGGCGTTGCTGGAGGAAGAAGAGGGCCATGCCAACCAATTGGAGGTCGATTCATATTCGAGGGAAACGTTAATGAAGCAACGGCAGAAACACCAGAATACAAGGCTTCTTGAACAGAGGGACGAGGAGATCACAAAATTAGCGAAGGGAGTGCTAGAGGTTAGCACGATCTTCAGAGAGATGCAGGCATTAATTATTGATCAGGGCACAGTGATTGATAGAATCGACTACAATTTAGAAAACACTAACGTCCAGTTGAGACAAGCTCAGGGAGAGCTGACTGAAGCAACTAGGTATCAAAAAAGGTCACAGAAGTGTCGGGTGATTTTTTTACTGTCATTGTTGGTGTTGTTATTGTTCGTCTTCGTGCTACTTAAACCGCATAGGAGTGAACGACATAGCGATAATAACGATAATAATAAGGACGGGAAAAACACAGGAAACAAGCCTGAGGATGATGTTGTTCCTGAGATTGAGGTGACACCCCCGGAAGTATCTTAGGATCAATATATACAGCTAATATATATAATGACATTTCTACGAGAACATACTAAAACATATTAGCATGTATGAAGTCAAACAAATGGGAGCTAAGGATCACAAAAAATCTACTAAAATATAACCGGAAACTCTACTGATACATTATATTTAAAACAGGATATACTTGATATGCTGTTTTCTGTTTAAAAAGACTATGGTAATAATGACACTGAAACGTAAAAGAACTTGACGCTAATCATTCGAAGCCGTAGCTATCAATTAAAAGACTTAACCTGTTTTTAGTTTTTCAGAATGCCATTCATCTAACATTTTGCTCCACTTGCTACTTTTCTAGGAAACCCAATTAGGACAATAACGAGACGGCGTCTCATAATTTCCAGTCCAATATGAAAAAGAATAAAATTTCAAGTCTGTAAAGAGCATTGTAAAATCAAGCAGTATTAAAACAAGCTTCCATAGAGCATGGGCATGTTACCATATTAAAAAAATCGACAAGGAACGATTGCAGGGAAATATCTTGTTGTTCTTTAATCAACACTTAACCGTATTAGCTAGACCAATGTCATAGAAGCAGTGATGAAGTAGGGAACAAAAATATAACCGAGTGGAGTTCTAACTCAAATAATTTCGAGTGATAAAAAATTACCTGTTACCATAAGGACTATCCCTGCTTAATGATGCCGCGGTTACTGCTGATGTCTTTTGTAACCTTTTCTTGTAGGCAGGCTTGTAGTGCGAGCCCTGTAGCGACAAAGCCGGGCCTGGAGACATTGACGTACGGTTACCAAACTTTGGAGTATTAGTTGAAGCTGGTCGCGCACTGATCATGAAATCCGGATTATTCTGTAACAACATATCGGATGCATCAGCCAACCGAGGCGCTCCCAAGGCTGTGCCGTACAATGCCGACCCAGACTGCTGTTGAGGTGTATATGGTCCGAGATACTGTGCACTATGAGGAGCTGTTAAACTTTGTTGGAAATTCGCACTTTGGTTGAAACGTGGATCATAGATTGCACTAGAACCCGGCAACATTGAGAGATGACTACCACCGTATCCTCTATTTGCAGCCCTTTGCGAGACGGATGTGAAATCCGAACGATCATCTTCAATACCATCGTCACCATCCAATGGCGGCCTTGAAGAAGGATCAATTGTATTCTGTCTAACAAACTCTTCGTCGTCATACTCCTGAGAAGGAGGCAGCACTCCACGTCTTTCCGTAGAGAGGTGTGCCTGATGATCTTTCGAAACTCCACTATTTGGAATACCGAGTACTGCAATAGGGGTGTTTGTGTAACTTAGAGCGCTCTCCTTGTTGTACCCTTCTGAATTTAACTTACCCATAAGCGGTGGAGAAAAATCATAACTCGAAGATGACTGGCTGAGAGTGTTGTAGTGTTTGCGCTCATAACCTAGAGGACCGTATGTAGGCGCTCCAGGGAAGGCCGTATAGTGTTGATTACTTCCAGACTTCATTCCGTATGGACTCTTTTGACCTGGATTGGTAGACGAAAAGGTTGAATGATTATGATTCAAACTGTTGGAAGAAGAGCCATAGTAATTTTGATTATTACTTGCAGCCGCAGTCGATCCCTGAAGTTGCTGCTGTTGCTGCTGGTGGTCATTTATAGTACCCAAATCCGCTCCTCCGGTAGGGTATGGCATGCCAACTCTTGATCCCTCCTTTCGAGGCGTGGAGGCTAAACCAGAGGATGTAGATGGGTATGGTGCAGTAGCATTTGCATCTCCTCCCGAAGGATTCTTATAAGCGCTACTCAGTGATGCTGCATGATTCGAGATTAGATACGACTGTGGAACCTGTGTATTAGCGTAAACCTCAGAGAACCCTGTCTGGGTGCTTTCAGCCGACAAGTCATCCTTCATTTTATAATAATCAGTCGTCCCTCCGGCGGAATCTCTTGGAGGGTTGCTAATGGTAAAGCTTCTCGTCAGCTCTTCTTGCTTTAGGAATCCCTTTCTCCCATAATCGCTACTAGTATCTCCGTCGTTGTTATCTCGTATATTCAGTAAGTATGCCCCAATAGTCATTGGTACACATAAGGAGGTCAACGCTGCTGCTCCTATCATCAAAAACCCACACCAGGTTAACCTTGGCCAAAAACTCAATATGACCAATATACATGCGCCTATAGTTAAAATACACGCGAAAATCGTGAAGAAGAAGTTACCAAGAAAAACAGGCTTATGTGCACTGGCATTTCCAAACTGTGATATAAAATTCAACACAAGTGCAAACAGTGTGAACCCCGCCGCTATTGGCGTCACCAACAAGCTATGATATAACGTTTCCCGGACATGATCAGCGAACAACCAATCCATGCCATCAACTCTCTGCTGCTCAATTGTTTCATTTACACCATAACACAACAAAGACGTACAAGACCCAAATATACCATAACTTGTATCACCGCTTGTCGCCAAAGCCAAACGGGTAACAGGTGTCGTTATGCAAGCCATTACAATAATCGCTAAAGCAGCCAGCTGCAGCAACCAAATAATAGTATACAGCCCTTTGAACCCCATATTCATTGTTTTTTATAAAAACTCGTACTTATAACAAGTCGATAGTGTATCTTTCAAAAACCACCTTTGAGATCAATAGCCCTAAAAGTCAAACCCACTATATAAAACTTTCCTAGCAAAATAACTCTTTGGTTAGAAAATTCCTGCAATAGCTAAGAACTATTTAACCTTTTCTACAGTTGTAGTTCCTAAAATAATCAACGAAGCTACTAAATTAATCAAATTATGCCTTTATTTCAACGGCTCAGTTTACTACCATGGCAATTTTAAGAGATAAGACAAGCCCAGGGAACACAAAAAGAAACCTTGAAACATCAGGCCGTTGGCTCGAGAATCGCCTAACCGTACAAAGGGACACATCACGTGTGCTTCCCCTCAGCTTGAGATTCTTGCCGGCGCTGCGTGGATTGAGCAGACCAGAGACGGCGGGAATAGTACGGCTGCCAGTCTGAAGTTTATTTTGATGTGGAGTAGGGGGACCGCCTATATAGTTTTAGAGTTTTGGATGACGTTTGAGTTGTGCGATGCAAAAGGGGTTCCTTTTGTACTTATTGCGTCACTGAATTCACTTCAAAAAAAATCTCCCGGGGGTGAGTCGAACACCCGATCTCCAGATTACAAGTTTCAAATTACAGTCTGGCGCCTTAAACCAACTTGGCTACCGAGAGGTGATTCGGAGAAACCCTAAGTTTCCAGGTATATAAGGCATGTCGGAGACATGAGGTCCACAGATTCAGATAAGCACCCCGTAGAGACAGCAGCTAGAAAGAAGCGTCGGATTGATCAGTATGGAGAAGTAGGTGCACGATATGAGAACATGACTAGGAGTCGAAAGGAAGGGAGGTCATTGACTCAGGTTAGAGCTATATATACGTAGTACAGTAATCTATTATTGAGTATTTAACACACACGTGATCAGTAAGTAGTTTTGGACAAGGAGGGGTTGTGACCCGAGTGATTATGGCATTCTGTAGCCGCGAGGCTGAAATTTTCATTTAGGCGTCAAATGCCTGTTCGAGACAGCGTGTGACAGGAATGGTGGACGTAGGTGTTAATTAGGTAGCTGGGCAACATAGTAAGGAATTTAATGATAGAACGATTGAATTAACTTTGAAGCTATTCTCGAAGTGAGTATAGTTGTTGAACATATATCGTGGACAAAAAATTAATTTCCATATTACCCATTACATGGGTAGGATTATTTGCTGAAATGCTTCCAACCAGATTCGAACTGATGATCTCCACATTACTAGTGTGGCGCCTTACCAACTTGGCCATAGAAGCTTCTTGACGCTGGCAAGCGCACCAGCGGGTAGATCACGGCCACGGCAGGAATCGCGGCAGTGCGTTACTGAGCATCCTTATTCGGGGGTTATTCGGGGGTTATTCGGGCGTTAATAAGCACCTGACTGGCCCGTTCAGACCCCGGCTGACGCGCCCATGCCCTATTCATCTCTAATGCCGGTCACATGACCATGTATCTTTGCTGGCCATTGCAGAAGAGCTACGCAGTGGAAGAGCTACGAAGAAGATCTAAGAAGATTGAGACCAGCGGTAGCTACCAACAACTACCGACACGAGTCCGCCACCCTTTACTACGCGACCTCATCTCTTCGAACATTCGCGCTTCCATTAATTACCAATAACCCTGTCGAAGTCAGAAAGACGGAGCCACGTTTCTTTTTTCCTAAAAATTTTCCAGCTCATTGCGATGAGATGAAGTATAAATATGAAGAGTTAAGTCTTAATTTTTGAATATGTCTTGTTCTTTCTCTTTTAGTGGGCTGGATGGTTTTCAGATTTACTGGGAGATGGGTTCTTGAGTATTTTATTTTTGTATTTTCCAATATACATTCCTAGTTATAAGTAGCGCTATGTCTTACAGAGATCCTGCAACTGCCTTCGAATATCTTGCAACCTTCAACGAAAAGGATGGTCTTTCCGCTGAACAGTTAATGGACTCTAGCATTAGAGGGGGTTTGACTTACAATGACTTTTTGATGTTGCCAGGTAAGATCGAGTTTACATCTTCCGATGTGAAGCTTACCTCAAGGTTGACTAAGAAGATCAAGTTGAATACTCCTCTTGTTTCTTCTCCTATGGATACAGTCACTGAAGCTGAGATGGCTATCCATATGGCTCTAATGGGTGGTATTGGTATTATCCATCACAACTGTACTCCTGAGGAGCAAGCTGCTATGGTTAAGAAGGTTAAGAAGTATGAGAATGGTTTTATTAACTCCCCAATCGTCATCTCTCCTAAAGTTACTGTGGGAGAAGCCAAAATGATGAAGGCTAAGTACGGGTTTGCTGGTTATCCAGTTACAGGTATGTTTTTAAGAAATCGGTAAGGTACTATTAGATTTTGGGACCAAAAACTGCTCCATTATGATGATTAGCTTCAATTCTAATAACTTTCGTTCTACTGACTGTGATCAAACGATCTTGTAGACATGCTATCTCTGAATCCAAGTTTGTTGCCCAATTATTGAAATAGTTCCTAGTTCATGCGAACCTAAATTACTAACAATTATAATTCAGACAATGGTGACGTTGGTGGAAAACTACTAGGTATTATCACATCTCGTGATGTACAGTTTATTGAAGATGACTCTCTCTCGGTCTCTGAAATCATGACCACAGACGTTGTTACTGGTAAGAAGGGTCTAACTTTGGAAGAAGGTAACCTTATTCTGAAGAAGACCAAGAAGGGTAAGTTGCCCATTGTCGACGACGAAGGTAACTTGGTTTCCATGCTTTCTAGAACCGATTTGATGAAGAATCAATCTTATCCTTTGGCCTCCAAGTCTGCTAAGACTAAGCAATTGTTATGTGGAGCTGCCATCGGTACCATAGACAGTGACAGAGAAAGACTAGCTTTGTTGGTCGAAGCCGGTTTGGATGTCATTGTCTTAGATTCTTCTCAAGGTAATTCTGTCTTCCAATTGGATATGATAAGATGGATTAAAAAGACCTTCCCTGACTTGGAAGTCATTGCTGGTAACGTTGTTACCAGAGAACAAGCGGCCAGCTTGATTGAAGCTGGCGCTGACGGTTTGAGAGTTGGTATGGGTTCTGGTTCTATCTGTATTACCCAAGAGGTCATGGCTTGTGGTAGACCACAAGGTACTGCTGTATACAGAGTTGCCCAGTTTGCCAACCAATTTGGTGTTCCATGTATTGCTGACGGTGGTGTCCAAAACATTGGGCACATCATTAAGGCTATTGCATTGGGTGCATCTACCGTCATGATGGGCGGAATGTTAGCTGGTACTACTGAGTCCCCTGGTGAATACTTTTTCAGGGATGGTAAGAGATTGAAGACCTACAGAGGTATGGGTTCTATTGATGCCATGCAAAAAACAGATTCTAAGGGAAATGCCGCCACTTCCAGATATTTCTCTGAGACTGACAAGATTTTAGTCGCTCAAGGTGTCAGCGGTGCCGTTATTGACAAGGGTTCTATCACAAAGTATATTCCATACTTATACAATGGTTTACAACACTCTTGTCAAGATATTGGTGTTCGCTCTTTGACCGAGCTAAGAGAGAAGGTTGACAGTGGTGATGTTAGATTTGAATTCAGAACTCCATCTGCTCAATTAGAAGGTGGTGTTCATAACTTGCACTCTTACGAAAAGCGTCTACATAATTAAGCGTTATGGCTTATGGCTTAAAAAACAAGTTTCAAGATTTCTATACCTTTTTTTAAGTAATGAAATATCCATTTGTAAAATCATCTAAATAACTTGGCGTTATTATTATTAAATAGCTTTTATTGTCTCTTGATGCTTAAACTCTTTGTGGTTATTTATTATCAAATAATTCTCTAAACTAGGTTTGAATAGTATAGGGAATGTAATAATATGTACGAATGTTCCTGATACATATTCTCTTTAATTATAACTCCTATAGCTTAAACCCTTATTCATTTCCAATAGATGATGCTTTTTTTTAATTATATTTTATCTTTATATTTGTTCACCGTCTGTTATTTATATTCCTCAGCATTCTCCTATAATATAGTTCCCTTGACCTCTCTACATCCGACAAATCAGGTGGTAATCTTTCGTTTTGTAAGTCTGCTCTACGTGCCTTCTCAAAGATCGACAATGCCTCATTCAGTCCTTCTGTCCCGCGTGATAACGCACCACGGGGCAAAACTCCTGCGTTCATAGTTTTCAGATATTGGATCTTATCACGCTCCTCTCTCAAAATACTGTACATTCTAGAAACCTTAGCGATAGCCAAGATCTTGTTCCTCAGCGCACGCTTCTTGGCTTCGTCTTCTAAGACAGATGAATACTTCTGTCTTCTGGTATAAGTTATAGTAACAGGCCTATTGAGAGGCATAGGATTAGCCGTAACTTCTTCCTCCATCAATGGAGTATCACCTTCTAGTTCTTCATCAGAACAAACGTTTAAGATTGCCACTAGCATTTCAGTAACCTTTTCCCCGACAAATGGCAAGGACCAAGTAAACACATCCATAAAGTTGGGCAACCAGTATGGGTGTGGAGACATATTAAATTGCCTAATATTCATTACATTGTCAGCGTACTTCAATATGGCGGCCTTGTTCTTATAACTATCAAGGTAATTGGGTGCACTGAACAACGTCAATAGACTTGGGAACCCCAAGTTCCTGGTATTCCTGTACATTCTGTAACCATGATCTTGGGCTTCATGAGCTCTAATAATTGACAATAAACCGGTTCTCTGAAGGAAGTCACATGCTGCCTGGTAAGAGAAGGCATAGGAGCAACCCCTTACAGTATTTGGAGTAAAAAACACCGTATTTGGATCATCAGCATCTTCATCATACGTCTCGGAAGGATCAGACCACAACAAGTCACACATTAGCCCCTTTGCAGGGATCTCTTTGAATCTGTTAAAGCTGTTTACATCTTCTAGCGTCCGCAACTCCGGCGAAATACCACCGTGGACACAAAAATACTGGCCGTTCATAACTGCGGCCAAAGGTAGCGCAGTGAAGGAATCACAGCAGCTTTCATACACTTTCAAACTGTACTTATGTAAACACTCGCTCTTGAACGTAAAATAGGATGTTAGATGTTTGCATTCGTGGTTACCCCTTAGCATCCAGATGTGATTAGGAAAGTTCAACTTCAAGCTGTATAGGTACACTAAACACTCAAATGAAAAGGACCCACGGTCAACATAATCACCAAGAAATAAGTACTGTGTATTTTGTGGATCTCCACCGACCTCAAACAACTTCAATAAGTCGTAATACTGGCCGTGTATATCCCCACATATAGTTATAGGCGCTCCCACAGTTAATAAATTAGGCTCCCTCGTTAGTAGATCGGTAGCCATACCAATAATACGTAAAGCTTGGTACTCCGTCACCTTTCCTTGTTTCCTGAAGTGTTCTCTCAAAAATACATGGTTTGGTAATCCGTTTGCAAGAAACAACTCATCTTCAGTTGGCAACCTCCTGCAAATGGGTGGTATGGACCTTACAACTCTTCTCTTCGTTGAGACTCTGCTTCCATCTTCTAACTCGTATATAGACATGTCTCTTTTGGGGACATCATTAAGTGGCTGTTTCGATTCAATTACCTTCAATACGGTATTATTCCTTCTTGTGTTCTCATAGGTATCATTAACCGAGCGCATAATGTAGCTAATTTTCTTGGGAAGATACTAAAGCACCGGAGTATCTATATATAAAATGAATATTCAAGCAATAAAATAAATCTTGTTTTTATGGCTTCTTCAAGTCCTTTTATTGTAGTTGACTATCTAGAAGGATGTTTCTGTATTTGATTTTGATGAACTTCGTGCTAAATTAAGAAAAAATTGTCACGTGACCACAAAGGTGCGATATGCGTCGCCCTAAGAGCATACGCTGTTATATAGCATATATAGAATGCTTATCAGCGCTTGGCGGCGGACTACTGGATGATGTTGCAATTAAAAATGTGTTTAGACCGTGTTCGTGAAAAATTTGTGCGTGAGTTGCAGCTCATCACCTAGCAAATGTATGTAAGAAGACACGGATTTTAGGATGAGCGTACACTACGATGTTACTGACTACGTGGAGGCCCCTACCGGGCGTGGTAACCTCCAATTTAGCGACGAAAAGCAGCAGGCAAGGTTTGAGCTTGGAGTTGCTATGATGGTGTACAAATGGGATGCACTAGACATCGCAGTTGAAAACCAGTGGGGAGGACCAGAGTCTGCAGAAAAGAGGGACTGGATTAGCGGTATTGTAGTCGAGTTGTTCAAGAAGGAGAAAATAGTTGATGTTACTTTAGTGGAGGAGACACTTTTGTACGCTATGTCAGACGAATTTGAGACGAATGTCGAGGACGACTCTGCTCTGCCAATAGCTGCTGGTATTGTGTCACTGTACCGTCAATGTGAGGCCAACGAGTACTCAGAAATAGAAAAACTTTATGGTGAATGGCAGAAACGGAGCGAACGTCGTGCCAGCCACAAGGCTGTGCACGTTGTTGAGGACCCGTCGAATCCGGACGTTTCTGAGTCGGAGGATGGTAGTGATGAAGAAGAGGACGAAGATGCGATGGATATTGAAGAGGAAGACGACGCGGGAAAAGCAGATCAAAGGGACGGTCCTATAGTTGATGAAAATGGATTTCAGCTTGTACAATCTAAAGGTTCAAGAAGGCGCTAAAGTGGCCGGCGGGTCGCAGTTATGCGAGAATATAGAAATAGATAAAATAGGCGACAGCGTTAGTTATTATGAACGTTAATATATATTTTAGATGCTAAAATTTTTATGTGCTACTATGTGCCACTATGTGTAGCGTATGTTAGGAGTGTCTGTGTTATTTGCACTTGAATGGGTTCTCAGATGTCTGAAGAACGAGCCTGTCAATTCTATCAGCGAGAACTCTTCCTTTGCCTCACGTTTAACTTTAAACATCGCAATCCTCGTTCCTACCCAAATGTTTGGTTTCAGCACACCAGCATCCAGAGCAAACTGCCTCTTTCCTGGACTTGTGTTGGTGCTGGTAGCCAGGAATTCCTCGTCAATTGCATCACTTGACTCGTTTTTCACAAATCCAAGCCAAGACAGTTTGAACAGAGAACTACTTGCCTTCTTAGGGTTTGCAAGTTTTTCGGCAGCTTTCATGTTATTAACGGTCAAGCCGATGTTGTTAATACTGGCGCTGCTGCTGTCCTTTCTTTCTACTATTCCACAGTAGCTAGGTGAAGAGCGGACACTATTTGCGAAGTAGTCACCGTCAAAATATGCCAAAGAGCTACTATTACTGTTGGTCGTAGTTAATGTGGGCCCCTCCGATTGGATTTTTACCTCTGGGAATCCTCGCTGGCTAGGTGTTTGTACTATGTCTACATCTGTAATAGCCTCTGAGCTTTCCTTGTGATCTAGGGGTTCGTTCAAATAAGGGACGCTATTCGCATTAAATATATTGCTCCAAATAACGGAGCGATACCATTTACTTGCAACCGCGTTGCTGTCCCAGTCAAGGTCTAATGATTTATAGCTTTCATTCATTGCCAATATCTCAGGAGACAAAAGTGGTTTCACGTAGTCTTGAAAGGTTGGCTCCCACGCACCAATATGCTTCAATAAATCATAGTACTCTTTACTTTTTATGTGGGCTATCTGTGGGAATTCATTATTAACTATCTGAACAACCTTCATAAGTAGGAATAAAGTTGGCGCTCCGATCCAGCCAACGTAAAGAGGCTTATGCAGTTTAGTTTTCCACTTACCCTTCACAGTTAACCCGACTGGCCAGATAGGTCTTAGATTCAAATAGAGCTTCGTGCTTTTCAAAGTAGTATCTTCACTGTAATCCAGATGTTCATATATTTTAACTGACTTTCCTCCAGCAGTAAGGTTTTCGTAATATCCTTCGGGTGTTTTCTGTTCATCTATAGAATCAAGTTCGCTTTCTGAATAGTCTACCTCGCCGTCACTCTTTTGATCTGTGTTAGATTTGTCACTCTCTTGACGGAAATATAGGCTTGTTTGTCCAGGAAATGTAGACTTTGGCGCGCCTAATTGATTCATAACATCCATATCAATTAATACATCATCTTGGTCGCTTTCCTGGGGCGCATACAAGTTTCTCAGGTCATTTGCATTCAAGCCTTCCGAGTACTCTTGAATAATGTCATTCAATTGATAGATAATCTTCTCATGGCGACAAAGAGTGAACAATAGGTTCTTAGAGTCTTGATAATAGTAGATGATGTATGTTAAAATCGCACGTAAAAAAAGTGCCAAATTGTCTAGTTTAGCTCCTGATGAATATGAATATGCTTTCGGAATCACATTGTTTTCGTCCTTTGATGGCAAGGATATGTAATCCATATTAGCCATCTTAGAAAGTAAAAACGATAATCCTGTAGCAGCCTGGTAGCTTAACCCTACCGGCTGGGTATACCTACGGGAAGTAGATATTTGTTCCAACTCACTTTCTGTAAATTCATGTGAAAGCGGCAACAAATTGTAGATCAACTCTAAAATGCATGGCTTCAAAGGTAGACGCTTTTTAATTTGTTGTGCGGCGATATTGGAGAGATGTACGACGCAAAAATCTCGGTAGGTGGTTGTATTAATGTTAGTGGCGGATAATTTGAACATGTTCGGTATTTTGTTTGAATAATAGTTCAAGTCGATTGGATCCATCATTCTGTATAATATCAAGTTTTTAGAAGTCAAATAAGTTGCAAAGCCGCCAATTAAAGGGAGCAATGTCCCCGTATGCTCTGGCAAGTCCTTGTAGTATTTCATATAAAACACAGAAATAACAACCAACCTATTACCATATTTGTCTGCAACATATTCCTCAAACTTTTTACTACATTTCATTAATTCCCACATCAACACTATTGCCTGTAGATTTAAGGAAAAGATGTCGACAGAGGAGTGATTAAAACTTACACTACCGGTGCTACCTGCGCTGTCCGGTGGTATAGTACTATGCGATTCATATGGAGTACCTCTTTTACTTTGAGGACTACCGCTTAACGAATGACTCTTTCCTTGAGATGTTGATTTCAAGCCTGACAATAGTTTCAGTCCGCGAGAATCTGACGATTTCGGCGTCGTCCAATTAAAAGGGTTACATTCTTGGTCAACTGCTATGTCCATTGGACTTTTAATTACCTTAGCCAATGAGTAGAGTATCAAGTTCATATCAGACTCCTTCTCAAGGGATGACAAATATGCTTTAGGAACATGGTTTAGAATCTGACCCACTGCAAATACATTTAGTGAATAAAGAAATTTGTACGTACCAGGGCTCTCTGTTTCACTTGCTAAACGGAAGTTCAGCATGATATTTAGCACGGAGAAACAGGTCATCACAAGTGACTTCCTTAAAGCATTTAGCTGTGAACTTTTCGTTAATGTAGGTTGATAATGAGGCGCATAATGATCAGTATCCGGCTTCTCACAGTATTTACAGATTAGGTTAATCATCGAAGATATAACGCATATTGTGCTGTATTCGGAAATCGTTGTACACAACACCAGTAGGTATTTATTAATACAGTCTGGTTGGTACAAATTCTTTGAACATAATGTCAATATCAAACGCAAAACTTCCAATCTATGAGAATCTAACATCGGATTAGGAGGCTCCTCTGTATAATCTGCAATGCTGATGCCCTTTTCCCATAGTAAAAATGAAACACGACCATAACTTTTACCGTAAAAGTCTGTTGGCATTGGTGAGGATGTGTCAACGTTTTTCTTGTTGTGGCTATCTATAGGAAGCGTAAAACCTTCCATGAACAAAAGATTTATACAGGATTCCATAAGTAGCACACCAAGTGGTAAAACAGTTTCAGCTGCAGAGTATTTTCCGACTGCAACATGAAGCGAATTTGCCGAACCGGCAGCAAGTGGATCATCATGCAGAACAGGGCTTACACCTTCCATTTGGGGGCTCTCAATTGTGTACCCTGGTAAACCATTTTCAACACCAGCAGAGGATACAGTTGCCCCTACAGTTGCTGCGGTAGTCGATGCAGACCTTGTGTTGAAACCCAAAATTTCACTGCTATTACGACTCCACATAATTGCATCTTCCAAGACCTGTTCAGTATCTGTTTCAAAAAATACTGGGAGTATTTTAGTTAAAATGCGAACACAGTTGAGTAATTCATTATAATTATCCTGAAAGGATGCCCAATCTTTTTGTTTAGTCTGCATCTTAGCGGTCAAGGAGCACACCTTAAAACACGCAAAACGAACAAAATTTTGGTAGTTCCTAGAGTTCGAGGTAAATATGTGCCTTAACTCCTGTACAGTCAACAGCGAGTATATATCTTCAGCGCTGAACTGTTCTTTGGCTAAACAAGCAAAAAACTCATTATACCGTTCCCTCGAGAGGTTCGGTTCTGTATCCGCGGTTGCAGATGTACATGAAGCCGTATCTTGCAAGTTATACGAAGAGATTTTTAAATCATCGTAATTTCCTTGGTTCTTTAGGCCATTTTGCCGCTGATTCTGCTCCTCTATCGGCCGTTTCCCTTTTACCCCTCCCGCGTCCCGCTTTAAATCACGTTTATAAAACAGAGAAGCTGCCTGGGACGTAGTTAAAGAGGAGTAAATTGGTATATCATTTACATCTGCAAGTTTTGCTAGATGTGCTTTGTAAATAGCAAGCTTGGAATCACTATTTCCCATTTTTATACTTATCACTAGTGTAATCTATTGGGACTCTTTTACAATCCAATTACGATAAATCCTCTCAATTGTAGTTTTATCTCCAATTAGCAATTAGGCTATCAAATAATACTGGAAGCTTTAACAGCACTCTATACCAGCTGTACTCTTGGTAGCGTGCAGTCCAACATTTTACTAAACGCTGGGATTTTACAAACTCAGCTTAGTTACACAAGTCTGGGAAATGAACTCCGACTCAACGCATCGTGTATAGGTATAAATCACGTGACCGCCGTTGCCAAGAGCACATGAGCCGTTAAAGTTACAGGTGGAAGCCAATGGTGGGCGCGGCCGGCACCCCGAGGCGTGCTATCTTACAGGTGCCAATTGAATGTTTATTAGGCTCGTGAAGCTGCCAGAGATCCACCTCGTCTCCACCAACGTCACATTATATTACATAAGCAGACAGTCTATATCTTGTTCGACCGAGTCCTGGGCCAACCGAGTACACTTACTGTATAGCCAATGGTTGGAAATATGGATGCTGTTGCTTGTAGTGCAAGTACTAGTCTATGTTGTGACATGTTTCATGATACCTCGTTTATGGTGGCATGTGCCATCTCAAATTTATTTATGGATTTTCCTAGAAAAGCGGAAAACAACGGAACGCTGTAGAACAGAAATTGAGGATCACTTACCCAGTGGTTATCGTAAATCAAAAGTATGATTACTAATCTGCAGAATGTTTACGTCTGATCTAACCTATGTATTTTGACCTTGGCCCTAATGCACCAATAAACGTCAGTAGGGCCAAGAATGCTGACAATACGTTGCCACGGTGTCTGAAAAAAAACAAACTAGCAACGCTGGAGCACGAGACAGGAATAGGGCTACCAGGTCACGCGCTCCAACAGCACAATGGGCTTCAGACATCAAGAGAATTCACACAAAGGAAGATAACCGCTTAACAGCTCTTATATGAACGGCACAGAACCACTATAAAAGGACGATCCCACGTCAACTTTTCTTATAAATTACCGCCGGAAGCTTCACATGTTTCTATAGACATTCACAGCAAAATAAAAAGAAGAGCACCTACTGTCGTCGCGGTTACGATGATTTATCACAAGGAACCTAGCTAGCAAAAATGTTTGCTTTCAACGTCGAAACACTCAGCATAGCCATCCCCAATTATTGTAATCGAAGCATGGGACAGACTCTATAAACACAACAGCCCCACAGCGGCGCCTCTAAATGAGCTAAACGCCCAATTCCCAGGCGAACTCTACGGTACGACGCTGCTACTCAATCGTATAGCTAGCCATACGACAGGCTCGCATGTCGCGAAGTTAAGTCTCCGGCAAAATCTTCCAACAATCTTGAACTCTTATCTCGTAACCCACTAACCGCTGACTCAGGCCCCACGTTCAGCCACACGGCGCCCAGAATTTAATTCTCCTGCTTAACTGTCTGAGCTGTATTCATCCAATTGCAGATCTAAACACTTATTGTTGCGCAGACGAACCCCCGTCAGCCCTTCTAGCGCTCCGCGAGTGCCAGGTGCCCATCGACACCCTAAACACGTAGATGAACGACAACGTTCCTGCGAGAACCGTTTTCATTGCTTTTTCTAGTCATTTCGTATAAACGCAAGCAGGGCCAATGTTTGTTTTTCTTCGTTTAGGACCCTGGATTAAGTCATCACACGTGATCGGGCCGGCTGTTTTATCAAAAAGTACCTGGATCGGATTCCATGTTTGCGTTTTGCACGGGTCGGTAGTTTTTCACTTAGTCATCATTTAGTTAATAAGCTACAATGAAAAGCGTACCTAATGAACGAGAATACGGTATTTAAAAACACGAAGCTCAATACTGGTTTTCAGAATGATATTTAATTGATTTTTTTAAACAAGAAAGTATTTGTAATAATTACAATGAAACAAGAGGACGAGGAGAAGACTAATAGTATGTCTTATTCAGATGACCAAGCGGATGCTGAATCTCCGGCAAGCCTAATTGACTTTCCAGCAGGCCTAGATGCCAGGACCATGCTACAGAAGGCGGAGTCTTTGGCTCGTACATTATCTCAACATACAACACGTAATGGCCCCTTGGAGATTGATGAAAATGATTTTGATATGCATGCCATAATGGCTGCATTGGTTAGGGATTATGAGAATCAGAATATCTATACACGTCAAATGGGTGTAATAATGGAAAATGTTACTGTTAATGGGATTGATACATCGTGTACCGATGGTAGTAATTTTGGAGATATACTTGCGCTACCTCTAACGGTTGGGCGTAAACTGCGTGCGCCAAAGCACATTCGCAACATTCTAGTCAACATTGATATGCTGGTGCGCCCGGGAGAGATGGTTCTGGTCCTGGGTCGTCCCGGGAGCGGATGCTCCTCCCTTCTTCGGGCTGCGGCAGGCGATATAGAACAGTTCACCAGCGTCAATGGTGTCATATCCTACGACGGAATATCGCAGAAGGAAGTGCTAAAGAACTTCAAGGCAGATGTTATATACAACGGAGAGCAGGATGTGCATTTCCCGCATCTAACTGTGCGCCAGACCTTGGATTTTGCATTGGCATGTAAGACTCCCAACGTCCGTGTGAATGGGATGTCCAGGAAGGAGTATATTACAATGATGCGTGACTTGTACGCAACGGTTTTTGGGCTAAAACATACTTATGATACCAAAGTGGGAGATGATTTTGTTAGAGGTGTGTCCGGTGGTGAAAGGAAGAGAGTGTCTATTGCAGAAGCACTTGCCGCTGATGCTTCTGTATACTGTTGGGACAATGCCACTAGAGGATTAGATGCTTCCACTGCTCTTGAATATGCTCACGCAATTAGAACATTGACCAATATACTTAAGTCTTCCAGTCTGGTGACACTTTATCAAGCAAGTGAACGTATTTATCAGCTTTTTGACAAGGTTACAGTTCTTTACGAGGGTCGTCAAATTTACTTTGGTGACGTCTTAAGTGCTAAGGAATACTTTCAGCGTCTAGGTTATGTTTGTCCATCTCGTCAATCAACTACAGAATTCCTGACCAGTGTGACAGATCCTAATGGGTACCATGAAGTTCTTGAAGGCTACGAGGACCTTGTTCCACGTACTGCAGCAGAATTTGAGGAACGTTGGAGAAGTTCACCAGAATACCAGCGATTGAAGAGCGACACAGAGGAATATAAGGCACTTTATAATAGTGAACAGACAAGAGAACAGCTAAAACGGTCCAAATTGCAGAAGAAATCAAAGTTTTCTAGAAAGAAGAGCTCGTACACTTTATCGTTTGCAGAACAGGTGCGGTTGTGTACCGTCAGAGGATTCCAGCGTATATATGGAGATAAGGCCTATACTGTAACGAACATCGTGGCGGCTTCCCTGCAAGCCATAATTACGGGTACGTTATTTTTCCAGTCATCTGCTGATACCATTGGTGCGTTTTCTAGAGGTGGTGTGTTGTATTTCTCTGTCTTATACTATTCTTTAATGGGTCTTGCAAGTTTGAATTTCTCTCATAGACCAATTTTGCAAAAACATAAGAATTACATGTTATACCATCCAGGTGCGGAAGCTCTCGCTTCAAATATTGCTGCATTTACTTTTAGATTTATTGGGTTAATTATTTTCCTCATTCTCTTATATTTCCTATCCGGTCTAACACCAGAAGCAGGAAGGTTCTTCATGGTGTTACTATTTATGGTTATAGCATCAGAGAGTGTCATTACAATGTTTGAATCTCTTGCGGCTATGTGCGATACCCTTTCACAAGCTAATGCAGCTGCAGGTGTTATTATGTTGGGTATTTCAATGTATTCTACTTATATGATTCAAGAGCCCTCCATGCACCCTTGGTTCAAGTGGATTTCCTATGTGCTTCCAATTAAATATGCGTTCGAGGCGCTGCTTAACACTGAATTCCATAACCGTTATATGAAGTGTGATCAAAACTTTATTCCACAAGGTCCCGGATACGAAAATGTATCAGCAGATAACCGTGTGTGTGCATTTTTGGGTTCCAAACCAGGTATGGATAGTGTTTTAGGTGACGATTACTTGAAGGTCAACTATGGTTACACCTATAGTCACCAATGGCGTAACTTTGGTATTCTTGTTTTGTTTTGGATTGGTTTTATGGTTATCAAGTGCGTTGCAACAGAATTGAAGCAACCAGTGAAGGGAATGGGCGAGACCTTAGTTTTCAAGAAAGGTACTTTGAAGCGCCGGGCACAATTAAAAGCTGACCCCGAGGACAAAATTCCAGGTAATTTGTCAGAGTCAAAGATGTTAATATCTAGTGATGCAAGTGCTGATCCTTCCAGCATGTTTGAAGGACTCACCAATGGGGATATATTTATGTGGAAGGATGTTTCTTACACCGTTCCAACTAAGACTGGAATGCGGAAGCTGTTGAATAATGTTTCTGGATTCTGCGCACCTGGAACTTTAACTGCTTTAATGGGAGAATCCGGTGCAGGTAAGACTACATTATTAAACACATTAGCGCAGAGAAATGTTGGTATTATTACTGGTGACATGCTGGTTAATGGTTTGCCTATAGATGCTAGTTTTGAGCGTAAAACTGGTTATGTTCAGCAACAAGATGTCCATACTCCGGAATTGACAGTGAGGGAATCGCTACAGTTTTCTGCAAGATTGAGAAGACCTCAATCGGTACCAGAACAGGAGAAGATGGAGTACGTTGAAAAGATTATTGATGTCTTCGGTATGTCTGATTTTGCAGATGCACTTGTAGGTAAAGTTGGTTGTGGTTTGAATGTTGAACAAAGGAAGAAGCTTTCGATAGCCGTTGAGTTGGCTGCAAAACCTTCTTTGCTGTTGTTCCTTGACGAACCAACTTCAGGTCTGGACTCTCAATCTGCTTGGGCGGTTGTTTCTTTGTTGAAAAAACTTGCAGCTACTGGTCAAGCCATTTTGTGTACAATTCACCAACCTTCTGCAACACTATTTGAACAATTTGATAGATTATTATTACTGAAGAAGGGGGGCGAAACCACTTATTTTGGTGATATTGGTGAGCACTCTTCAACCATTGTCCAATATTTCGAGCGTAACGGAGCCCGTAAGTGCTCACCTTCTGAAAATCCAGCAGAATATATTTTGGAAGCCATTGGAGCAGGAGCAACTGCATCTGTGAAGGAGGACTGGGGTGATATTTGGAGAAATTCGCCAGAATTTGTTGCTAGGACTGAGGAACTTGACAAGCTCTGCTTATCTTCAAGGCCCTCATCACCTGTTATTGATAATTCTCTTACTTCGAAGTTCAGTACGAGTTATCTATACCAGTTCCGGTACACTTTGATGAGAACTGGTACTATATTTTATAGGGATCTCAATTATTTGATGGCAAAACAAATGTTGTTTATTGTCGGTGGTCTATTTGTCGGGTTTAGTTTCTTCGACATTGCTTCATCGTTTAAAGGTTTACAGAATATGATGTTTGCAATCTTTATGACTATTATTATATCTGCACCTTCTATGAACCAAATCCAAGAACGTGCCCACCACGGTAAAGAGTTATACAATGTGCGTGAATCAAAATCAAACATGTTCCATTGGTCACTAGTGCTAATTACTGAGTTCCTAGTTGAACTTCCATACCAATTGTTTTTCGCAACTTTGTTCTTCTTATGTGGATTTTTGCCATTGAGATCCGGTGCTAGCTCGTACAATCAAGGTATTTTCTACCTAAACTTTGCTGTGCTTTTCCAATTTTATGTCGTTGGTCTAGGTTTGTGTGTTCTATATCTTGCCCCAAATCTTGAAACTGCAAACGTCATTCTTGGTCTAATTCTCTCCTTTTTGTTGTCTTTCTGTGGTGTTACCCAACCAATGAATTTGATGCCAAAGTTCTGGAAGTTCATGTACTATGCAAGTCCCTACACTTACTTCGTGCAAACTTTCTTGGGATTGACTTTACATGGTAGAGAAGTGGTTTGCAAACCTGAAGAATTATCCTTTTTGAACCCTCCATCAGGTATGACGTGTGGACAATATATGTCTTCGTTTGTTGAGAATAGCTCCGGTTACATTACTAATCCTGATGAGACTAGCAACTGTGGTTATTGTATTTACAAAACTGGTGACGAATTTTTAACTACTATTGGAGCCAACTACAATCAAGTCTGGAGAAATTTCGGTCTTCTTTGGGGTTACGCCATCTTCAACGTTGTTGCAATGTTGACATTTTACTGGCTGTTCCATATCAAACGCATCCATACTAAGATTCGGATGCCCTTTTCAAACCGGAAATCGAAAGTAACAAATTAATAATAACTTTTTTTTTCCAGTTTGGATTATATATACACATATTTGATAGATGTATGGCGCGAACTGCATTGTTCACGTTTACGTAACAATTCGGTAAAGTTATGTTAATGTGTTAAACAGTTTCAATTTTTATGATATTTATTATACATTTCGAAATGCTTTACTCATTGAACTCGGGTCAACATTCTATTAAACAATCATTATAAGTAATTGCGAATTAGTTTAACTAATTTATTATTCTTTGACCCTGTTTTCAGTCAGTTACTGAGATTTCCTCTGATACCCATTTCGTTGTATTTATCGGCTTCAGATAGTGCCAGTGGGTATAAAAAAAGCTTTCTATGATATAGTACAGTGAACACGTTTTGATCACTTGCTTCATTAGATATAGAAGTAGCTTAAGTATGGTTACCAAGTATGTACGCATAACTGCTTTTGTACACTATAACTCATATTTTAAAATATAGTTTTGCTCACATGGCTCCATACCCGCCAGATTTTCCATAATTAATTCCTTCACAGAGGACTTAGAAAGTATTGTTAAATTACTACCATGTAATGCTAACAATGCATCCAGATCATAGTTAAATTCATCTTTGAAGAATTGCATCCAATCAAAATTTTCATCTATAACTTTATCAATAGGAACGTTATTGAATTTGGTTTGAATACCTTTCACGGCAACCTTTTTGGCAATTTCTTCATATTTGGTATCTTCTCTAGTAACATCTAATAGAATTAAGATCATGGCACCGACCATACCAGACTTTTCACCATGTAAGGAAGCATACTTTGACAATGCCTTAAAACACAAAGCTAGCTTCCCAGTTCTTAAATGATATTGGAAATCCAGCCAGTGGTCACATTCATTATCCGTCATTTGACCTCTGTAAAGAGAATAGAATGACGTGTTGAAATCGTCTAGAGGAGTCTTGCTTGACATTAGTGTTTCACCAAAAACATCTTCATCATCAGCATATGCTATGACCTGTTGCTTTTCAGTCTCCTTTCTTTTATTAAATGCAGCAGCGAGTTTCTTTGCCTTTTTATTGCTCTTTTTAATGTTAGCTGTGTCTACCTCTGAAGCACTTTGTTTTGCTTCCAAATCGTCATGCATTGAAAAATATAGCTTCGCTGCACCATATAGAGCTCTCACAAACATTGGTTTCGTGTAAATTTTATCTCCCCAAGCCAACATTTCCATGTATGCTCTTGGAGTTCCTTTTCTCATGCAATATGAGTGGAAATCCATTTTATCTTCTTCGAACTGTTTGTAAATCTTAGAGATGGCTTGGAATCTCTTCAAAGCCAAACCTTTACACTTCTTGATTTGGTACTCTAACTCTTTCAATTCTGATTCATCAGTTTCATCTTCAGTCCCATCCGTAGTTGGAGGGCGTGATTTAAGTTCATCCAGTTTCTTCTTATTCTCAATATACAACCGATAGTAAGCTTCAGCTTGTCCAAAAATAAACCAAGAGGCCTCCATTAAGTGAAGATCTTTAACACCATTGTAGTCTTTTTCATTTTTGGTGAACAAAGATGCCACTTCAACGCCCTTATCGATCATATTAGCTCTGAAAAAGTACTTAGCAGCCTTAACATTGACAAATCTATCCTGTAAATCCAGTTTTCTACCGTCTTCAACAATCAAAGCAGCTTCTTCTAACAATCCCAAGTGTTTCAGTATACGTCCCTTCAATATGTAAAGCTCAACCAGAGTTGGAGTGTGTTCGATGGCCGTTTCAACGAATTGCTTTGCCTTCATGAAATTCTTCACATATAGATAATGTTGAGCCAAATAGTACGTTGTCCAAACATAAGGAATGGGTGAAGCTTTAGGATCTAAAGTTCCATAATACTTCAGGACGACCTTCTCAGCCATTTCAACAAATTCATCACCACGTGTTTTGTATAAAGGCTTCACATTACAAAAGGCTGCTGGTACCCCACGTCCTAATTGCGAAACAACATATTTTTCGAATATTGGTTCAAGTTCCTCAGATATTTTCACAAAAGTCAAAGGAAGGTACTGAGGTGGATCTGCTCTTGGGTAGTAGGTGGCTAATTTTTTATACAAGGCCTTTCTAATTGCAGTATTTCCTTGAACACCCAGCGCAATCTCCAACATTCTGTAGTACTGGAAGTTGTCTGGATTTCTTTTGATAAGCATTCTGTAGACTTTGGATGCATCGTTATTCATTCCAAGCTTCATGTAAACCGCAGCTCTTCTCTCCAACAATGCATATTTATCGAATACTTCAGATTCAATTTCATCTAAATTTTGTAAAACGGTATTCAATTTTTCTTTTGAATCCCCTGCAGCTTTATACATCAAATCGTTCTTGTACATCAAGCATTCATTATGTTCATAGGCTTCCGCGTCAGTCAATTTTCCCTTGGCAAGTTCCTCGAATTGTGTGAGAAGTTTAACACCTTCTTGAAACTGACCATTCAGATCATATGCAACTGCCAAAGCAGTCCAGTTTGCACGATAGCCCATAAAGCTTTCCCAATATAGCTTTCTAGAGATTAGAAGGTTTGGATAGTCGCGCACTTGGGACTGCAAACTAGATATATCACGGTACAATTGCTTGTTGGTAGAGCCATTTTCAATAGAAGCTTCAAACCAGTGAATGGACTTAGCATACTCTCTTACCTGTCTAAAATAAATCCCAAGCACATGACAGCAAATTGGAGAAGCCGTTGTTCCTTGGATTTTTGATAACGCCTTTTTGATATACGTTTCAGCATCTTCCTTTTGACCAAGGAATACCAAATTCAAACCTTTTAAAGCCAATGAATCTACATGAGATGGATTTTTCTTCAAAATAGCGTCTAAGATCTTCAATGATTTCTTGTAACTTTTATTCTCGTACAGTTTTAAAGCCTCAAAGTTATTATTGTCATCTTTAGACCTAGAAGATAGTGGGATAGCACCTTTTGCACTCGCAACAGGTTTCCTTCTCGACATCACAACTCAATTGGGCGAGGGTCCGTTTATACGTTGTCTTAAATGACCTGGTGATGGTACTTAACGTAACACTGAATGCTTTAAAAGAAAAAATTCGACGTCTATTTACCGTATAAAGTTACTTAGGGTACACCGAACCAAATCCGTAACATTAATACATTGTGTGAATGAATCATAAGCCTTCTAAGGCCACTCTGCTGCACTCATCTTCATAGCCCGGGATTCGTACGTATTCTATGTCGTGTTTCGCCAGAAGTACTTTACTTTTGTTGTGTTTAACGAAGTTGTCTGGTTCCATAAGACCAACAAAAACAGTAGCAATATTGCGTTGCTGGTCGATAATTCTCTGAACACATGGTTCATTGCCGCTCAGTCTATGGCTACATGGCTCCATAGTTGTGTATAATATAGTTCCTGGAGGGACTTGGCTTTCTTTTGTGCGGTTGAAATATTTCTCCAGTGCATTTTGTTCAGCGTGTGTGTTTCCTGGTAACTCTCTTGAGTAACCAGTAGAGAGGACTTCTAGACCATTCACTAGAACTGCACCAACGCTAAAGGCGGATTTTACGGGGGTGCACTTTTTCGCTTCAGCAATGGCCATTTCCATATATTTCTTATGGGATTCAATGGCCCAGTCTGGAAACTCGGTGCAATAGCTCCACTTTTTGGCGCCTTCCTTATCGAACTCAGTTGATTCGTAGCGGTATGCATGTAGCCACAGATCGAGATCGTTAGGGCCTGGATTTGTATAGAGTTCTCCTTCACAGCTTGGGCACTTGGCGCCCATTAAGACCTCTCCTTCGGAGTTTGGGTAGTACCAGCTCTCTGCAGATTTTGTCTTTCCTACCATATTCAGACGTGACACGACTTGATCATAGTCAGCCACGCAACCTTTACCCAAGGTGGGGCCCCATACTTGCGGGTTCGAATATATCGGGTCGTTTGCTATTGGAAACCCCAAATGCTGCAGATGCACACGAATTTGGTGCGTTCTGCCGGTGTAAGGTTGGCACTTTACAATACTTGTTTCACCATCATAGCTGATGCGCTGGAAACGTGTCTTAGCTTCCTTCGCACCTTCTTCTTCAGGTTCACAGGTAGCATTGAGCCCCAGTTTAGGCTCAACAATCTTTAGTGGCTTATCGACGGTAATTTCGTGCACGGGGAACTCGCCAACCACACGTGCAACATACTCTTTTCTCACCTCTCGAGCCTTCATCTGGTCTGCCATCGCGTCAGCCCCCCTCGGAGTTTTAGCCAAAAACATCAAACCACTTGTCAGTCTATCAAGTCTATTACAAGGATGAACAACGTAACCCAATTGTCTCTGGAGAATTTTAGTGATGGTATTGAACCGATAACGCCCTGTTGGATGGACTGGGACTCCGCTCGGTTTGTCTATTACCAAAATGTTTTCGTCCTCATAAACGGTTTTAATTGGTTTTGCAGACACTGCTGGCTCGTGCCTGTGTAGCTTATGGGTGATGAGATCACCGTTACGTACCACTGTATCCAAAGTCGAAGGATTGCCATTCAGCAATACACCACCACTGGAAATGACTTTCTTATAATAACTCGGATCCCTGTCACGAAATTCGTCAACAAAGACATCCAATAGTTTCCTATCTCTCCATCTCAACTTGCAGAAGGTTTTATAAGTAAAATAATACGGCAGAACTATCCTCAGATTACCTTTTATTTCAACATCGTACTCTGGATCCACCTGCCTGTGACTCGCTGTGCCTGAGTCTTGCATTTTTAATTTGAAACCAACACTATCACGCAATTCTCCAGAACCTAAATTCTTTTTTCTGAGACGTTTCGTGATTTTGACTTCCTTGACATCACTGTTAGACGAGATTTCGCTGGCACTGCTTTCGGTCGGGCTTTCAGTGCTTCTTCTTTTCTTCGAGTCATATACACTAGAAATTCCTTCCATATTTATTACTTTATGATTAAAACGTCTAAAATTATTAATACTTCGACGATTGAACTTCCCTAACATTCACAATTTATTCTTTAAGTAGGTCATATAGGTCATCTCATGAACCTGGTTAATAGTTTTTCATTCCCAAATGTCTAAATATCACCAATCATTATGTACGCACCATATAATTCCAGTTACCACGACTACTAGTAACAAAATAGTCAAAATATCTCCAAGCACCCCGTATATTTCATGAATATACCATGTAACATATATGAACCTGTCCGCAATATGTCCGATATGAAGTCTTTCTGTAATATTGTTTTTTTGTAAAGAAAAAGGTGATGCTTGATATAGTAATGGTGTACTGACGCTCATCGTAACGGCTTGGTGGTCAGTGAATTCCAAATGGGGAGTTCTGTCAATCGACCTATATTCATGGACCGTTATATTATTATTTGCACTTTTGTAAAGTATCCTATCGCACCATGAAGGTTGTCTGGTAAGGTTGTAGACATATTTGTCGCCAGAACCGAGATGATACTTGTAGGTGGGCGGGAATGTGATCACAGGCTCCTTGAAGTCATGGAAGAGGATTCCAGTTGCCCTAATGGAATTTAGTTCGTCTTGCTCCTCCAAGAGATGTTTAGTAACCTCTCTATCATTGTACTTTGTGTTGGATTCTTGGCTGTAGTGGAGCCGGAAATTGAGATCTCCCAGAAGAAAGACATAACCGTCAAAAATACCACCAAACTGTGCCTTAAGAGCTTTCATTATCGTGTTTCCATCATTAATACGCCGCAGAAGTTTCTTATGACCATCACTTGCTGTGAAATGCGCAGAAATAAAGGTAAACTTGTGCGTATGTTCGAACTTAGAGAGCAGAATCTGCACAGCAGTAGCACCCTTTAGGCTGGAATTGAAAAGACCACAGCGTACACTGCAAAACTGCAAATCTTGAACCGATATATCGTTCCTTGCAAATATCATTATACCAATTGCCCCAATGGCACTTGAAGTTACGTGGCGGAATAATTGCTTACCATTTATGGGGACTTGAGCTAAACCACCGCTACCAGCAGAAGGAGAAACACTAGACATACAAAGTAGCGGTTCGGCATCTGGACCATCTACACTATCACTGGAAACCTTATGCTCCAAAGCTGATTCTTTATCCTTGTTTAAACAATGTAAAACAATTGGGGCAAGGTTGTCGAGATAAGTACGCACTAAACCAGGACAAGCTGCCTGCCAAAGAGAACTAAATTCTTGAACTGCAAGCACAAAAACATCATGAGCATCTGAGCGAGTTGTTAACTGTTGTATGATTTGTCTTGCCTTATCCGAATATCTTGCATCAGTTGTATTTGGGAACAGCTTCGCGCAATTAATAGTAGTGAGCAATAGTTTTAGCTCTAAAGGAACCGTGCTATAGGAATCATGCCCCATCAGACTAGTGTTGATTTGATAAATAGACAGATAGGTAAATAGCCTATTAGATCCGAGTTGGTTAGCGTTAAATATACGACTTTTTTTATCTTGAAGTGGATACTCTCCTTTCTTGTAGTCACTAAGAGACTTTCTAAAACTGTGACTAGTGACGTTTAAATCTACGTCAGATAAAACCATTGTGCGTTTATAGGGTAAAAGGTGATTGGAACAGTATACACGGTAGAACAATTGAATGTAAATAAAGAGTTTTATTGCTTGATAATTAATGGTACCTTAAAGGCAGTTAATGCTAAATATTTCATAGCTTAAAGCTCTGCTACATTTCGCCTAATGCTATTGATAGAATATAGTTAACAACTTTTCAGAAAGTCAATGTTAACCTTTCAAGAAGTCCAGTATGTCTATTTTGCGACTTTCCGTATCCGATACAGAATGGTTGTCTGAATCATATGCGATCCCAGGGAGATTACTGTGGGAAACTTCAGAGCCGCTAACGTTTGTATTCGAGGCAAACGATCTACCATCTAGGTATGCAGAATTTGACTGTCCATTTGCTAAAGGAATCCTTTTCGGTGGTTCCAAAGTTAGATAATCGTTGCCAGGTAGTTGTCTATTGTTTTGTTCAAGTCTTGCAGATGTAATAGGCAAGTAATCTCTCGAAGATACGTGACTGTCGTTATGTTGATAATTACCCATGAACTGGACGTTAGGACCGATAATATTGTTTTCTTCGCTTCGTAATCTGATCTCTCTGTCCAAATCATCAAGGTCTATGCCCCTCATCATAGGAGAGAAGTGAATGATTCGCCACCAAATTGGGACTTTAATAACATTCGTCAAATCGGGCTGTTGTGCAGCAGCCCGTTCTTGGGGAGGACCAGTGGCACCTTGCTCAGAAGTAGAATGTTCTGTGTTATTGCACCCTTCCTTCCCTCTATAATAGTCATTCCAATATGCCCAATCGTCGCAATTATCATTGTAATCTAATTTGAATTTAAATATGCCTTTGAAGGTTCTCAAAATATACCAACAAATCTGTTTCCAACGTTCTGGTTTGTGCTTCCAACACTCCAACTTCATCCACTTTCCGCGGTAATACCAGCCTTGCCTACCCGCCTTGCTTGAAGCAAGCTCCATAATTATATTTTCACCTATTTCACCCTTCAATATATATTTGTTCAAAAGCTTTTGTCTTTCAATGCAGGACCAAGAGTAACGCCATGGCCTTTCCCTGTAACTAAGGACTAGCACATCAACCACGCAGTTTAATGGCTGCATAAATGCAGATACAAAAGCAAGCCAAACCAGCGGCCCTACGCGCATCTCACGGCGATATTGTGTACAGTCAACAATGAAAGGAAAGATCCATAGGAGTAAATAAGCACATGGATATATGAATATCGCTTTTAATTGTCTCCTGATCTGACTTCTCCTGAGCTTGAACTCTTGGTATGTTTCTCTGTGGAACTCCCTCCCGACATCTTTTAGATTTATCACTGTAGGATGTACCCGATGACCGGTAAAATCAGGGCCCTCCAACGACGGAGGAAAAGCTGAAATGTCTGGCTCTGCTAAACTAAAATCTGGCAAACCCTCTAGATCCGACAAAGATTGCGATATTGGTGGTAATTTTGGTTGCAAATACTTTGCTAGCGGATTAGAGTCTGAGGAAGGAGGGTTCGCAGAAATTGGTGGGCTACTAAGTTGAGATGGCCGTGCAACAGAAGTTCCAGCAGACGCAGGTCTCGTCGCATTGGGATTTTCTAACTGAAGGTTCTCATGGGGAGGACTTTTTACCAACATACTCCTCTGTGAAGGTGGACATGTTGCCCATAAATTATAGTTCTCAGGCGGATTCGATGTGTTCTTGAAGGCCGCAGTTGGATTTGTCTCTTGATCGTAGGAATTCAATCCTTTGCCATTAAAGTTTGGGTGACGATCCGCTTCGTTCTCCTCTGAAATAATAAGTACGAAATTTCGTATATCCTTTATTAAAGACTTTAGGCGAAGCCTCTGCTTGATGTATTGCAACTTATGACGAAAAGAGCCTTTCCCAATAAGTGGAGCAACCGATGAATGCTCTCCGCTGTCAGAATTTCTTCTCCTAAATTCTCTGAATTCTTTCTTAAGCTTTTTGCTCTTCTGCGAGACATATATATAGATGCTGATGTATATGCCACAGATGGAGACAAATATGACATATCGAGGACCCCAGGACAAAACCAACTTGTACCAGTAAGGATAAGGAGGTAAATAACACCATACACTGAGTGGTTTATACCCGCCAACTCTAGGCTGCAGTGGAAAGTGAAAACTGTTATTATCTAATACCACATTTAACGGCCTTGAAAAGTAGTAAACATCTTCAAAATTGATAAATGCAATACTTGCTAAAAGCATCGGTAGCACACCAGCCAATGGATACATAAAACGCCTCCAGCCATAAAATCCACCTTCCACGTTTCCTGTTGTCTCATTTACCCATTTCCATGAAGGTTTGAATATCAATAGTGCAAAATGTATAGCAAATATAACAATTGCAATATCCGCGCCCTCAATTGCATACGCTGTTAGCCAACCCATTGCACCAAGTAGCCCGGGTCTCGTATAAACATTGTCCCATATAAGTAGCAATACCGGGTAAACCAATAATACCAAAGCTTTCAACAAGTCAAAAAAAATCAAAAACAACAACATATGATGACGAAATACCTTTCTTCGGCTATCTATAAACGTCAACAAATGAATACCAATGAAGCCCGCAATAATAGAAGACACAGAAGAAGCAATTGCTAAAGACCTTAAAACCAACAAGTGAGGCCTCGAAAATGTAGAAAACATTCCAGGAAGCCCAATGGACTCATTCAAACTAGTCGTGTTGAATCTTAGGAAAAAACTGTCATTTACAACAAGACTCAGGGACTTCTCAACTCCTGGAAACAACAACATGGCCAATTTTCGTTAATTAACGCTTACGCTCTTTTTTTATTTTTATAAAGCCAGTACAACTCACCTCTAATAACCTCTCAATAGCACTCAACAGGCACCCCTACTTTCTTCTTAGTACTCCGTTCGTAAGTTACTGAAGTAATCACCTGAAGAATAGTTTCTTCCTTCTCCCTGCAAAATAAAGCTATTGCAATTCAATATATTTTATTAATTCCAGAAAAACCCTTGCTAGTATAACTCCTTCTTATAATACTCTCATGTGGCAAAAGTCCTTCCGAATACGACCTTTTCGAAAGGGCGAGGAACTAAACCTATATTCTATGTCTGGGACAACTTAGATGATTCTTGTATATATTAAGTATTTATCGAATATTGTGCAGCAACACAGTGTGTTAATTATTCCATTTAAACCGTAAGGCATCGACTCTTTGAACATTAGGCTCGACGACCACCCGTGCACCTCACTGCGGCCTGGTCAGCGACTTCATCGCGTCCGACGAAACATCCACGATACGGCGGTGCAGCGCGGGACCACCGCAGCTGGCAACAATTCCGTTGGAGTAGAGGTATCTGCCCCGCGAGAAGTCCAGCTGGTCGCCACTTAAAGCATCCGAAACGACGCCCCCAGCTTCATGCAGGATCACTGACCCTGGGGCGTGGTCCCAGATTTTTTCCTGGTACCCGTTATTTTTGGGCAGCCGTAAATAAAGATCGGCTACGCCGGCGGCTAGTAGGCAGTATTTTGTCTGTGAGTCAAGATAAAACGTCCTAGTAATTTGCAGCTTTGATTTGATCTGCTGCTGCGTTTCGCGAGAAGAGTGTGACTTTTCATAGCTCTCCAGCGACGTCATTTTAGAAGTATCTGTAACAACATTACATTTTGCAGTGCGCCAATCGTCGGCTAACGTTGGAGAATAGGTAGTACCGCAGTTAGATAAAGCTTTAAAGATGTAACCTGAGTCGTCTTCCGTGATATCCTTGTCGCCGAACTCACTGAAGCGCAAGTTTGGACAGCCGATAACACCTAATACGGGAGAACCATCAACAATTAGACCCAAACAAACAGCGAACTGCTGGCCCCTGACAAACCCCTTCGTTCCGTCTATGGGGTCAATACTCCAGAATCTGCCTTTTTCTCCTCCTTTGCTGTTCCCTAAGTCTATAATCTTACGAAGATCGTTGATGTCAGTTAGGGGGTAGTCGGAGTTAGTGAATTCGATATCTTTACGTCCCAACTTATTATACAGATCATCACCAGTCCTTAGCTCAGTTAGTATTCTTTCTAAAAAGCTGTCACGAAGATCGGTAGTGTCCTCCTCGGCAATAATTTCATCTTGTGGGAAATTGACCTTAATTGCGTTAATTATAATAGCTTGCGCGCTATAATCACCAAGTGTAACAGGAGAATGGTCTTTCTTTATAAGTGGGCTTTCATGGTCGCGGAGCATAGCTCTTTGGATTTTTTTGGTGAGTAGAGAAGCTTTCCGGACGGCTTCGGTAGCGAACAGCAATTCACGTTGGTATGGCATAGTGGTGGAATGCGGGTCAGAGTTGGTAGGTTGAGCAGTTGCAGTTTAACAGTGCGGAGCGGAGGAGGTTTAGCAGTGCGCTTATAGATGTGGGTTATATATGCTTTTTATAAGAGTAGTTGGCCAGGTACTGCCGCGGATTTACGGGATCCACCCTTCGCCCACAGCAGAAAAACTGTGTGCCAAGATCTACGTCACGTGATCATTGCGATTAGCTCGTGGTGTGACGGCGGGCAGCGGTGGTAGGGCTCAGGCTAGGGAGAGATGGGGCCGCTGCCGAGAACCCTTGGGCCGCTGTATACGGTGCAGAACTGACCGGGAGCTATAGCGCGCTGATCCTCGGCGAGATGCAGACGAATTACTGATTGCTGCCAGTCGTAACGGGTTACCTTTATGGGACGCTGGAGTGACCGAAACTGAATGTACAAGTTGCCTTTAGAGACTGCGTCGTCCATGCTGTCCCTCACTTCTTCTGTGTGTCCGAGAGGGATGAACTCCGAGACTGTTAGTGCACTCTTGTACAGCGCTGGGTTATTCTGGCCTCTAACTATAATAAGCTCGTTTCTACTAATACTTTTGTCGCTGACGTACCAGGCTCCTTTGTACCTTGGATCGCCCTGCGGCATGGATAGCCCGATCTTCTGGCCTATCGTGTAGGACCACAGACCATCATGCTTTCCCCAGACTTTGCGCTCATGCGTGAGCTCATCAACGGTGATAATATCTCCGGGGTTTGCAGGTAAGTACTCCTTTAGAAAATTCTTAAAAGGCCCTTGTTGATTTACAAAGCATATTCCCTGTGAGTCTGGTTTGCTGGCAGTCGGCAGCGATAGCTCTGAGGCCCACTGTCTGACTTCTGCTTTAAGCAGGTGGCCCATTGGCATTAATAGCCGACTTAGATATGTGGGATCGATCTGAGATAGGTAGTAGCTCTGGTCCTTGGCAGCGTAGTAGCTTCTCAGTAAATGTGGTTCCAGGGTGTCTGTATGCGATAGGATTCGGGCATAGTGGCCGGTAACAAGCCAGTAGTTATCTTTACCGTACTTCTTATCCAGTAGTGTGCGCAGCGCTCCAAACTTCACAAAGCGGTTACAATTCACATCTGGATTTGGTGTGAAACCCGATTCGTACTGTTTTAGCATTGGTTCGAAGACGTCTAGCCAGTAGTCATTTTCAAAATTCGTTCTTTCGACTGGTATATTTAGATGAGCACCGACTTTCTGGACGTCCTTCCAATCACGCTCATAGCAAGGAGTGTCCTTCTCTTCGCTAGAGCGAGCATCAGCCTGTTGGGACCAATTCTGCATGTAGATTCCTCGTACATTTGGAAAGCTGGAGTAGAGGGCAGCGCATAAGGAAGAATCAACACCACTAGACATTGCTACAACCACATTATCGAACTTACTAGGGAATGATTGCTTAAGGTAGCTATCTACCGAGCGTTTTGCGCATATATCTGCAAATCTTTTGAGCATTTAGCGGGTTTAGTCAGTAACCTTCTAAAAATGAGAAAAACCAAGAAAACGCCGACTGAATTGCTAACTCCATGGGTAGCAGCAAATACTAGTTTCAGTAATTGTTACAACGCAAACTAGCAAACCGAGTGCCCTGCAAATAGCTTCTTGGAAATATAGCGATCTAGTAATGAGTTAAATGTCTACTGTTGAATAGCCGCGTTCCTTTTTCGGTGAAAAATTTTGGGCGCGATGAGCTTAAAGATAAATGTACTTCATCTTTCAACTATTTCAAGCAATAAAGAAAAGTAAACATAGTCTTTTCATATTCTGAGTTGCTTAGTATAACTGGATTGTTGACTATATTAGCACTATGGTATCCAAGAGAACAAGGGAGGATGACGACCTGTCAGAAGAAGAAGATATCAACATTGCTAATGACATCGCCTTAAATTCTAGTGATAGCGACGAAAGTAACGATGAAGACTCAGGTTCAGATTACGAAAATGTCCAAGATATAGTTGAATTCTCTGACGATGATGATGATACCAGTTCTAAGGGCAAGACAGTAAAGCCTAAGGAACAGAAAAAGGCTGTTCAAAAGAAAGTTCCAGATATTAACAGTTTTCCAAGTCTTGATTTATCAGACGAAGAAGGTAATCAGAAATCCGATGATGACAATATTAATGACTATTTCAATTCTACAATGCAAGCAGCTGCTGCCAAGTACAAAAAAGGTTCCTTTGGTAGTTTTGGGTTATCGAGCTTTGTGTTAAATAATATTTCCAAGAAAGGGTTCCGCCAGCCTACGCCTATTCAAAGAAAGACCATTCCTCTAATTTTGCAGAATAGAGATATTGTGGGAATGGCTCGTACTGGTTCAGGTAAGACAGCAGCGTTTATACTGCCTATTATTGAAAAGTTAAAAGCACATTCTGCTAAGATCGGTGCGCGTGCAGTGATTTTATCACCATCAAGAGAATTGGCTATGCAAACCCATAAGGTTTTCAAAGAGTTTTCTAAGGGTTCTGATCTACGTTCAGTTCTTCTTACAGGTGGTGATTCATTAGAGGAGCAATTTTCTATGATGATGAGCAATCCAGATGTGGTCATTGCTACACCAGGTCGTTTTTTGCACTTGAAGGTTGAAATGAACTTAGACCTTCAAAGTGTTGAATACGCTGTGTTTGATGAGGCTGATAGATTGTTCGAAATGGGTTTTCAAGAGCAGTTGAACGAGCTACTTGCTGCATTGCCTTCCAACAGGCAAACATTGTTGTTCTCCGCCACTTTGCCAAGTACTTTGGTTGACTTTACCAAAGCCCGTTTGACTAACCCTGTATTAGTTCGTCTAGATACAGAATCCAAGATTCCAGAAAATTTAGAAATGTTATTCTTGAGTTGTAAAAATGAAGAACGTGAAGCAAACCTGTTATACTTGATCCAAGACGTTATCAAGATTCCAACGGCTACGGAGGAGCAACTTTCTGTGTTTAAGAGGGAGGGTCATGCAAGTGACGACGAAAGCGATGACGATAAAGATAAGAAGAAGACGAAGCAGAAGAAACCTAAGAGGAGATTACCCTCTGCCAAAGATTTGCCATGTGAGAAATCAACAATTGTCTTTGTGCCAACTCGTCATCATGTGGAATACATTACAAATCTGTTAACTGGATGTGGTTACCTGGTTTCTTATATTTATGGTACTTTGGATCAACATGCTCGTAGGCAACAGTTATACAATTTTCGCAGTGGATTGACGCCCATCATGGTTGTTACTGATGTTGCTGCTAGAGGTGTGGATATTCCTCTATTGGCAAATGTTATTAACATGTCATTGCCTACCTCTTCTAAAGTATTTATCCATCGTGTTGGTAGAACCGCTCGTGCAGGTAACAAAGGTTGGGCTTATTCAATTGTTTCTGAAAACGAACTAGCATATTTGTTGGACTTAGAGTTGTTCCTAGGTAAGAAGATCTTATTGACACCTATGTACGAGGGCAACTGTGAACTACTGAGAAAGAAATGGATTGCAGAAGGTAAAGATGAATCGACTTTCACGAAGCCAAAGGTATCCTACGTTAACAGAATGGTTTTGGGTTCTGCTCCACGTACTGAGTTGGACTCTTTTTCAGATATGGTCACCAGCATGCTTGATAACAACTTCGATCTACGTACACTGAAGGGTGTCTCATTGAAGGCAGAAAAGCTATATTTCAGAACCAGAGTAGCTGCATCGCCGGAATCCATCAAAAGAGCTAAAGAGGTTATGCGTTCAGGTTGGGAAGAACAGCACTTATACTTTGGTAGAAACCTTGAGAAAGAGAAATTGGACTTCCTTGCTAAACTGCAAAACAGAAGGAATAAGGAAACCGTTTTTGAGTTTGGAAGGAATCAGGATGATGAAATGGCCATATTCATGAAGAAGAGAAGGAAGCAGATTGCTCCAATTCAACGTAAAGCAAAGGAAAGACAAGAACTACTTGAAAAAGAGAGAATGTCAGGGCTAAGGAACACTATTGAAGAAGATATTTTGAAGGGCGGTGATGAAGAGGTAGGCTATTCAGTTCCAACCGAAGTCTTGAATCAATTTGAAGATGCAGACCATATTCTAGAACAGCAGTCTTCCAAGAAACGTAAAACATTTAAAGATCCAAGCTTTTATATGTCGCACTTCGCACCTGCTGGCGATATCCAAGACAAGCAGTTGCAATTGACAACAGGCTTCACTAATGATGTTGGCCAAGCTACTTTTGATTTAGGAAACGATGACAAAATCCAGGTTCATAAGCAGACGCAAAACGTCAAGTGGGACAAGAAAAGGAAGAAGTACATCAATGCCACTGGAAGTGACAACAAAAAGTACATTATCGGTGAATCCGGACAACGTATTCCAGCATCTTATAGATCAGGCAAATTTGCTGAATGGTCCAAGGCTAGAAAACTTGCACCATTGAAGGTTGGTGCTAGAGAATCAAGTATTCCATCTAATCTATTAGGTAACCCAACAAGTACCAGGCAGTCCAATGGTAGGTTCAAGCACAAGCAAATAAAGGCTCCAAAGCTTCCCGACAAGCATAGAGATGATTACAAGTCTCAATTAGTGAAGGTCAAAAAGGCAATTGAAAATAATGTAGATGTCAAGGGCTACACCGGACCTGGTAGAAAGCCTGAATTGAAGACAACCGAACAAATTTCAAGACAGAGATTGCAAAAGGAGAAGAGGCGTGCTAAGAATGCCCGTCCAGCTAAGAAAAGGAAGTTCTAACGTATGTAACTTAAGTATCATTCAATAGTCATTTCATGTATCATCATTTTACTCGTATGGAGTGATTTTATGGTTTTACTTTATAATGTGATTTAATATGCCGATGAGCTGAACTAAAGCCACTGAAAGGTAATACGAAGCTCCCCATGTCATTATTGGAGGCGAATAGAGCTGTGCTGGAAGAGCTAGAAATTATAGAAGATGCTATTACCCAGCGAATTGCTAGGAACCCTGAGATTTACTACTCATATTTGGAGAAACGAGCAGAAATTGAAAGTGATGATGATGACCTCGCAAGCATACCGAAAGGTAACATCACTGCTAATAAGTTGCATATGATTAAAAAGACCAAGCGATCGCGAAAACAGATATTGCTGCAGCAGCACGAGATCTCAAAATTTTTATCACAGTATAAAAAGAAGGTTAAGCAGTTGAAACCTAGCACACCAGAGGATTTAGAACCATATAGAGACCCAGGTTTGACATTTGAGGCCTTTGAACAAACTATAAAGGATATTAATGAGAAATATGATACGAATGTTGCGTCTGACGCGTCAGAATCTACGTTACAAGCTAAAAGGCATGACTACGCTATGTTTTCCAATTCGGGGGCTCAAGGAAAGGATATACTCTCGAGGACCGCTCAATTCCTTGATCTGAATGAAAAATTTACTTGGGAAGAGCACTATGGGGAGTATCTAGACCTTGAAAATCTGCACAAAGACTGGATAAATGTTATTAAGGACAGTAGCTCCTCATTGCTACAGTTCATCACATTTTTGGAGTCCTTCTTAACAAATAATCATATCACTACAGCCCCAGTAGACAGGAACAGTAAGGCCTATCATTCATTTATTGCCCGCCTTTCGGCATACCTGAAGTCGTTCTTCGAGCAGTCATACCCCTTGCTGAACCACTCGCAGCTCTATAACTCCATACAAAGGGACGTCCCCAGGTACTGCGATAGTCCTGTCATACACCCCACCAAAGGTTACGTTTGCGTGGCTTGTGGGAAAGGGTTTAAAAGCAATGCTGTATTTCTCCCGCATCTAACTGGAAAGAAGCACATCAAAAACCTCCAGTCTAAGTCGCAGGCTCTACTTGCAGAATACACCCTGCTTCGGCTCATAAAATGCTTAAATAAGGAAATTGCAAGCACTCGAGCATTTATAGAGCGGAGATTAGCATTCACCGCTACCGAGCGGATAAAAGAAATGGCCAAACTTAAAGAAGCCTATACCTCCCCCGCATATGGTGATTCTGAATCGGAAGACTCTAACGCCCAGGATACTTCGCCCACTTCTCAAGTGTTTCCGGATAACTCAAATCCTCTCAATTTGCCATTAGGTCCGGATGGCTATCCGATACCGTACTGGCTTTACAAGCTACAGGGCCTCGACATTAAATATACATGTGAAATCTGCGGAAACCAGCTGTACAAAGGCAGGAGGGTATACGAAAAGCACTTCCAAGAAAGTAAGCATAACTACGGCTTACGTTGCCTCGGTATCAAGCCATCGCCGGCGTTCAAAGGCATTTCAAAAATTAGCGACGCCCAGTTACTGGCCCGTAAGTTACTACCTGACCATGTGCAATTGTCAGCAAGCGCGATCGCGAATTCCGGCGCTTACTCAAACATAAGCCAGAGTCAACAAATAGAAATGGAGGACGAAGATGGTAACCTGATGACGTTACAGGTATACGAAGATCTTAAAAAGCAGGGGCTATTATAGAAGGACCATATGTAATGTATATTATTGCGTTTAATATTAATAGACTTCGTATATAATTACCGCTGATTCTATACAAACATTATTATAAAGAATGAGAATCTTTTATAATGACCATGTGAGTTTACAGAATAACATTATTAACGCTATATTCACTACCGAACTTAGTAGCAACTTAACTCAGGCGTATTTACAGCAATGAAAGAGAAACATATAGAAAAGCATCCGAGTAAGAATAGCGATGGTGATGCCAAAGTTGCTGGCAAAGGTGAAAAATACGACGCTACAAATGGCAAGCAGGTAAATGGCCCTACAAAACAGTCAAGTAGCTATGATTTTATTCAGCGTACTATTTGGACGCTTATAATGATTTGTGGGTTTTTTATTATTCTAGCCTCGGGACACTTTTGGTCTGTTTTATTAATTCTGGGTTGCCAAATAGCTACATTCAGAGAGTGTATCGCTGTGACAGGGCAATCGGGTAAGGAAAAGAATTTGCCCTTGGTTCAGACTTTGAATTGGTATTTGTTATTTACAACCATTTACTATTTGGACGGCAGGTCGTTTTTTAAATTTTACAAGGACTATTTCATAAACTATCGAATTTTAAGTTTTATTGCCGCCAACCATAAGTTTATCTGCTATTGCTTGTTCCTGCTGGGGTTTATTATATTTGTCTGCAGCTTGAGGAAAGGTTTTTTAAAGTTCCAGTTTGCATCTCTATGTATTACTCATATGGTGTTGCTGCTTGTTGTGTTCCAGGCACACTTGATTATTAACAATGTTTTACACGGATTAATATGGTTTTTACTTCCTTGCGGGCTGGTCATTGTCAATGATATTTTTGCATACTTATGTGGAATCACCTTTGGCCGTACCAAGTTGATTGCTATCTCCCCCAAGAAAACTTTGGAGGGTTTCCTCGGAGCGTGGTTCTTCACCGCTGTTACATCTATTCTTTTGACTAGGCTATTGACACCATATTCTTATATGACTTGTCCCGTCGAAGATATTCATACAAACATCTTGACTCCTCTATCATGTGAAGTTAACCCAGTATTTATTCCACAGGTATACAGGTTACCACCATTTGTGTTCGAGCGCTTTGGTATTTCATCGGTAACAATTATGCCTATCTATTTGCATGCCCTTAACTTAGCCACCTTTGCATCACTGTTTGCTCCCTTTGGTGGATTCTTTGCATCCGGCTTGAAGAGGACCTTCAAGGTTAAAGATTTCGGCCACTCAATTCCAGGCCATGGAGGCATAACTGACAGAGTCGACTGTCAATTTATGATGGGCTCTTTTATGAACCTTTACTACGAAACCTTCATCAGTGAAAAAAGGACAACTGTAGAGACTGTTTTAGCGACTATTTTGATGAACTTCGATGAGCGCCAAATTCTACAGCTGATTCAAGCCTTGAACAATATTTTGCTCAATACTGGCAGAATTTCTGTAGGTGTCCATGAAAAACTAAACAGCTTCTACGATATCTGATTGTTATATGCAACTATTCAAGGTATGGTAGGTTTACCGCTATGTTTAGCTTTTTCCCATTTGCGTTACCCGTGTGGTTAAATTGAAACCGAGAACTCCAGCAGTAATGACTTCCAACAGTCAATAAACAATGATGCAATATTGTCTTATATAATATGTAATGTCAAATAAATCCTTTTACCGTTCTTCAGTGAACTCGAATACCATTAATGTGTCTATAATCAGTCATTTATTTTAATACGGGAATTATTACTTAACATGCGATAACATGATATATTTTGCTTCTGAAGAAATCTTTTGGGCATTAATGACCAATAAAACGTGCCAACAACATATTGAAAAACGGTAAGAAAGGGCTAGTATAGTGTTGATTAGAGCATCCTGTTAATAGCAAGTAAGTATGGCTCTTTTCAAGTTCGATGAGGAGATGTCAAACTTGACAAACAATATGTCTTGTGCGATGATAATGGATGACATGGATGATGAGCACAATGACCCTCTTAATTACAGAAAAGGAAGTCTAGTATACGGTGATGGTACTTATAATGATGTACCATGGCATAAGAACCTAATGTCAAATAATCCAAGTGCAATACCACCATATAATGAAATGATCCCTCCGACTAGTGCGGTTTCGAACTCCAATTCTCATGTTCTTGACACTCCCGCAATTTCATTGCGCACAAGAAGGTCTTCTTTATATGACAAGATTCCTATTAATACCCCTCCATGTACTACAAGGCTTTCATTGGCGGAAAGTGAAGTTGCAAGTGCTGGAGATGCATTAAGTCATGACGGGAAAAGAGCAAGCTATCGGTCACACCACTCTCCGAGGAAATTAGAGGATTTTAAGCCTGTAAGAGTGCTTGGTAAGGGTGCTTACGGTAAGGTGCTACTTGTTAAAGATCGAACTACTAGCAAGTTATACGCTATGAAGCAGTTAAGAAAGGCGGAGATTCTAATTACTAAACAAGATGACTCTGGAGTTGATGCAGAAGGTCGAGTTACTTCAAATTCGCTTGAAAAACGCTTGGAGCGTACCTTTGCCGAGCGTACTATACTATCGGAATTAGAGCATCCCAATGTAGTCAAGCTATTCTACTCATTCCACGATCATCATCGTCTGTACTTGGTACTACAGTATATCCCTGGTGGTGAACTCTTCTACCATTTGAAGGAGCAAGGAACTTTGGAGGAAAACACAGTTGCGTTTTATGCAGCTGAAATTAGCTGCGCATTGTTATTTCTGCACGGCAAGGGTGTGGTTTATAGGGATTTAAAACCGGAGAATTGCTTGTTAAATGAGAGAGGCCACTTAGTATTGACTGATTTTGGACTTTCAAAAAAGAGCGTCCATCAATCTGACACTCCCAATGATGGAGAGCCAGTAGGGGAGTTATATTCTATTATAGGGACACCAGAGTACTGTGCTCCGGAAATATTGGAGGGCTTGCCATACACTCAAAACTGTGATTGGTATTCGCTAGGGTGCCTTGCATACGATATGTTACTAGGGAAGCCGCCATTCATAGGTGCAAATCATAAGGTAATATTAAACAAAATCTCAAAAGAGAAAGGCGTTAAATTGCCTAATTATTTAAGTGAGGGCATGAAAGATTATTTAAGTGCATTATTGAAAAAGGATACTGCTAAAAGATGGGATGTTGATAGACTATGGAATACTGACGATCCAAAGCCAAGAAAGAAGAAGGCTGGACAGGCGAAGAAGACCAGTTACCAATCCCATTTCATATTTCGCAAAATCAACTGGAAGCTGATGGAAAGCGGGGAATTGCATAAAACTACATACGGACCAATTGTTCCTGTTATTACTGATTGGGAATTAGCTGAGAACTTTGACTCCGAATTTACGGAAATGAGGTTAGACAGCGATGATACACACGCAAACGGCATATCAATTGAGGGTAATAATACAACACATACAATTAATAACAAAAATGACTTCTTCAAGGGGTTCAGTTTTGTAGCTAGTACTAGTTACTTAGATAGGTATTTTTAGACAATCAATATTCTTATCCGGCACTAGCCATCTCAGTCAATTTGATATTCTACCTAAAATAATGAGCTAAATTTCAATTCTACTGCTCTCCAAGTTATTGCTAAGTATTTTCGTCTAAATATTTTATTAATGTTGGTATCAAGTTCATATGCAATTGCACTGACGCGCTACTCCTTCCAGAGGAATAATTACAGTTTTTAACTCAATCCCTGCCCATTTCTTAATACTTTTCGCTACATTGAATTGAGGGCTTGCTGAAAGGGTCGAGGAAGATGACGATGACGACCGTAAGGATGAGCTACATGAGGTGTCAGATGGTTGCGGCGTTATTTCCATATTTTGTGATTTTCTGTACGCCCTAGTGAACCGTTTCATCCTTTGCTCAGAAGTTTCTGAAATAATCTCATTCTTGACTTGAGATTCCAAGTCCTGTTGTTTCTTCTTTTGAATATGAGCTGCCGTTAGGCTTTTCTCAAATAGCTTCCTATTGATAAATTCATCCGAGCTTGTTGGCTGATACACAGGTATAACAGGGTCTTCTGGCTTCCACCAAGCCAATATACTCTCTGCATGTATAATGTGGCTATCCTGGTAAATATCTCCAGTATCAACCAAGTGCTTTTTGACAATTGCCCAATTCTTCATGACTTTCCCTTTGTTCAAATTAATCTTCATGTCTTTACTACCATTACGTCCAGTACCGTAAACACCCAATCCTTTGCGTTGACTTATCTCGTATAAATCATTATAACCTATACTACTGTCTGAAATACTTTTGCGTCTGTCACCTTTGGCTTCTTGGGTGTCTTCGTACATTCTACACTCTGAAATCAGTATACCTCAACAGGCAATGAGTTAAAGATTTGCCAATTCCTATTGAAAATGTAGCACGTTACCAATATTAATCCCAATACGCCAAAAATCGCCTAAACTTATACCCAAGTTTGTTTTAATTTAAATCTCGGTGTTTCTATTATTTCTGTCGCTGCTGTCGCATTAACCTTAATTACAAACCCTGACACTCGATTTAAAATTAGTTATGCAGGGTACAAAAGCCAAAAATTTTACCCCGAGAATTATTAACATTCTTATAAATATGCATTCTATTCAGCAACCTACTAATCCGTCTCTCGTCTCTCGTCCATTTGGCCAACGTTACCTACAGTATTAGGTAATATTTAGGTATATTTGAAACCTGGATTTATTAGAGTTCTCTGGATTCAAGTAAAGTTGTAATTATGTACAAAACTATATTGTGAGTATAATAAAGCTGTAAAACAAGCAGCAAGATCGCGTAGGGGTACATTGGGGTTGCTTATTATTTAGTACTCTTCTCTTCATTACGTCGCCTATTGTAACAGAATAATAGAATGTCACATAAAACGGCTATAGAGATCTTTTAATTATAAGCGTACTTAAGTACTTAACTTACAAAGGACTTATAGGGTTAACTTCGTTAGTTATCCCTCGACTTATCTGTTTGTTGGTCTATTAGTTGAGAATGGGTACAACTAAAGAAGAGGTTCCGCTGACCTCGAGGAAACATCCGATTGTTCGTTTCCTAGAGAGTTGCCGAGATTCGAAAGTTCTGAAGTCCAGTAACGTTGTTTTAATTGTACTGGCAGTTGTATCCGCTGTTAGTTTGCTGCTAGTTTATTCATCGATAGATGAAACTTCCACTTATTATGCCCATAGTTCTACTTTTAACAAGGAGCAGACGCAGTTTTTTGGTGACGTGCTGAAGGCTGTTCGAAGCTTTTCTGTGCAAGGAAATGAATTACAACTAAAAGATGAATGTGCATCTCTAAAGATAGGTATGAAAGATGTGGAATTATTTGGCAGACTAAATTCTAAACAACTAGCGAAGTGTGTGGATATTAGTACTCAAGCTACAAACAATATTACACTTCTACACAAGGCCTTTAAGCTGTATTTGTATGATGTGATTATTGATGATTTCGAAATGCTACCTGAGTTTTACAAACACGATGGAATCGTTATTTTGGCTGGCAGCGGGAGTCTTCTTAATCCCGCTGGTGTGATCTTTTTTTTAAGAAATGCGCTCGAAAATAATCCCAGGAAACACCTTCCAATTGAGGTTGTATTTACTGAGAAGACGGACGCTGCATTGGAGTTTTGTGGCGGTTATGTTGATCAAAATCAAAATGTGAATTGTGTGTTCTTCGATGATATCTTCGACACGGAAACGCTTGCAACCTTCACTCCGGCAATGCATAGGCCGCTTGCTTTGCTGGTGTCGTCCTTCTCCCGTGTACTGCTTATAGGCGACAAGACTTTACCGCTCTCTTTACCTATTAAAATGTTCCATAGTAATCTGTTTTTTGATCGAGGCATGATCCTATGGCCCAGTAATACCCGCAGAATGCACCATCCAAAACTTTACGAGTTTTTGGACATTAAGGTAGATGAGAATGTGCGTGTTAGGTACGCAGTTGATGATGCTATTGCACCTAGATTGGGCGTTAGACCACAGCTCGATTCCTCCTTTCCGCTCAGCGATGCCATGAACTCAATTCCCGATATGAGCACCGACCCCAGTATAATCTTGATAGACAAGAGTAAGCATTTAGATCTTATAATTATGGCCTTGTATTTTAACTACAATGGCCCTAAGATCTACTATCCACTGCTCGGGTATAAGGATTCTGCGGATGCCGATAAGGATACTTACGCACTAGCTTCATTCTCGCTGTCACCAGACAAACAACGCTATTACCAGGTGAAAAAACCATCCTACTACCATGACTACTGGAACACTGAGATCCCTGCAATCAAGGATGCGCTTAACATCGAATCGCTGCGCGATGTTGGTGCTATCTACCACAGCTACATTGAAGATGAACGCTATTCAAATGTGGCCCAAGTTATTATGGAAAGTAATCAGAATGCCTTCTATGTTCAATTTGCTAACCACTGGAATAGTGCTGTGGAGGATAAGCTCAACAGCAGCTCGCCTGATCTAAAGTCGAAAATCAATGACGATGAAGGCATGCACAAAGCCTTCGTTGACTACTATCGCAAAAACTATACCATCGACGAATATATGTTGCTATTGCATCATAGTTCACCAATGTTTATTGACTCCTCCCTCGTGGAAGCCAGTCTGAAAATCCTCCCTGGGTTTAACTCCACCGACAAGCTAATAAAATCTGGTAAATTCAGGATGTACAAGAACGACTTAGCACACATTGCAAACATAGACATAGAACTTTACATTTGGAGGTTTATCTCACAGACCTTCTGCACAAATCGACAACCCACCAACATGAAATATACCATTAGTTATGAACCCATAGGTTACATGAACTGGTACGAAAGATATCGAATGTGCACGTATATTGCCAATAGGGAGTACTATTTCTTGAATACCTGGAAATCGACCGCCAATTAAGCACTTGCACAATGAATGATATCTGGTGAATTACCAAAAGCACCTAATGCTTACCGTTTTCTAGTGTATTTAGTCATGTATCGTCTTAGTTCAAGTGACGTTACTATCAATCATGTGATCAATAATACAATCCGTTTTTAACAGTTACAAACGTAGAATAGGGTCTTCTGACTAAAGGAGCATTATTAAACAAGCATCTTCTAGTAAACCATTTCTATAGTCTATCAACTACGAGATTGGTATCTTGAATTTGGTCATAATATTAAGCAGTACTCAAAACAATCCTTTGCAACATGCGGCTATTTAAAAGTTCAGCAAAACGGTTACTGACTACAAAACCATCCCCATTAAAATTCAAATCATTAATTTATTCTTCTCACGATGTTGCAGATTGCACAAGTGTTTTAAAGGTGCATGAGTATATTCCAAAGGAGAACTTGGATAACTCTATTTTGTTGCGTACTTTAGCTTTTCCTATTAACCCTTCAGATATTAATCAGCTACAGGGTGTGTACCCATCCAAGCCAAAAAAGGTTTTGGACTACTCAACGAATGAGCCCTCTGCTGTAGCTGGTAATGAGGGTGTGTTTGAAGTTCTCTCTGTGCCAGAGTGTGAGAAGGATTTGAAAGTTGGCGACTGGGTTATACCACTACACTCAAATTCCGGGACGTGGACTAACTTAAAAGCGCTAAAGGATGGGAGCTCACTAATCAAGGTTAACGGTTTAGATATCTTTAGTGCGGCTACAATTGGTGTTAATGGTTGTACCGCTTACGAATTGGTGAATAACTATATTGATTGGGACCCTAATGGGAATGAATGGCTAGTCCAGAATGCCGGAACTTCGGGTGTGTCCAAGATGGTTACACAGATTGCTAAAACTCGTGGAGTCAAGACTTTAAGTGTTATAAGGGACCGTGATAACTTTGAGAAGGTGGCTAGTGATCTTGAAAAACGTTACCATGCCACAAAGGTTATCAGTGAAACTCAAAATAACGACAAGGATTTTGGTAAGGATGTCCTTCCAACTATCCTTGGGGCAGATGCTAAGGTTAGACTTGCCTTAAACTCCGTGGGAGGTAAATCTAGTTCTTCAATTGCAAGGAAATTAGATAATGATGCAACTATGTTGACGTACGGCGGTATGTCAAAACAGCCCGTGACATTGCCTACATCGCTATTGTTATTCAAGGGACTAAAATCTCTAGGATATTGGCTCACTGTTAATACACAGAAGAACCCTGAATCCAAAATTAAAGCTGTCGAGGCCTTGGTTACAATGTATAAAGAAGGCAGCTTGCTCTCTCCAAAGCTGGACATCAACGTTTTGGAATGGGATACCAAAACAACGACCGACGAGCAACTATTGGAATTGATTAAAGAGGGAATCAAGAACAATAGGAAGAACGTTGTTGTTCTAAAATGGTAAATTCAGAGGGCAAGGAAGTTCCCGCCCAATATCTTGCACTAAGCGATTACCAGGTCTACCCGAACAGGCCATTAGCAGCAATTTGAGGTTGCATACATAACGATATGAACATATATATATAAGGATTATTTAACCTTTTCTCGAATGAGAAATGAACATGATAACAAAACTTATCACCAACATTAAAAAACCAACTACCTCACCTAATGTTAATATGCGATTCTCAGCTTCTATGCACCACTGGCCTAACCATACAACTATGATTCGTAAAATCGGTAGCAGCGTTAAAGATTCGATTGAATCCGACATTATTAAATGCGCAGAACCCATAACTGTTGGAAGTTTACCACAAATCATAGACAATAAAAACCATGGTGACCGGGTTATTGAGCCGCACATATGAAACATATATTTGAAACCACCTGAGTAGAGGGAAACAACTGATAACATTAAAATTGAGGTTAAACCGATTGCACTGAACCATGCGTACATTTTCAACCAACGACCACTTCCGGTAATCTGCCGGCTAGTATTAATACACCACCTCTCCAAGAGGAAGACGTATGGCCCAATAAAAAGACTTCCGAGTCCACAAATAAGCGAAGCCTTTAATCTATCAAATAAAAACGGGTCGCTGGACTCGCCAGTGGATGGATTAATGCTGAATTTCCCTGAGAGTAAATCACTGGAAGCATTAAAATATGCAACAAGAACGATTCCAATAAGAGCATTGAAGATACTAATGAATCTCTTCGCTAGTGAGCGCATATTATTTGTAGCAACACCTGCAACTGTAGCAAACAACACAATTATCTCCAACATTGACGTATTGTGAATTATCGCCACATCAAACACTGGTGCTATACTCAAAGCAGTCATGAATGAGTACATGGATATAATTAGTAGCGTCGATAAAGTAACAAGTTTCAGCACTGAATTAATACTCTGGAAGCGTTGATTACTTGCTGCATCGCCCATCGTACAAGTCTGTTTTGTGTTTCTTAGGGACTCGGCAAACGGAATATCGTCCTTCAAACGGTAGTATACCAGAGCTATTGGATACAATAGCAACCATGGTAGAATATGTGTAAACAGTAAAAATAAAGGATCCCCGTTATTTATTCGATCCGCTATGCAAACATGTGCTATAGCTCGTACTTCAATATAGTATGATATAGAACATAATCCGAGTAATGCAAGATGTACCCTCCCGTTTATGAGCTTCATTGCTTGGAAAAACCGAAAATTCCTTCTAAGTAGCTTAATGCCACCCTCTATAGTTAATTTAACAATAAAGACACTTCTTAGTAACGAGGCTGTGATTTACGGTCGAAGCGCAGAGAGTGATGCTCGCTACAGAAGCAGACCATATTTTTGTCGTCAGCAATTCCATGTCGAGGACTACCAACTGATCACGTGCTAGCTTGAAGTCCTTGATCACGTGTATGTAAAATACTCAATGATAGATTAGGGTACTACGTATATATAGCTCTAACCTGAGTCAATCACCTCTCCCTACCTCGCCTCATAGTCCTATCTCCATTCCTTCAGCACAACTCGAGACTGGACAGGAACTCCTCAGCTCGAGTTCTACTCCGGATGTTACTCTATTTCACTTAGAGTAGCTACTCCTTCTTACCCTGTTCTTACTTCTCCATACCGGATCTAATCCGACGTTTCTTTCTAGCTGCTGTCTCCGCAGGGTGCTCATCTGAATCTGCGCAATTCCACCGCAGAATATGTTTGTATATGTTCTCTTGTTTAGCATTTTCTCGCATCTTAATTTCTAGACTTCGTGGCCAAGCTGGTTAAGGCGTGCGACTGTTAATCGCAAGATCGTGAGTTCAATCCTCACCGAGGTCGTTAAATTTTTTGTTCGAGATGTCTACTCGGATGAAAGCGAACAATTAGGGAAGCAATGTACATTAATATGATTATTATTTCTATTATAAACTAATTGCTATTATTTAGCCAGTCCCAAAAGCGTTACAGTCATTATCCAGACTTGTTCACAGCATCCGGGTATTCCCAAACAAGATGCTGAGGACATGCTATGTTAAAATCCTCTAAATGGTTGCGCAGCTGTTGATTTCTTGCATACAGCCAGCATAGGTAGCTCTTTGCTATAAAAGGACTAATGTTAGTACCAACTCACACCAATTTTAACATACAACTAACATACTTTTCATATATATTTGCCATTCGGATCTGCGCTCAGATTCATCCAGATCCGGTACTTTACTAACAAGTTCGTCGTAATATTCCCGAAGAATTTCTCTTCTTCTCTGTTCGCTAGTAACATGGTTCTCGCGTTTTTGGTCGTCTGAAAGCTTCTCCCTTCGTGAATTAACCTTATTAAATAATATAGCTGACACTTTATCTTCCATTAAAGTGGAAGTCACTTTTTTCTTTGAGGACTTTGCTACCACCATAATAAATTGTAACTGACGATGGGAAATAAGTGAGAAACGAAGGGAGAAGATATAAGTGACAGAATCTGCAACTTAATTTTGTTTTTCTAAGTAATAAACGTATAAATATATAAAGTGATGTTACGTTTAGCGTGTTTAGAGAAAATCAAAAAGTCTGACACTTGGAACTCCAGACCAACGGCCGTGGGAGTGGCCTTTGTTTTTTTACCCCCAGTAGTTTAGCGGTTCTGATCGACAGTTCTTAGTCCGGACTTCAGTTCAACTCCTGTAAGGGTCACCTTGTTTTGTCTGGTGTATGGGTGTGTTTTGTTGATAAATGGTTTCTAGACAAGAAACTAAGTACAACATAGGATAAAGAGAAGTCGATTAGGTTGCTCTACTGGTTTGGTTTTAAGCTATTGTTGATTTTTGGCGTTTATATATTAGTCGAGTGAACTCTTGGTGCAAAATTGTTTTTAAACAGGACTTCTAGTGGTGATTGAAGAATATGGGATTTGACTCTAAATACGTCTTCATCAACTTTCCTCAGAATAGTTTGAATTGGCAGAGTCTTCCGGTGGTGACGAAGCTACTCACTATTGCATATGTTGCATTTACTTCTGTACTATGGATAGTGAGACGCAGGGTGCCTCTCGAGGAAGGACAAGATTTCATTGGGGTTACATGCCCAATATTACAGTTGGTGCCAAGCCAGGTGTTGCGGTATCCTATCTCCATTGTTACCTCTAATCTTATAGATATTGAGCTTTGGAAGTTTGTTGTTGATTTGATTAATCTTGTATTGGGTGGTGCGTATATTGAGCAGTGTTGGAACAGCCAAAGGGAGATGTTGGTGTATACGCTTGTTATTGGATCAATTACGAATGTGATACTGTTAATTGTAACTTACTTCCTTTCGTTTTTGAGTAGCTCTATTCGACTCGGGTGGCCGCTAGACGGAAACTACACTATGTTGATTGGTTTTTCCATTGTGTTCAAGCAGTTGATTCCAGAAACGACAATATTCCGTATTAAAGATGTGCCTCTGTTTTCCAAGAATTTTAGATTTAAGATGTTGCCAATTTTCATAATGACAGTTTTAACGGTTGTGCAGTTCTGGTACCAAAGTTATACTCATCTTATATCCCTGTGGACTACTTTTTTCATTTGCTGGGCGTACCTTAGGTACTATCAAGTACTTCCCTCATCTCTCGAGGGACATACGACTGGTGAATTGGTGGCAGGAGATGCATCAGACACATTCCAATTGGTTTATTTCTTTCCGGACTTAATAAAACCATTAGTAAGGCCGATATTCAACAAATGTTACGATCTTGGTCTGCATCGCTTTTTATGGCGCAGACATGCCGATAATGACCTTGAAGAAGGAAGTTCAATGGTTGGGTCGAGCAAGTCTGACCCACTTAAAGTGGAAGGGAGAAGGAAACAGCTGGCATTGAAGGTCTTAGAACAGCGTCTGGGTGGTGAAGCAATTGAACTTCAAACTCGAAGTTAATTTAGAACTTTTACTACACCCCATATATAAATATAGTGTGTTATAATTTGATACTAGAAGCGATATATTTCGATTATTTACATGAAAATCTCATGCTTCTTGAGCATGTTTAAACGTCTAGTTGTTAATATACATAATATTTTTTGTTCCACACACTTAACTATGTACTGCATGCTTTAGATCATGATGCTGCAATGACGCCGGATTCATTGCTATATCTAGTGTCAAAGTCTTTGCTGTTCTCTGGTAATTTTTCCAGTTGTATCTCCAAAGCAGTTTTCTTTCTTCTCCTACTCAAACCAGCAGCAGAACCCTTTGTCCGAGCTTCTTCAATCTGCTTCAATAATTCATGGTTTTCTTTAATCAAGTACCCACGTTTCTCCATGTTACCATAGAATTCAATATCCTTTCTTCTAACTGGTCTAGCAGGTAACGGTATTCTGCCTCTCTTCTCCAAAAACCAATGTGGAACCAAGTGGGCCCTGAGACCAAGCCTGTTGAAATACCTAGCAGTGAATTCACCTCCTGCATCCTCTATAGCCTTGATAGCCTCCTGTGATGCTGCTGAGGCTTCGATCTTTATAGGAAGATTATAGTCCTCCTTTCCGTTAGCTAAAATCTTGACACCTTGTTTAATCGTACCGGTCACCAAACCTAGATCCTTCATCTTCTTCATAGTAAGGACTTCATCCTTTTCTAACGTTAATCTGCCCTTCCTATGAAACCACATTATCCTGTCCAAGTTTAGCACATTGAATTCACGGGCATGTACGTTAGTGAACCCAACTTTTGGGAACAGCTTGAAAATTGGGGTTTGACCACCTTCAAACCACGATTTAACATGACCACGGGCTTTTTGACCCTTTTGACCTCTTCCAGAAGTTTTACCTTTACCACTTGATGGACCTCTGCCCAGTCTTTTATAATTATGGATGGAACCTTCACTTGGCTTTAAAGTACCTAAGATATTGATTGAACGCTTTGTCACTCCAAAAGAAGTGAGAAGGCTCCTCGTCGATTTAAGCTGCAAATTCAAAGCACAAAACATATTGTATCGGCGGAGCTTCCAGTAAACTTAGCGGGGTCTTGAGCTTTGATTGTCTTTATTAGCCGTTCTCAATTTTGTTAAGCCGCTAAAAATTTTACATTCATCGAAGTATAAGCGGTTATGAATTTACTCTACAAATTATAAAACAGAAGCTAAGGTTATATAATTGAAACGCCTAGTCTCAGTCGTACTTCTTGGTATCTCTTCTCCGTCTACTGGCCCTTGAGGTCAGTTGCGACTTTGCTTGCTTGCATTATCCTTTAAGTCATAGTTTACATCATATCTCTACTACCTATTACTGGTGCTAAAAAAACAGCCGGCCGATATCAAAAAATTTCCCCCCTATGGCCAAGTGGCTGTAACCTAAAATTATTGTCACACTACAAAGTCTTCCGTTCGATTCTTCAGTTTGGCCTTATTTTAATATACAAGCAAGTCAGTAAGATATTAACGTATATTAAAGCTTAGCACTCTACACAGGTACCACTATTCATCGCAAGCGACAGGCAGTTACATTATTATTATTATACATAATTAAAGATATTATAATCAAGAATAATGAAAATTTGTTGATACTTCACCAGGTAAAGATATTATAGGTTGCAATACCAGGGAACTAAATGCTCTTAGGAAAATCTTCATTCACTCAACTGACCTGCACGAAGTTATGAGTTGTTGTTTCGGTAATTTTAGGAGCCAAACAACAGGTATCCTAGTTTAGCATGCCGCTTCGGAACGCATTCAATAACAATAAACTGAATCAACCTTCTGAAAAGCTTGGATAGTATTAAATGCAGGGGGGTACTTTTCTTAGTTGTCCGGATTAGCAATTCGTAAATGCCTGCTCTCTGTAACGACATCTGGCAGCGAGCTATCAGCTATTTTAGGCTGGCCATATGTTGGCTCTGGGTATTGTGAAAATTGAGAAGTATTACCGTTCATATGTGACACAGGATTGACCTGGCGTTGAGCCATTCCCCCATGATTATTGCTATGTGAAAGTGTTGGAGGAATTGGATGTGCTGGCAATGGATCTTGATCGCCCAGCGAGTAGGGTTGATGGAATCTCTTCTGTTCGAAGTCCGAGATATCGGAATCCTCGTCCTCCCGGCGATGCCATAAAAAGACCGCCAACAGAAGTGCCAATGCGACAAATATAGCCACACCGACAACAATCCCAGCAATCGCACCGCCAGAAAGCGATTTTCTGTTTGGAACCGCAGATGGATTAGAGGTAGTTGTCGGGTCTGCGGAACTTGATGAGGCCGAGGATGCCGTAGGACTGACGTAGATAACGTTCGTAGCAGTGATCACAGTCGTGCGGGTCTGATTGTCACTGTTAACTATAGTCTTCTCAGTAGTAACTTCCGATGTTGACAAAATGGTTGATAACGGGCTGGAAGATGAGGTGGTGTCATCGGTTGTAGTAGGCGTGGGCGGTGGTGGAGACGAAGATGGCGGTGAGGAGCTGGGGCTGCTAGGCGCCGAGGAAGCTGGTGGCTTAGAAGAGCTCGAAGAGCTCGAACTAGAAGTGCTTCTAGATGAAGACTGGGATGCGGTACTAGAAGGACGCGACGTACTGGACGAGGAACTACTGCTACTGCGGGGTTTAATGTCATCGACCAGCTTGCTGTTCAAGAACACGGTGAAGAAATCATCTCCTCCACATAACTCGTATGGATAACCCTTGCATGGATCAGAACACTTTGAATCCTCAACAGGCGATACCTTGTTCAATATACTATCGTCATCACCACAGTAGCAAAGATCTCCCTCAATAAGAGCTACCAGCGCGGTATTCCCACACTTCATCTTACAGTACGACTGCGACTGATATTTATACTGATTATTCCTCTTCAACGCATCCTTCAGATCAGATCTAGAATAACAGCCTTGTGACACGTAATCATCGGCCATACAACCCACTACAAACAGCACACTCAACACAAAATTTGTCAGTTCGAAGTACAACATTGTATCAAAGACCTGGGTTTCTAGCTATACCTAAAAGCTAGCTGCAATAGTACTAAGCAACACTATGGAATTAAATAAACTTAAATTACCAAGTTTTAAAAAAAGTCTAAGAATAACATATTTTTGTATCAATTGAGCTTGTTACTAAGAATGTCAAGACCATTTGCCTTACGATAGAAATTTTTTGACTTCCTGAAATAAAATTATGTTGCTATTGGAGCTGATTAATTGCCTTACTGCGACCGAATTTTAAGAACAATACCTAGTGACTAAAAACCGACTTCTAGTTGTCCACCTAGCGTCTGACACTCATTCTGAACAATAAACGGCAAAATCTTAGTTATTTTTAAAAAGTCGGATATATATAGGCAATGACATTCGAGATATACCTCTTGTAGAAGATTACCTAGTCCCCTTAGTGATTCGATATGATGTTATCGTCTCCATACCATTATATGCGTCATTACACTTCTGTGTTATCTGGCATTAGTATTAAATAATTCTACTAGTTTCTGTTTTTCATTCTGAAAACCGCGTAAGGTGAGGTAAGTCTTAGTTATCAAGGCGAACGGAGGCTAAGTTTTGCTATTGGGAGCTTTAAGATTGGAGCGACGCGATAACGTATCTCGTACGATATGCGCGGCTATTTTTGGCAGCGTGCGGGGTCACGTGGTGGTTGGTCACGTGGTGGTTAGGATAAGAGGCGGCGCGTCGATCTCCAAGCGTAAAGCCAACGACATCGGCAGGGATGGAATCACTGAGCAAAGTGCAGAAGCGGATCGCGAAGAAAAAGCAGGTTTATAAGCCTATTCTGGAGAACCCGTACACGAATGAGGGCGAGATGTGGCCGCGGGTGAGCGATCAGGCGCTGGTGGTGGAGCTGCTTAACAATTATGTGTTGCGGCCTTTGAAGCACGCAGCCGAGATGGAGGGGTCTCAGTGCCCGGTGGAGGTGGTTGCGGGCTTCAATCCAGTCATGGAGTGCCTCGTGGCAGACGGGCCAGACGGGACAGACGCAGCACGTGATATGCTCTTATTCGTGTGCAATAAGGACGGGACGCCAAGCGTGTTGCTGTCTCAGATCCCAATTGCGGCATATATGGCTCGCGGGAATGTTACGGTGGTGCAGTTGCCGAAGGGCACTCTCAGCAAATTTGACGAGTGTTTGGTAGGAACTGTCCACGATGGACTGCTACTGGTGCCGGTTATAAAAGCCCTGGATCCGAGCTTTGTGTCCAACGTGAAAAAGTGTGTACAAGACAGGAAACTGCAATGGCTGGACCCTTTGAAGTACAGGCCGGCGTCTACTAAGCTGCTTGCTACCACGAGGCCGCTTAGTAAGTGAGTTTGGCATCGACGGTCGCTTCAGCTTTCTATAGAGAGTTCACGCCACCCGTACATCGCATACACGCTTTTTTTTTATGGCGTTTTTTCTCGAACAATCTTCAGGTGACAATCGGTTTCAAGAGCCTGATAGTGTACTAATACAAGAACCAAGGTATTTTCGTGGACTGTATCCTTCATCGACTTTCTTTAGGACTTGCTGACATCATGGTTGTTTTGAATCCTAATAACTGGCACTGGGTGGACAGAAATACTATAGAATGGACGAAGGAGTATATGAACAGATTCAATACTTGGGAAGTAGAAGATGAGGGCAAAAGATTCCAGGTAACATCAGTTTCTTCTGTCCAAGGTGATTCTAACGTCTCTCAAAGAAAAGGTAAGGTTATCTGTTACTTTGACTTAGCTTTAATCTTTGGCGTACGGGCTGTGAATTCTGGAGATGACGAAGAAGAAACTGGTACTGTTTCTGTAAATGAGTTTGCCCATGATGAGATAGATTTCGAAATCACATGTTCTGGATTCACCAAGCACACTGATATTGTCAAGAACAGCTTTGTCCCCAAGTTGAGAGAAGAGTTGTTAAAATATCAAGATGCATTGATCAAAGAGCACTCTAACAGTGTCCAGCACGCTATATGAGAGTGCAAATGCTCAGGCTATAAAGCCCCGTGCTTATGAGCATATAGATAGATTCTTTAATAAGAGTAAGTTATAAGGATATTTCGACGTAGTACATACTGATCCAGTGGCCGCGGATTTGATTTAACGATTCGTTTATAGGCAATTAACTACATATAATGGACGGTAAAGTACTCAGTATACATACGGTATGATCTTGTACGGAACCTTAGACTTGTATTCGTCCCAATACTTTCCATATTTTTGGGCGCACTTATGTTCGTCTCTCATTTGTCTGTGAAGTAGCAAGATGGCAAAGTACATGACGTAGTAATAAGACAGAGGCGTTTGGAACCCAGTGCACAAGCAAAAACTTAGCGAGATGAGCCAGTCGCCAAAATAGTTGATGTGTTGTGACATTGCCCACCAGGAATCGCATAGTAGCTTTGTACCTCTGTCAGTTTGAATGCTCTTGAGATGAGGCAATCTTCCCATCCTGAAATAGGATTTTTCCTTGTTTGAAGAATGGAAAATCCAGTATCCTAGAGCCATGACTGCAACAATTGCCGCACATCTGTAGGGGCCTAAAGTTATTGGAGATACAGACAGATACCGCGCTTGAAGACTGTATGTGAAGGGAACTAGAGCCAGATCGCCAAATGCTAACATGAATCCAAATCCATCAGTGACTATATCCATCATAGTCAACACTCCCTCCTCATTTAATACTCCATCAAAGATATAAAAGCCTTGCAAAATATTCACTAATAATAGTGCGTCGTTTATTTCACCTGTTCTCAGATAATAGTGATGCAAACATGATAAATTTATCAACAACCACAACATCATGCCCGGTCTAAGCTCGCAGAACAATTTTATGTCCAGTGGACCTAATCTGGGATTTAGTTCCCTGCCAATGAACCAATTGTAGAACATACTCTTGGTATTACCTCCTAGTGATAAAATACGTTCCCTAGTGCCATGACCGTTTGGATGAACAAGTGGAACATAGCTAAATGCGAATGTTAAGATGGAGATAACAAAAGAAGCGAGGATGGCGATTATGCAGATATCTGTGTGGTGTTCATATAGAAACTGCAGTTCAGGCATCTCGCCACTAGTAATGCTCCATCTCACACATAGCACAAGAACTAAGCTTACAGACATGGAAATTCCATTCAGCAAATAAGTCAATTGGGTACCATCTCTTAATGTTACTCCTTTTACTTTACGGCCAGGTAAAGGTAAGTCTAGTAAAGCAAGGGTAATAAACCAGGCCGAGTAATAGGTCCATAATTGGCGGTTGTAAATATAGTATGAGAATGGCTTTAATTGGTTCCATACTTCTTCCCACTGAAAATTACGGAAAAACCCTTCAATGTGGTAATCAGTACGGATCAACTGGTTAAGCAATACAGTTAAGGCTGGTAGACCTATAGTAATAGCAAGTGTACCAGGAACCCCGTAAAATTCGTACGTTTTTGTCCTTGGATTCAGAACTGCCTTGGACATATTTATGGTTACTGCGATATTTAGCAGTTATATTACTACCGGAGTTGGATCTTATAAAAAGTCAGTCTTGGGGCTTCGCTGGTCAATAAGTAGTCAAATTATTTATATTTCATGAACTGATTTTTTTTAAGGTGGAGCTCGTTAAAAGCTGCGCTTTTATACGATGACGTAAAAATTTCAACAGGTCCTATTACAATGAGATGGGCTAACAATGCTCACAGTTCTTCTGAATCGCTATCTAGATGCCACCTGCAGCACTCTAATATAGAGCAATTTATAAAAAGGAGAATCTTCTTAACAGTCTCAAAGTAGTTTCCTTCCAAAGTGGCACCTATGGTAGGAGCAAGACAGGTTTCCCAATTGGACATAAGACCGTTGCATAGAAGTACAATTCCATTCTGACCATCAATCCAAACGCCATATACTATATGTGTCTCGCTGGACTCGGAAATGGTAGCTGACACCAAAGCCGTTGTACTATCCATACCTTCCACGAAATCTTCAAAAGAGCTGTTACCTAGGGCCATATAGCGTGCCCAATACTTCGTGATCAACACCTGAATACGCTCAGCTACTAGATCATCATCGGAAACCCCACCAAGATGGTTACCGCAAACTATGCGCCTCCATCTAACCCATTTAGATACAATGTCATGAAACACGTCTCTCGTGTAACTTTGCATCAACTGAGTCAAATTCGTCTGCAAATACCCTGGTCTGTTATAACCTGGATCTTGAGCAAGATTGTATCTCTGTAACACTCTTACAAACTGATTAATGTACTGCTCGCATAAATTGTCCATTTTGAACTGTCCCAGTTTTGTATATTGCATGATACTGGGAAATATAGAGACCTTAACCAGCTCCGAAGATAATGTTGTATTATGATCAACCGATACTGAGCACTGGAAATTGAGTAAACTATGGTAAGATGGTTTCTTCACGGATTTGAAAAGGCGATATGGATCAGAGCTTGTATTAAAAATAGTCGTAAGTGTGACTTCCGAAGAGTCATTCAATAGCCACGAGAGCAAAGTATAGTTTCTACATTCTCTTGCAAGTTTTGTTGTTATAGTTGCTACAAATTCTGCTGGTGGAAACAGTACTTCTATACTTGGGCGGCTAATTGCCACCAGCGGTATCCTTAACATTTTTGCCGCTGAAGCGGAGCTATCTGAAGATGGAGGAACCACAGTAGTCTCCGACTCCTCTGTACGGTTCTCTATTGTCATATTATGCTGTTTTGTTTGTGAATTCTCTTCCATGGAATAGTTTTGATAATCCTTAATCGCTGTATTTCAATTTAAGTTGCGCGTGAACCCTTTTAACTGTGAATCGTTTACAGTGATGAATGATATTCATCTAACTTAAGCGTTAAGCCATAAGCTTACTTGAAGATTGAAATATATTAATTAAACATTAATTAGTAGGTGAAAAAGTAATTGATGGTCAATAATAGGATAATTAAAAGTTAGGGACTTCATAATGACAAGATATGAGATAAATGGGACTTCTCTTCTTCATTTAGACTTCCGAAAACACTTTGATGCTTAATGGGATCGTTTTGCTGTAAATTACTGAATATGTTATGGAAAACAGCATAGATGTTAATATCATCCAACACAGACCCTGATAGTGGATCTTCTTCTAAGTCATCAAAATCTTCTTTATAGCTGTCAAGCTCTCCGTTGATAAATTTCATCGAGCCAGAATCTTGCTGTAAATCTTTGAGATATTCTTCGCCTTCAGGTAGATCCTCTTCGCCATCATGTTCCGCTTCCCCTACATCGAAACATTCTGCGGTTTTTAATCCCTCTGATTGGTACTCGGCTCTTTTGTCCTTTAAGTTCTTTAAAGCAGCCGGGTAATTTTGCAGCAGGAATGAAACTAGTGACCACGCTTTGGACACAACGGGATCTAGTCCTAGTGAAACAAGGTTTTCGGTAGAAACGTTCGATATTAGACTGAAAAGGGCCATGAGAGATAGCTTGATATCGTAGACTCTGCCATAGTTTGGAATGTAATAGGAGATCCAAACTTCGAAGAAAAGTTTTATGCAACCCTTATTGTTTAGGAATTGCAAAGTTTCTGATGGGAAATATACGATGCATGCGAGTACAACGTTGAATGTGGTAACACCAAAAACAGGATGTTCTTTTAAACTATCTTGTTCCGAAGTAATTGCATTGACTGCTGAGGTTAAAAATGCCTCTAAGTATTGTTTAGAGGTTTCTTCACCTAACGCCAGAACAAGCTTCTGTGAGAGTTCACTCAATATTTTTATCTCATCTAAACCATTATCTTCACTAGCAGCCGCCTTTTCAAAAATGCGGAACAATATTACCGAGTAGAAACTGTTTTGCTTCAATTCATCCTTACCATATATGAGGTAGTTGTTGATTGCGAACATAAAATCTTCCAAGTAGAATACAACCATGCTATTTTCACGCTCGCTGCATTCACCAATTAGTTCAAGCAATTTCCAGGATATAGGTGAAATCTTTCTCAATAAAAATGTCGAATTCTCTACGAATTCACAAGCCTCTCGGTAAAAATCTTCGATATCATTTTTCAAAATAAATTCTGCAGCAGGATAAAATGACTGTTCCAAGCTTCTGACAATATCTTTGGAATTTTCAAAGGATAGAAGAATTGAAATCGCAGTTGACAGGATACCAAGTGCTGCGAGTTGTTTGTCACTTTCGTCAGGCAATTCATTAGCACTTAAAGAATTGATGTTGAAATTTGATGCCTCGTGAAACTCAATTGCTAGCTTCAAAAATTGCTGAACCAGGTTGTTCATCAATTCAACGGCGAAGGGTTGTAATTGTGTTGGGAATGTTTCCACAAATTCTTGCATCACACCTGATATAGTATCTGACTCAAATTGGTTTGAGATCTGAAGAAGTTTTTGCATGGTTGGGACAACACTGGCTGATAAAGTGTCTCTGAACTGTGGGATGTTAATAAAGGTTTGCAAGGCTAGCGCAGCAAGAAGCCTTACAGGCAGAGCGGCAGAATCATCATTAAAGCACAGCATTACTCCAGTGTAAATTGTCTTCAAAGAAAGCTCCTGCTTAAACTGGAACCCGCCAAGCTTTGAGCATATCTCGCATGCACGGGCCCTCAAAAACGCATGCTGACTGCTAAATAGCGGAAACACGTAGGCCTGCAAGAAAGGTTCCATCTCGTCACAGTACGGTGATAATTGTAGTAACTGGTCTAAAATGCTTGAAATTATCCGCAGGCAAGACTCAACCTTAGTTGCTTGTTCCAGGTTAATGTTTTCAAAGCTGGAAACATTGTTTTGCAAAACAACGTTGACAAAATGTAAAGTAGGCTCCAGTGTTTGTTTCGTCTTCTTCCGAATAAACGTAGTTAGAAGAGAAATAGCCGCCAAGTCGGTAGAGTAGTCATCATCCCAAGCCTCAAGGTTCCTATGGATGTACTCTTGTGGGTCTGTCTCAAACCTCTCCAAAGTTTCTTCATTAGGACATAACAGAGGGAAAATTACATGCTCGAAAATAACTGAATAATGTGGAATAACAAGAGGCGAGGTCTTTTTCTGGATAACAGTTTGCTCTAGGAACTCAAGAATATAGTAAATAGATTCATCACTTAGCCACAATGATCCATTTCCCCATCGTTCGATTTGATGAAATAACAAATGCAAAAATTGGGACAAGAACTCCTTAACATAGAGAGACTTAAATTCGTTATACATGAACTTCTTGCTCAATGAATCAGAGGCATATCGTTGAAACAGCCTGTACAAGTTGGCATATGCCCATTTCTTTGCCTTTACCCATGGGTTGTTTTTTATTTCATCAGGAACAGTGGCCTCCAAGATCTGTTTAGGCAGCTCTTGCTGCACTATTGAAACATGGAAATTTGCCCATGGAATAAAAATCTCAGGACGCTGTAATGTAAATGGCAAGTCGCTGTATGTGACAAATTTATAAGTCTTCAAAACAAGCATAAGCATCTCTCCTACCAAGGGATTGTTAGTATTTGCTCCACCTTGGTAAAGTGTTCCCGTCGCATAATCTAACAAGGTAGAGAAATTCTGAACAATAATCATTTCCAGCTTCTGTCTATCATCGTTTTCTTTCCATCTGTAAGTACGGAATACCTCCGCAATGCATAGTAAACCGATATGTGCAGTATGAATATCGTCCGAGTGTAGGGACTGGAATGACGCCTCCAAAATCGAATCCCATTGGTGCTGCGAATACTCAACAGATACGATTTCTGCCAAAGCAGGCTGCAACAACCTAACACAATTTGTACTGTTTGCCGAACAGTAGATGAGAGCTTTGATCAGCATCTCCTTTACAACAGGTTTCTCGTCATTATCAATATTAAAATCCAAATCATTTTTGCTGTTAGTCTTGCCAGACCAACCGTAGGTCACCTTATTTTTGAAATACAGGGCAGCAGATAACTTCACATATTCTGGTATGCCATCAGAAGACAGTATGTCTAAACATGCGCCTAAGAACCCTGGGGTTTTGCTTAGTTCTTTTAACTGGGACTCCGCCTGAGTTCTCACTTTCACATCGTGATTTAAAGTGCCAGAAAAGCATTGAAGTAAAAGTTTTGTGTCCATCTTTTTAAATCGATTTGTTGGAACAGATTATGTCTAATGCACCGCAAGTAACAACAACAACTGAGCAGTGTTTGTCACCTGAGAAATCCAACTCTAACTTAACTAAGTTAGATAGTGTAATTTTTTTTTTGCATACCAAAATTTTTTTCAAATATTCTCGTAATCAGAGACTTCCGTGAACAAAGCAGATGCCACATATCAATACTAATAAAGAAAAGGTTGAGCGGTGACCTGTTCTCGTGTCAGTTGTGCCTTCAGTTCTGCTGTTTTTGGTGGGTATGCATGATAAATTAAAGTTTTCGTTTCGGATGAATACTCTACTAATGCTTTTTGAGGATCGGTATCCGATCCTTTGTATTTTCGGCTTATCTCTTCATCTTTACTGAGAGAGGAACTTGACTTCTTAGAGCTATCGAAGCCTCCATTTTGGCTTGCGCCCTTTCTTGTATACGTTTTAGAAGACTTTTTGAAGGAATTTAATCCTCTTCGTCCCTTATACTTTTTAGATGTAGATTTCGTCTTGGAGCTGTTTTTAAAATCATCATCGCCTTCGTCGTACGGCTCAATGTAATTGAAGGAGATCGGTTCAAACTTATTCCGCTGGAATTGCAGTCGAGCCCGCTGCGCCTCTGGGTACAGACCCGCTTGTTTACCCAGTTGTTCATTAACATGGTACTCCCATTCGTCGAAGTCTTTAATGCCTTCAGTCGCTATACTCCCAGTGCTACTCAACCTTGTTTTAAAAGCCTTGTATATGTATACACTAGATCCAAATAGAATTAATGTCGGGGAACTAACTCTTCCTGATACTGTTTCCTTAAGCTCCGCCCACAGAAAGCGCAGTACCGCAGTCCAGTTTATATCCAAGCTCTTTGCACACAATAAATCTGAGGTCAGCTCTGGCCACCTTTCTGCTGTTTCTTGTATTAGAACTGAGAGTAAAGTTGAAAGGTGAACTAACACTATACCTATCAGCAGGGTCAATAAAAATAACACCACAATAATTAGTGTAAGTATTATAAGTCTTGCAATTTGAGTATATCGTACAATATCGCTAGTATTAGGTAAACCAGATATCATCGCCTCTAGAAGTCTATATTATTCTTTTAATACATATTTACTGCTAAATTACAAAGTAATTTGAAGGGTATTAATTACCGGAGCCGCCGTAGTTTTTGATTCTCTCCATAGAACATACGAGTCACAGGCAACGAAGATTAAAGGAAATGGCCTATACATAGAAGGATTCATCTGAATGTCAGACAGTCTATGCAATTGCTCCAAGGCTCATCAAGATCAATTGAATAAGTATCTGTAACGACCAAAATCCTACTCTCTTCAACCGTAAGTTTTTGCGTTCATCGTCCGCAACGTACTTGGCGAACGCGTCGTAGACTTCTGCACTTAAATCGTCCATCAAAACTGAGTCGTATATCGTCCACGATCCCTCAAAATCGCTTATGTTCTTTACGACGCGGCACTTAATAGGAATATAACTTCTTTTGGAGTTAATATAACCAACTATAGGCCGAATTAGGGCGTTATTGATGTAGCTGAGCTCTGGTGCGAATAATGGCACTTCAGCTTGTACGTTGTGAAGTCGTAAAAAAAAATCCATTATGAAATACTGCCGCGGGTCTATATTGTCTTTCTGTTCAGTTGGAAATGGGGCAAGAGGGGAATGTCTGTATGCTTCCTTAAGTAGCCAGTCCCCGATGCTGGAAATCATGTCAGTTAAATCAGCAGGGCTCATATCATCCTCAGGTAACAAGATATCACCTATCATGTCCACTTGTCCACCTCTAATCCAGCTAAAGGGGCCCTCTACTCCCGCATTCAAATGGTCTACGTTTAAGTTGTCGACGCGCATTCTGGTATACGTTCTCCAGTGAGAGGAGTCACCGTCTTCTGTCTTTTTGAACTTTCGGTGTATTGTAAACATGGAGTCATCGTAGGTCCCACTCATACTTGATGCATTGAGAATATCAAAAAACAGCCAATGCTTGCGAAGCTGGGGAAGCTCACAGTTGAAAATACTAACCTGGAAAGGCCTGAAACCTCCAGGCTGATACAGTGTAAATAAAACATCATTCATTTTGAAATTAGAAATATGAAAATCACCTGGCTGATAAACGTTCAAATAACGACGGGGATCATCATTTTCTTCCCATACAACGTGTGTTCTGTCCACCAGCCCCCTTAAGCCGCTAATAGTAACCTCATCTAGTATACCTTTTCCATTCAACCACTTGCTGAAGCTAAGAGATATTTCAACTTGATCTATCGTAAGGTCGTACTGAGTGTATGTTGCGTCGTCAAACTCGTGCCTGTTAACTAGCAGCTGTTCGCTTAATGCCAACTTGGCCCGTTCTACTGCCTCTTGTTGAGAACCTTTAGCAAACCCCCCCGCCAAAGTGGGTCTTCGTGATACGAAAACATTTTTAAAACAAATTTTCCCTGAAGACCATCCTGGTACTATAGCCTTCTCAAAAACGACTGAGACTGTTCCATTCCTTGTAATCAAGTTACCAATCTGGGTCGCAACATATTCCTGGGCGAAAACAGTATTCGTCAAGTATATTATCAAAGATGCAAAAGTAGTTGTAGCTAGTATAATCATGATCACATTACTCACCAAAATCCACGAAATAAATGCTCCTATATCGTCTGTATTAAACGGCTTAGTTGACCGTTTTAACGACCATCGCAAATGGATGAGCAGCTTCTGAAATGGATTTCTGGTTTGTGCAAGGAGTCTATCTTTCTCCAGTTCAGCTTTATTAACCCTGTGTAAATAACCATTGATCTCACCCCCGGGTTTACTGCTATAGTGCCTTGACGACCTGTATAATGACTGTTTTATTACCACATTTCTTGTAGAATATGATATTGTTGGGTTCAAAGTACCCATCAAATTCCTTTGCAGACCTAAGCGACTTGGATTGATGCATATTGAGCGCTGTTTAATTAAGAACCGGCTCAGGGTGGAAATCGACATTATCGTCACCCGTTTCTATTACTGCACGTTTCTCTTCTAATAAAGATTCAAATACGTACCTGTAGAAGATCGTTTTTTTGAGTTCACATCCTATATCAATGCACCTCAAAGAGCGAAACACCTAAAGCAAATTTATTACCTCGCAGAAAGACGTGTCAACCTGTCTATATACTAGTTACAACTATTAGTTGTGTTCTATCATGCCATTCCTGGTGATGAAGGCTGTCATCCCGACTTTGCTCTGGTACTTTATAATACGCCCCGTAATGAACCATTATATACAGTTGCGGATTTAGCTCAGTCGGGAGAGCGTCAGACTGAAGATCTGAAGGTCCTGTGTTCGATCCACAGAATTCGCAATTTTTTTTCGATTTAGTTTTTATGATGATGAAAAACTTTTTCAAAGGTCGAAAACTTTGTACATTATGCGTTTTTACTTATGCGTTTACATATTCGTCGGAAGAACCCCATAGGCCTTAACATCGCTAATACTATCCAATTAAACAATGTCCGAAATTCCAGAAGATTCCCAAGTTTCCATTTTCAGCAGAAATGAAAGAAAAGCCAGAGAAATAATCAAGAAATTGGGTTTGAAACAAGTCACTGGTATTAGCAGAGTCACTTTCAGAAAGAAGAACAACCAAATCTTTGCAATTGACCACCCAGAAGTTTTCAAGTCTCATGGTGGTAACTATGTTGTTTTCGGTGAGCCAAAGGTTGACGACTTTACCCGTAGATTAGCTAAAGCTCAACAACATGCTGCTGCCGCATCTAAGGATGAACAAGAGATTCCTTCTTCTAGCAAAGACGCAGGCTCAATTCAAGCTGACATGCTAGCTGCCGCTGAAAAATCTAGTCAATCACCATCTGCTGAAGCTTCCGCTCCTTCCGCTGGCGCTTCTGAAACCGAACAAGTTGATGAAACAGGTTTGGACGCTGACGATATTGATTTGGTCATGCAACAAGCTAACGTTTCTAGAAGTGAAGCTATCAATGCATTGAGAAAACACGACCAAGATATCGTTAATGCCATCATGTCTTTCTCCAGATAAGTTGGAGATATAAATACCGTTACATATATGAATATACACGATTCAGCGTGATGTAATCTATATTATAGCTCCTTTTCTTTCTCTGAAGAGACCGGTGGCTCGGTGCTTCTCTGAGAGCCTAAACTTTTCTGCGAGCCTAAGCTTCTCTCCGACCTTGTGCTCTTATGTTCGCCCTCACTGTTAGCAGAACTTTGGCGTTCAACAACACTGGCGGAGGGCTGCTTGTTTTCCTGGTAAAATGCACACATTGGGCACACATACTTCCAAGCCCAATTCGGTGAAATATAACAACCAGCATGATATCCACACTTTTGGCATTTAATAGGGACTATTGAAAGCGAAGAAGGAACATCACCTCCTGAAAGCACCCCTAATACCTTATCAAACCATTTATCGGTTACCTCCTGAGTGTCAGAAGTGACCATGCCGTTTGCTTGCTCTTTTAACTGTGCTAATTCATTCTTTAAATTATTCAATTCCTTATATTTAGAAGAGAGTTCCTCATCCATTAATAAAAGTGCATCCTCGCTCTGGGACTCCCCTGACGAGAAGCGCTGAATTAAAGAATTTGTAGAGTAAAAGTTAGTCTCTTTTTTTAATTCCTCTAAAGTCTCCTGGTGTGCAGCCCTTGCAATATCAAGTTTTCCACTTATTCGACTCCTTCGATAGTCAATTAATGCTGCAAACATCTTTTTAAGACCTAAAATCAGCAGAATACTCCCAACAATCGCCATCATAGTAAGCGCCATATTCTTTTCCTTAGCATGTACCACTGTGACCACGAGCACCAGAAAGCTTATGCCATAAAAGTTTAGCCTTTTATTCCATGCATCATATAAACTATCGTTATTTTTAAGTCTTACTTCTAAATCATGTATACGAGAAGTTATTGATGCTAGGTTTTTAGTATACTTGCTGATAACTTGCTCTTTAGACTTAGGCCTAAACACTCTAGCTAAAGTTTGAAACATAATGCGCTGGTGACCCTCTAATGCAAACCTCGGCTAATATTAGCGTTAATAGGAGCCGTTATCTGTAGTAAGTTTAAAGAGTAGTAAGCATATTAGAAAAAATTCTATAAATTTACGTGCACAAGATTAAGCGAAGAGGTCGCCAAAATAAAATTAAAAAGGCCAATTCAAGAATGCCATCTGCTGTTGTTTCAGCAGCCATGGTGCAGTCGCTATGGCGTCCTGATATTTCAGCTGACAGCATTACTGGTACATTCGGCAATATGATGGTAGATATACAAGGCGATTTGGAAATACAGATAGAAAAACTAGAATATAATGACAGCAACGTAGGAAATTTGTTAATACTTCAAGATGGAGTAAAATGTCTGAAGTATGGAGTTCTAACCTATGATATGGATACCAAGGATGCGACTTTGATCGTAGGAAAACAGCGACTATTAGGGAAAGTTGTTAAGTTAGATGAGCCATTGGCCCTATTTGACTTTGATGAGAGCACAGAGAAAGTGAATCTAATAGATATAATAACACATAAGTGCCTATTTAAAGAACGGCCTTTGCCGATTATGTGAATTAAATTGAATTAATTTAAAAAAATGATTTAATGAATAGCAATATCGGTTTTTAGATTCAATTGCTTCAATCTACTCTGCTTAAAAACCGGTATTGGGTGGGCTTCTGTGTTAAACACGATGTTGGTTAAGCTGAAGTCTTCCACGTATGTTAAGTACAAGTACTTTAGGGTTTCCGCCAACCAAAAACTTTCCATATTATCAAGGTGCTCTACTTCTTCTTCGAGAACATTCACAATCGAAGTATAACTTCTGGAGCCGTCTTCCTCATTATAGGCCCCATGTTTACGGAAGCTCTGAAAGATATTCCATGCCCACGACCTGTATTTTTTGTCCTTGGATAGTTTGTACATAAACATGATTGACTCTACCGTTTCCGGCCGTTGTAAATTGTGAACATCGGTAGGCTTGACAAAGAAAAGTCCGCTTGGACTCTCCCACCAATCTTCGTGCTCTTCTTCGACTGACTGGCGAAATACTACGATTTCGGGTGCTAGTCCTGATGGAATCTCTTCGTACATCTTGTAGCACGTCCGAGTTAGTTCTTGGCCCATTGTCCAATAATATTCTCGGTCGTCATTCCACCAAGGCTGCTTTTGCGCCTCTTCGATGGGAAAGCCTTCAGTAGCGGCCATGGCATACGCTCCGCCCATAAAGCACACCAAATGATCCATCTTGCCCGAGAGCGGCCATCTAAATCCACGTTGTAATTCACCGATATATAAGTAGCCATTCTCGCCAAGCCTGTCGACCAAATGCTTCTGTACACCCTTCATGGAAATGTTGTATAGATGTAAGTACAACTTTTCGCGGGTTAAGAGGTACTGTTTGAGTAAGTACTCATAAAATGAGTCTCCTTTAGATCCCAAACTAATAACTCTACCAGAGAACGTGCCTGTGTAAGGATTAGCGGTAAGCGGAACAAGACCATCCCATTGCGAAGGGAACTCATTAACTTTAAACAATGGTTTATAAACATTTTCCGCTAAATGCCAGTATGTCTTGTTCCCTGTAATATAAGTCAAGTACTTAAATTCCATTTGTAACGTAGTGAACTCGGCTGTGCTAACCAACGATGTAATACCGGCCCCGGTGTGCAAATTTACTGCAGCATATGGAATCCCAGTAGCCGTGTTAAAACCCAAAGCCAATCGGTTGCCGAGATCTATCGCCTGGGTGAGATAAACTTCAGGATCTCCCACTCCTATCTCGCCAGACAAGTAATATGCTGATAAAAGCCCGCCTAAAATCCTAATAGTGGTCTCAAATACACTCACATATTTATTAACATCGAAATCCAACTCATCACGTATCCAATCTTCACACTTTTGAATATGTTTCCGAAATCTCACCTTGTGGTCCTCGGATTCGGTATTATTGTACATTATCATCATAGTGTCCAATGAGTCAATAATCATCCATCCTATGGGCTTCTCGTGATCCACATTATGTCCAGTACCATGATACGCTCGAAAAACATCATAACCCCATGCATTATTAACGTAAGAATCCCATGATTCGAGGAAAACCTCTTCTATCTCATATTTTGCCACAGTATTACTAGGAGGTTCACCTGAACTTTGCCGACGAATAAAATAATATATTAAACCAATGAAAACCAGTAATGAAGCTCGTACAGTTAGCTTCCTGAGGCGCGGTACAGCCATGAAGATTAATTAATATTAGTTTAATAGTTTTGAACTTCAATTAAAAATGTGGTTCTTGGTAGTGAAATTAGACATTCGTGATACGAAAATAATTTCAATGAGTAAATAAACGTCATAAGGAATAAAACCTTAAAGTTCAAACACAGAGCTAAATAATATTATCCAGTACATGTTAATAACCATCGGAGTAGCGGTTTTGATTGAAGAAGGTAATAATTGTATGGTTAAAGAATGATTGCAACTGAAGTTGGCGAATCTATTCCGCCTAATACTAGGCATGCTATCTCAGTATGCTTACCAACATGGGAAGCATGTGTTGGCTATGAAGAAGGTGATAAAGATGTTGTAGATAAAATGGAAACTGGTTATCCAAGGTTCTTTATTCACAAGAGTATTCAACGGTTGACTAAGGTTTTGATTGGGAAGTATGCTAAAGAGGGTGAGGCGTGCATGATATTTCCATCTTACCATGTTGCAAAACGTTGTAGAGAGTTTCTGAAGATTAAAGGAGAATGCGCTGGTTCCACTGGCTCACCGAGATATAGAATACTACAGCTATCTACATCGAAGCCTCAAAATGATGAGGAGAAGAAATGGAAGCGGGAGTGCAAGGTTGCTGTTGTTTTTTATCCTAAGGAGTTGTTTCCGCTAGCGAAGAAGTATTGGCAGCATACGGGAGAAATTGTGTCTAGTCGGATGGCAGAGTACGTGTTGCAAGAATTGTTCGAGGTTGAACGTTTGAACAAGGCCAAGAACGCAACTTTGCAGGGTGAGTCAAATCCAGCGCAAATGGAAAGTGGGGAGCCGATCCGCGACGAAGAAGACTTCATAGAACAAAGATACGGGAGAAATCTAGACATTTCGTTTGCAGACGAGGCCAAGCTTCTGATAAAGAGGCGCATTGCGAAACAGATAGTAGACTCTGTTGGATCTGGAGGGAATGAGGAGACTGCAAGTGTGAATAATGAGACTCCATTTATTGAAGGAGAAGGTGATGCTGACGTACGAGATATGGCACGCCAGGTTCAGCGCGAAGAGAGCAGCGCGAACTTGCATCCAACTGAGCCCATCGCCCACCAGGAATTTGAACAGATTAATATTGAACCTGTTGACAGCGACAAGCATCAGTCAATTGTTGTAGATCCAGTTAAAGACGTTTATTTGTTCCCCAGTGGGATGGCTGCAATATTTACGGCACACAGGTTGCTATTGCAACTAGATTCTAACCGCGTGAATCGTAAAAAGCAGGAAGAAGAGGGCCATCGTAGCCCATTCTGTTCCCAAATGGTACCAACTCGCGAAGTTGTTGGTTACGGGCCACCTTACAAGAAGACTGTTATGTTTGGCTTCCCTTATACCGATACACTTAGTATATTAAGGGTTTTTAACCACACCCACTTTCTGGCAATGGGAGATAACACGGCACTAGATGAATTGAAGGCGATACTACATGGTGGCGAGCCAATTTTGGCAGTTTTCTTGGAGACACCGTCAAATCCTTTGCTGAAAATGGGTGATTTGGTAGAGCTACGCCGATTAGCCGACATATACGGCTTCTTTGTTGTTGTGGATGACACAATTGGAAGCTTTGTTAACGTGGATGTTTTACCTTATGCAGATCTAGTTTGCAGCTCTCTGACGAAAATATTTAGCGGTGACTCAAACGTGATGGCTGGCTCTATTGTTCTGAACCCCACTTCCCGCCTATATTCCTTTGCGCAGCAGTTTTTCAACAGCAGCAGTTACGAAGATCTCTTATGGTGCGAGGACGCCATATACTTGGAAAGGAATTCTAGAGATTGTGATAGCCGTGCGCTGAAGTTAAACTATAACGCAGAACGTTTACTGAAAGATACATTAATACCTTTCGAGGGTAAACTGTTCAAAAAGATATATTATCCATCCTTAACTTCCGAGGAGACGAAAAGGAACTACGATGCCGTCAAATGCTCTCCCAATGGCGGCTATGGTGGGCTCTTTTCATTAACATTTCTGCATGAGAAGCAGGCCAAGACTTTCTACAATGAGCTGAAACTAAGCAAAGGCCCCTCCCTGGGAACGAACTTTACTCTAGCATGTCCATACACAGTGCTGGCTCACTACGCAGAGATCGATGAAGTTGCCATGTATGGCATTGAAAAGAGCTTAGTGAGGGTTTCTGTTGGTTTAGAAGACATTGAATACCTGAAAAAGGCTTTCTTACACGCAGCTGAAGAAGCTCTTAAAGTATAAAGAATTAATTGTCATCTAATCGCTAGCAGAAATACCATCTGATATATAATTCGTAGCCCTTGTCGTTACTAATAAAAATTTATTGTCCTTTATACAATATTGACAAAGTACCATTATTCTAAGGAAGCTGTCAAAACTTCAGCACTTGCACATATGTACCTATTTTAAAATAAAATATATAAGGATAATAAACTGTTTATTTCGTGTAAATTTCATAACCATCTACTTATTAAGCTTTCCTCACCAAGCAACAGATCGCTGTTTCTACTACCACTTTAAACCTATCTGAGCTTTTCCATCCGAATATTTCTCTTCAATGAAATTTAAATGCTGTAACTTCTATTTTACGCAAGCTATTCCTTCAATTGGAGAGCTGCACCACCTTGACGGAATCTTGGGTGTCTTGGGTCGTTAATAAATTTCTCAGAGTTTTGGGAAGCCTCTGCAGCCTTGGAAACTAACCAGAAAACAACGGCACCACCTGCAAAGAAAGGCCAATATGGCTTAAGGATTGGGGTAGGATATCTCTTCATTTCTATTCGCTTAGCTTGGTTAGCAACTGTTTCTTTACTCTACTTAGAGCCAGATCTCGCTACAATAAATGGCTCTCTTCAGTAGTAAGAAACAGTTGCTGAGGAACTGAGGCGGTTAACTAATGCTCGCATATGATTGGCTCGTTGTGCGTGATATTACGACACGTGAGAAGCACGTGAACATAAGTAGCGATGACATAAGCGATATCTACAAAATGAAAACGCTATGCGGAGCACGCCCCACATACGTTAACCAGGAGGTAGCCTAATGGAGGCAGAATTCTACAATAAGCTTCATCGACGCTTTCCAATCGCGGAAATTCCAGCTCTTATAAGTGACCTGGGCGCTCTTGAACTCCACTCCGAGAGATTTATTGAGAATTTCGAAATAATATGTACTCGCAACCCATACTACGCTAAAAAACTCTTAAAATGGATGATAGATGCGCCCATTGACAAATACGTTACTATATCACAAGATAACTTAGATGATGAGCACCTCTTAGAATGGATTTATCCTCGTTACGTAGACTTGCTGCCCGTTGGACCTCCAAGTCCCACTACTAAAGATATAATTCGGTACCAGTTTGGACCACCTCCAATGCCATCAGTCGATATTCTAGAAACTCCTAACCTTCTTAGCGCTTTAGGAACAACGGGATTCCGTACGTGGGAAGCAGCATTGTATTTATCATACTATTTATGTTCAGAAGCTGGCAACCCCGTATATAGGAACGCGACGATTTTGGAACTTGGAGCAGGAACTGGGATGGTCAGCCTTACCTGGCTAAAATTACACCCCGAGTCCAGTGTTTATGTGACTGATGGCGACGCTACCCTTTTGGAGACGCAGCTTCGCGAAAATTTCGTTATCAATGGGTTCGAGCCAGCAAAAACCCCAAGAATTAGCTTGCGCCGACTATTGTGGAATGTCGACCAGCCTCCACAAAATGACATCGTGCTTGCCGCAGATGTCGCATACGACAGCAAATTGCTACCAGACCTCTGCAGTTGCCTAGCTACCTCACTGACGGAGAGTGGAACGCAGTACGCGCTCGTCGCAGCATCAGTCCGCAACGAGGCTACCGTAATTGCCTTTCAAGAACAGTGTAATCAGCTGGGTATAGCTTATACTATCATAAAGTCTACAGAGAATGAGGATAGCTATACACGGGGCTTCTTCGCGCAGTGCATGACTGGACCACTACTAGCGCCCATTAGAATATATAGATTAAATCTAAGGTCATAAGTAATAGCTATAGTAACTTATGTGTTCGCACTTTGTGAAAAAGCCGCCCGCCTATTTTTTATGCTTTCCCATTGCAAAAACCCCGAACAAAGGCATCAATGTCATCATATTGCAAGAGCTTAACAAAACTAGAGAACCAGATTGTGCTCTTCGAGAAGGAGCAGGAGCACTATGAGGAGGCTCTCCTTGCTAAAGATTTGCTTATAGAGAGCCAAACAAATAAAATACGTGAACTAGGCGACCAGGTTCAACGCCTAGCTTTACACCTAAACACCGAACGTGGAAAGCTTGACCTACTTTTGGAGCAGTGGGAAGATACACTGCATGAGTTAAACAGAGCTCTGAAACAGAGCCGGAGCAGCAGCCATAATTTCCAGCAGCGAGCGCTGACGGCAGAAAAGGCCAATCGTGATTTACTAGCAGAGGTAGCAATCCTTAGGGAGAAAAATGAGCAGTTGGTCAGACAGTTGAGCTGTACGGGACCGGTTCAAACACAAGAACCGGACATTACAGCCGCCGAAGTCACTTGTCCGGATCCCGGTACACCGGACAGTTTTCTCGTAGAAAGTGCGCTGTATATAACGGATACCTTGCTAAGGACGGGTTCAAGCGGCTCGCCTGATTTTGGTGATTCAATGTCTGAAGATGAGTTCCCCAGTTTCCGCGATGAGGATGCAATTTGTTCAGCTTTTATGGCTGACAGCCCTGTGATTGCGAGCGGAATCCAGAGTGTTAATGCATCTGCTACTCTCTTAGCAGATGACGTAGCAGCATCCTATGACGAAGAGCTTCGCGAATTGCGTCAGGAGAACGATCGCCTTCGCCATTTGCTCGATCAGTCTGCATTTTTATCTCCCTTGTCTGCCAACTTTTCTGCCACATTATCGCCCTCATCCTCTTGTTCGCCTTTGCTAGCAATTGCAGGATTAGGGCCCCGTTGGTTTGCACCGGTGTCCACCTCGGCTACATCTATTATATTCTTTCAATCTCCAGCATCATCGGCCACTCCCTCTGTGGGAGGCTGCACTTATTGTGTGGACTAAAGTACGATCTGATAGAAGTGCCCGACAAATATTAATCAATCCGTAAATGTCGAAGGATATTCCGGTAAGATGCAGTTTGTGGGGGAAGTGCTGGGATTTAATGATTAAAACGATAAAGTACAGCTAGTTTAATGTATATATATATTCAAATACTGTAATAAGCAAAATGGACGCTAAATGTATTTTCCACTACAATGCGCTGGACAATGCGCAAGTCCGTATCATCTTCGCAGGAAGAAACTCCAATGCTGTAGGCTGATTACAAGTACTCACGAGCTGGAATCATCCGTTAGACGTAAGAAACAACTCAAGAGGTATCACGTGAAAACCACTCTACTCAAGCCAGTGATCGACATTCCAAGAAAATTCTGCCAGTCAATGTAAATACAGCTAAAAAAGACTATCTATTGGATGGATGTTGCACCTCTCTGACGCTCGAGTATCATGATGTATCCACACGAGTTCTTATGAGTTGCCGTTAGTCTTTCCACACGCGTATCACGTAGGCCATGAGTGAGAGTGCCAGTTAAGAGCTTCCAAAGAACATGGAAACTCGGGACGCAGTATGAAAACATGCTGCGCTAACTGACGATGCTCGAGCCTCGTACTGTCTATGCGGTGGATATTGGACAAAGTTTATATGGTTTTAAAAGAAGTATGTATAGAGGTGAAGGAATAATAAAACGAGCATCGCTTTTTAAAGCTATCAAGAATTCGTTGATGATGACATTTGAAATCTACTCATGCTTAGGGCTTACTCGTTTCATAGCGGTTACCTATTTGTATTTGCGTTTGAAGGTTAGAGTATATGTATAAGACCAAATAGCTGCTAGTATTAGCTTTGCGTGTGCAGTAGCTTTCTATAAAGTGGGATCTTTTTGTAGAAGCATTGTACATATGTATGAAAGTGACGGACAATACTACGGGTAACAGGACGTTTCATCTGTAAACTATCTACTGGGCAGGTTGCCAAGTAGCGATGTCTGTGAGATTAGCTTTCATCCATACAGGCAAGTGCATCATAATGTGCTTACTATGGTTTCCGTGTTTACCAGTCGGTTTAAATGCGACATAACATATCTTAAATGCCGCCCAAATCAAAATTGGAAAGCTGGAAGGGTATGCTCCTCTGAGGGTGAAAACGAGCAATTGAGCGAGAACAAGATTACTCGTGTTGGTGATTCAGATGCTTTATTACTGCCTGCGACAAGATAGTGTGCAACAGCAATTGGCGGCACAGCGAAGGGTTTGAAAGTACCCTGATGTGCTGTGGTTGAAGAACTCCTCTAAGCAATAAGCATACATCGCAAGACCACAACATGAACACATGATGAGGTTACAAGCATAGTACTATATTCAGAATCACGTGACACAGATGAGGTTTTGGTAGTGGTTCCTAACACTTTAATCGGGCCGCGATCCAGCTATATCATGATTAACCGGTTTAACTTATGATTCGCAGTCCTTAAATGACTTTCATATCGTTGAAAGAAAGCATAACGTTTTACGGAAATGAATTTTGTTTCTTTTTATTTTTTGACATTCTCATCTCATCTCATCTCATGTTGTACAATATTGACAAAGCATCTTACTTGTTTTAGAGACAGGTGTGTTCATAATACCTTTATCCAACTTGTAATACTAGTAATAAAGACCCGTAATGACGAAACAAAACTCTCTGAATAATAATGTGGCGAAACTTGTTGGTAGGGCATTGTTCGAGAAAATAGGTAAACCTACCAAGATTGTGGCTCCAATGGTTGATCAATCAGAGCTAGCTTGGAGAATTTTGTCCAGGAGGTATGGAGCAACCTTGGCATACACTCCAATGTTACACGCCAAGTTATTTGCCTCATCTGAGAAATACAGAAATGATATGTGGTGTGAACTTGATGGGAATGAAGAAATAGACAGGCCGCTAGTCGTACAATTTTGTGCAAATGATCCTGATTACCTTTTACAGGCTGCCAGATTAGTGCAGGATAAATGTGATGCAGTAGATTTAAATTTGGGGTGTCCACAAGGCATTGCGAAAAAAGGCCATTATGGTGCATTTTTAATGGATGAGTGGGAACTAGTCTCCAAGTTGATTAGAAACTTACATGAGAATCTTGATGTCCCTGTCACAGCTAAGATCAGGATCTTTCCAGAAAAGGAGAAGACTTTAGAGTACGCCAAGATGGTATTAGACGCTGGCGCTCAATTTCTAACAGTACATGGCAGACTTCGGGAACAAAAAGGACAACAAACTGGGATAGCAGACTGGGAAACGATGAAATACTTGAGAGACAATCTACCGGAAGACACCGTTTACTTTGCAAACGGTAACATCCTTTACCCTGAGGATATTGACCGGTGCATGAAGACCATTGGCTGCGATGCAGTAATGAGCGCAGAAGGAAATTTGTATAACCCTGGTGTCTTCAACACAGAACACATTGATGACAAGGATAAAACATTCCCTCGTGTAGATAAAATAACTCGAGAATATTTTGAAATTGTAAAACAGCACGAGACTAGCAAAGCATCGAAAGGCGCAATGAAAGCTCATTTTTTCAAGATTTTAAGACCTTTCCTCAACATTCACACTGATATCAGAGCAAATCTTGCTACCTTATCTGCAAAAGCTCCCCTAGAAGACTGGGAAGAGAAGGTTGTTATTCCAGTTGAACGTATAGTAGCTGAAATCTTCGAGCAGAAGGATATAGAGGAAAAAGATGTTATCAGTACTGGTGAAATACAATTATGGGGCGGAGCATACAAAACCGTTCCATATTGGAGGTGCCAACCGTACTTCAGGCCTGTAAACGGCGTCACCGCAGATAAGAGAGTAACAGATGCTCTAAACTCAGCTGTCAAAGGCTCTCAATCCGATTCTATGGTGGAAAATGACAACGCATCTATCAAAAGAACATCTGACCACACATTAGAAAGTGATAAGAAGAAAGAGCCCAAAGTTTAATACTCATGTAGTGTCCAAAAGTTAACTCAATCATATGCACAAGGGGTCGGTGACCTTATCCGACCTGCTGGGGGATATGTTAGTACTTGTGCTCCTGTTAACATCCAATATATATGCATAGAAGGAAATAACATATGCTAGATAGAATATAGACTTTTCCCATCACATGTACAGTTCCTAATCAAGTAAATATTTATTAAATCACAAGCGCAATATTATCTATTGAAAACATTAGCCGTTGCTTCTCCAATGTCGTTAAATATATTCTCCTCAAGCATTTACAGCAACACTTCAATTCCTACTTATAAGAACAATTACAAACTGAGTTCCATAAAACGATCTGAATGGTATTAAAGCATCGCTAGAAAGCTTAGAGACTTCTAAACAGGATATTAGAAGAAGGCATTTCAATCAAAACAACGTTTTAAAGCTGGCGCCGACATCTTTTATTTATACCTGGATAGAAAAAATACCTTAATTCCTACTCATCGACCTTTACCGAAGATTTTAAATTAAGTGTGGGCGGAATAAAAACAATTATGAGGCCTGAAAATGGTTTAGATGAGAATGCTGCATTGCTAAGGTATGGTGATAATGTAACATCATCTGATTTGCTTGTGGGCTACGGTACAAGAGCTAGAGGAAACTCCGAGTCATTCATAGCAAGAGGGAGAAGTAATACAATTAACAGTATAAAAAGCTCATATGAGACGGTAAAAAAGCACAAAACTCAGTTTTTCCTAATAGTGCTTGCTAGTGTGATCATTTACTCCACATTTATATTGGTATTTTTACCTAGGACGTCTTTGTCACGGGATTTTAGGCGATTCCATTTGAGCAAGCTAACAAAAGATGAGGCTTATAGAATTTACATATCAACATTATTGGATGATAATAAGATCAAGGAACACTTGGGTAATTATAGTAGCACTAGGGTATGGGCAGGTGATCAGAATTCGTTGCGGTATACAATTGATGAGCTCACTTCACTAGGGTTCAATCCCTTACGCCAAGCGTATTACCCATGGGTAAACACTCCTGTATTAACAAGTGTCACACTTTGGGAGAATGGAAAATTGACCTATAATGCTAGTATGATGGAAGAGAAATTGATAGAAGATCCATCCAGTGACAATCCAGAGGGCTTTCCAGCATTTCACGGGTATTCGGCAGATGGAAATGTTAGTTCAAGATATGTATTCTGCAACTATGGTACGATCGAAGATTATAAGTTTATGCAGGACAATGGCATTGATATTGAGAACAAGATACACATTTTAAGGTATGGTAACCTACATACTGGATTAAAAGTGAGAAATGCGGAGACGTACGGCGCGATAGCGGTTATAGTCTACACAGACTCATATGATGACGGTAGGGTTACAGAAGCCCATGGGTACGAAAGCTATCCTGATGGGCCAGCAAGGCATGAAAGTAGCATTCAAAGGGATTCAGTTCTTTATTTGAGCGAGATACCCGGAGATCCCACGACCCCCGGCTATATACCAAAGCGCCCAGATACTGATAGACTGCTGCCAGACGGTAGGATACCGACAATCCCTTCAGTACCATTGAGTGAGAAGGAAATAACTCCCATCCTTGAAAAGCTGAATAATAAGGGCACTAAGATTGGCCGAGGAGGAAGCGTCAAGGGTTTTGAATACTATACAGGGCCATCGGATAGCAACGTGCACGTGCATGTAGTGAATAAACAAAAGTACGACGCGAAGAAGATTGTTGACGTGAGTGTCGAAATACCGGGGATATTCAAGGACAGTGAGGTGATAATTGGTAGCCACCGAGACTCTTGGGGAACGGGTGGAGCAGCCCACGCTGGCAGTGGGAGTGCAATTCTTCTTCATATTGCAAAGGGCCTCAGTGCTCTACGTAAAAAAGGTTGGAAGCCCTTGAGAACAATTAAACTTGTTAGCTGGGATGGCGAGGCACAGGGAATGCTGGGATCTACAGCATATGGGGTAGAAAACAAAGCAGAACTTGACCAAAAGGCATTGGTATACTTTAATCTAGATTCGGCGATATCGGGAAACCTATTCAAGTGTAATTCACATCCGTTGTTGCGCAGTCTATTCCTTGAAGCCGCCAAATACACGCTCTATAATGGCAAAGCTGGTTATACTTTATACGACCACTGGAAACAACAATCAAATCTAATAATAGGGGGACCGGACTCCTCTCCATCATTGACTGTTTTCCAACATCACCTGGGGGTTCCTTCAGCGGATTTCAAGTTCGCATCTGATGGCAAATTCGATGCCATATACCAACGTCACTCTATCTATGACTCACAGCACTGGCTAGAGAAGTTCTTAGACCCAAACTACGAGTTGCACAACACACTAGCAACCTTTGCGGGGATATCAGCTTTAATTCTAGTTGAAAATGAATCTCTGCCATTCGAGACTGCTAGTTATATGGAACTGATATGGAAGCGATATGCAGAACTCTACGAAATGACAAAGGACACTTTCCCCAATAATGAGGATACAGACCCCTTGCTGGACGCTCTCATGGATCAGTTAGAACTAGCTGCATTTTCCACAAGCAAGTCGTTTGACAAGTTTACGAGAAGTTTAAAGAAGGATAGCGTTCTGGATTATCCATGGTGGAAGTTTTATAAGAAGATCAAAATTTACATGAAGCTACTTACGACGAATAAGAAAATGCAGCTCATTGATAGGATATTCTTGCACCAAGTCGGGCTTACTGGCAGGCCATGGATGAAACATTCAGTGTTTGCACCGAATAAGCAAGTGGGATGTATAGGAGATATTCTACCAGGCCTACATGAAGCGCTCCTAGCAAAGGACATCCAAGAGACTATTAAGTGGCTAAGGATACTATCCACTGATATAGATAGGATGATTTCGTTGCTTACTGTGTAAAACTAATACACTGTGTGTAGATAATGTAAGATTTTTTAAGAAACTGAAAAATTTAATGTTTGCTTCTACAAACTCATAACCTAAACATTTGTCATCCTATAAATTCAATATTGTCTTAAAGATGTTTGTCGCAACTACCAAAGCCCCATTTAGACGTTTATTTTCCACCTCAAACTTGAGTTTGGGCACCAAAGTGTTCTTCGACACAGCTATTAATGATGCCAAGGCTGGTAGAATCGAATTCGAATTGTACGATGAAGTTGTGCCAAAGACAGCCGAGAACTTCAGAGCTTTATGTACCGGTGAAAAAGGCTGGGGTTATGCGGGTACCAAATTTCACAGAATCATTCCAAACTTCATGATCCAAGGTGGTGACACCGACCATGCCAACGGTTATGGAGGAAAGTCAATTTACGGTTCCAAGTTTTCAGATGAAAACTTTGTCAAGAAGCACGACCGTGCTGGTCTTCTATCCATGGCTAACTCCGGTCCTAACAGTAACGGTTCCCAATTCTTTATCACCAACGTTCCATGCCCTTGGTTGGACGGCAAACACGTCGTTTTTGGTGAAGTTACTAAAGGTATGGATCTTGTCAAGAAGATTGAGGGTTACGGCAGTATGAATGGGTCACCAAAGGCTAATATCACCATTGTAGATGCCGGTGTCGTCAAAGATTAAATTTATATGCTCGTTTGACCAGTGACACTGACTTGTAAATAAAATTAAGCTAAATTATGTGTTCTAGTCCATTATATTATGAGAATTTAGATATGCAGTTGTTGCAATAGCTACAGACCATCTAATAGCACTCTTTTCTACTTCATTGTTAAGTTAGGCAATAGTTTCGTCACTCTGCGACTACTTGTTTAAGGGTAAATACGAATTTACCACAAAAAAGGTCTTAAAAGGCCATGTAAACGTTCTTTGGATGCTAGGAGATACTGCAGGACATAATAAACCTCATAAACTGCTAATATGGGACACTGAACGGTCTTTGAAGTTGCCTAACTACCTTTAAACATTTGGGTTACCCTACTTTCGTGATAATAGGATGATGACTTTCAATAATCGGAAGGCGAAGGCCATGTGCTACACATTTTAATTTCAAACCACAATTCACAACAATAACTGCCTGTAGTTAGCGGTTCGGAAGGTTATAATGTCCCTAGAAGATTCATTAAGCAAACTTTCCCTATATGATGCCAAAAAGTACTTCAGAAAGGCTCAAAATGTGGTGTTCAACTTTACCGAAATGGAAGCCAAGGTCCGCGAAGCAACCAATAATGAACCCTGGGGAGCTTCATCGAGTTTGATGGCAATGATTGCTCAAGGTACTTATAACGCCAGAGAGCGTGAGGAAATTTTAGGGATGGTATTTAAGAGGTTCGTGGAGAAGTCCGCAAGTGAATGGAGACAAATATACAAGTCACTACAATTATTGGACTATTTAATAAAAAATGGTTCTGAACGATTTATAGATGAGGTTAGGTCAAATTTAAATTTGATCAGAATGTTAGAATCGTTTCATTATATTGATTCCCAAGGTCGGGATCAAGGTATAAATGTTAGAAACAGGGCTCAGTCTTTAATAAAACTACTTCGCGATGACTCTCAAATTAGAGCTGAGCGTAAAAAGGCTAGGGCAAACTCCGGTAAGTTCCGAGGTGTTGCAGGCGGCATTCCATCTTATATTCCTGGGAGTTCAGTTAACCCGGCTGCTGGCTTTACGCGGTCCACTTCGTATGGTATATCAATTAGTGCTGATTATGACAGTGACGATGAGAACCAGAACAACCATAGTCTTCACGCGAGGGATTCATCTCGGTGGAGCGATGGGCACTATGAGCCCAATGTTCCCCAAGAAGAAGAAGAAGAAGAAGAAGAAGACGAATTTTCAGAGTTCCAAAGTGCTCCCCCAGTTACGGCCTCATATAAGAACAGAACTGTTGAATCTCTAACTGACTCACAGCGCTCTTCTTCTCAAAACACTACCGACTTACTGCAAGATTTGAACTTTCAACGTTATCAGCCACGTCCCACTCCTCCAAAGTCTACTACCTCAATTTCCATTGATAAGAATGATCCCTTCAGCGTATTATTGGGTACAGCCAAGAAGGGCTCATCCAGAAGTTCTATGTCCCCACAAAAGAGTACTTCAAATCTTAGTATGCCATCTAAATTAGACATTAACGAAGACACGGATGATATTTTTGGTGAACTGACTTCCGCCCCAAGTGCGCCTATTGCTCAGCAGGCCAATACCAATAGTAAAAAAGCTAACAATTCTACAAATCTAAATGAAGTGGACTTGTTAAGCTTTTAAAAACTTAACGAGCAACTTGAGTGACTGTTTAGTAAGTTTTAAAGTACATGCGCATGGTTCATACTATCACCAAAGCACAACATATTTATATATATAAGTTCTGATAAATATATATAAATTAGATGCAAATAGTAATATGGATGGACTGGATCTTATATCTAACTTAAAAGTTTATGTTTGTTCATTGTCTTTAATGAATCTAGCGTTTAGTGGTTAACGGCTTTCTACCTTACATTTCCGCCTTTTATAAGTATTCACCGAGTACAAATCTATAGCCGCGTTAAAGTTAACGAAAAATAATCTAAGCTAGTTGCAAATGGCAATTTACTCGTTTTGGATATTCGATAGACATTGTATGTGCAATTTAGTTAACGAATCAGGCCACCATCTTACAGTACTAACATCATAAAGGTAACTGTATCTTTGATAGAGAATGGACGATACCAGCGGATAGTTCTAGTGGAATCACGAACTCTAAACAAAATGAGGACACTGCAAAACTAATCTATGGTATGATATTTTCATTGCAGTCTATGTCAAGAAGAATGTCTTCCAAGTCTAATACAGTGAGAACTATAGCTACTGGAAAATATAGAATACATTTACTATCGACGATCACAGGACTTTCATTTGTGCTATTTAGTGACTTAAAGCAGCAAGATCTATCCCAATTACTGCAGTATATTTACAGTGAGATTTATGTGAAGTACGTGGCAAGGAATATGTTATCACCAATAGACTATGCTGAGAATGATAGTGAGAAAAGGGGCCAAGGTTTCCGGAAAATTAATAACAGGAATTTCATTAAGGCAGTCCAAGATGTGCTTGGGCCGATGGTTAATCAATAAAGGTGTTAGCTGTTACCTTTTGGTGGATTGAAGCCTACTATTGCATAGATGGATTGCAAAATATTGCCCTTTTATAGCGAATAACATATTTGCAAGTAATAGGAGAGGCAGATACCTTTAATTATGCATAAATTAATTCATGGTGTTTTAAATACCAATAATAAACTATCTTCGCGTTGCATTTTGAAGTAGCTCAACTACAATCTTCCTTTCAGAACCATATCAAGGCACTTAGAGACAGGGTATTAATACATTTACACAGCATCCAATCAGCAGAATTATAATATTACTAGTGCTACACATTGATACAGGAACACAGCTCTACTTTACGCTGCAATAGTCGCGTTTTGATGAGTAAAATATTATTAATATAGATATGGATGGATATGTAAAAGCACACTAAATGCATATGACAAATACTACTAGAACCGCTTTTTTAAATAAAAACACCTTTCTTTAGTATTAGGCCTCCTTCGGCAACTGGTATTATTTTTTCATTGTATAATCTGCTTCGTTCATTTTATGCAAGTAACAGCACCTTCTTTTAGTCGCTGTAGGTCTTCTTGCTTAACGGTATTATTGGTAGTCACAACAGGAGTAGCTTTACGATTATGAATCATGTGGCTCTGGACTAAGTGGCCAGCTGCCAATGCGGAACATAATGACAACTCACCTGCCATAACTGCGCTCGCAACAATCTTCGCCAATTGACGGGCGTTGTTACCTGGTTCAGTTGGATGAGGACCACGGATACCTAATAAATCTAACATTGCACTTTGTGGTTCCAATATAGTACCTCCACCAATGGTACCAACCTCTATAGAAGGCATTGTTACAGAAATTCTCAAATCACCACCAACCTCCTTCATTAATGTCAGACAGTTTGAACTTTCAACATTTTGTGCAGGATCTTGACCTAAAGCTAAGTAGACAGCGGTTAACAAATTAGATGCGTGGGCATTGAAACCACCAACTGATCCGGCCATTGCGGAACCAATCAAATTCTTTGAAATGTTCACATCGACTAATGCCGCCACATCACTTTTCAAGACCTTCTTAGCAACATCAGCTGGGATAGTTGCTTCTGCCACAACACTCTTACCGCGCCCCTCAATCCAGTTAATTGCTGCTGGTTTTTTATCAGTACAGTAGTTACCAGAAACAGCGACAACTTCCATATCATACCATCCAAATTCGTCTACCATTTGTTTCAGAGAATATTCGACACCTTTGGAAATCATATTCATACCCATAGCATCACCAGTAGTGGTTCTGAAACGAATAAACAACAAGTCACCTGCCAAGGCAGTTTGAATATGTTGTAAAAGCGCAAAACGTGAAGTAGAATTGAACACTTTCTTGATTTTAGCTTGTCCTTCTTCTGAATCTAACCAAAGTTTACAAGCCCCAGCTCTAGCTAGAGATGGGAAACGGACACAGGGTCCTCTGGTCATACCGTCTTTTGTCAAAACTGTCGTGACACCACCACCAGCATTAATTGCCTTACAACCTCTCATAGCAGATGCTACTAGACAACCTTCAGTGGTGGCCATAGGAATATGGTAAGGAACGCCGTCAATGACCAAGGGACCAATAACACCAACAGGTAAAGGCATGTAGCCGATAACGTTTTCACAACAAGCACCAAATACACGGTCATAGTCATAGTACTTGTATGGTAGACGGTCGGTTTCCAATACTGGAGCGTCGGCTAGTTTAGCGAGCGCCTTACGACGAATCACAACAGCTCTAGTAGTATCCTCCAATTGTTTTTCCAGGGCATAAAGAGGCAATTTGCTATTAATAACCAATGAAACGACCTCACTGTTTTTTAATGTCTTAACACCACCTTCTTTCATTATTTCAGTCAACACTTCTAGAGGACGTAATGGTCCATTGTCATATTCTGCTTCGGATTCGTCATCTGAAGTAATTTGTGATACGGAAACTGCAGGTTCCAAAAACTTTGTTTGAGAAGAAGTTGAAGATTTAGAACATGGATTTTGTGAAGCAGGAGCAATGCTAGCATTCGAACTACCGCTAACAGAAACCCTCTTGGTTTTTTTCTTTTTAACCAACTCATTGGAAGTAAATTCAGTATGCATTCTGGTCATGTTTAACAAGTAAATGTTTATCGACGCACTAATAGCCAATGCAAATAAAACAAGTTTACTGATAAACCTGTCTCTGATAGCGATGCTAATGTAGTACAAAGCAGACAGAACAGTATCTTCAACTTGAAAATATACCTTCATTGGCTCATAGTATTGAATTGGGGGAATAGAGATTATAGTTTCACCTGTAATATAAGTATCAACGAAATTTGGAACGACATAGTCAAACTTTTTAGCATATAGATTTGAAAACGTCTCATAAGTCCATCTGGTACCGAAATTATAAAAATTAACTCCAATAAATCCCAAGACAATAGAAAGCTTTAATAGCATTATATTAGTGTTGGAATTAATCAAAGGCAATTCAGAATTGATTTCTGCAACAGAAATAATGTCAGCGGTAGGTTTGAAAACACCATCTTCCTCTAATGCTTGTTTGATCACGGTAGACCTATGGATTAAATTAATCTCAAGCTTCAAGGACAAAACAGCAGCAAAGAAAGTACATGTCAATAACAGATCATATGCCAATATCAAAGAAGAAAGAATGCAGAAATTAGACAAAACTTCCAAGGAAGATGCATATAGTGAGTAACCAGCAAATGCTGTGATGCACAAAAAGTGATCTTGAATTAGACGACCACCTTCAGCACAAACACTTTCATATACAATATCAGCAGCATTCATTCTTTTAGAAACGCCAAAGCTTTTAAACCTGTTGACAACATGAGAAGCCAGCTTAATCTTATGACGAAATCCAACAACTACAACAACAAATGGAATTCCTTCAATCAAACTTAACAACGAGACATATCTGTTCAAAACGCATTGGCATGTATACAAAGCAAAAACAAAGGCAAAAACAGAGTTGAATAAGGCTGATAACCCAATCCAAAATCTAGACCCAACCTTCCTCATGGCAAAAAACAGTCCAACGATAGTATAAAACATACCGATATATGCAGTACCAATAATTAGGACATCAAAAGGCTCTGCGTTTGAAATTCTGGCATTGAAATCAGCATACAGTGTTAGAAGATACTCTTTAACATCATAGATTTTATGTCTATGAGCTCTCAGTTTCCAAATAGTGTTCTCGGATTGTACAACCGGTGGTAGTGCAGGCGAAGACTGTAATAAATACTGCGTCCGAGATTCACTCATGATAGCCGAGTCTATCGTAGGCAAGGTATGCGTAGGATCTCTCGAAGCAAATTCAATTTCCAATAGATAATAGTGGCTGATACCCGACATGTTGTGCAGATCTTCCTGAGTAATCAACGACCAGCTGGAAGTCGAATCATTATGAAGGTAATGTACGCAGTCGTCCAAGTAAGAGTCCATGCTCCCAGCTTGCGTAAACACGCTGGTGGAATCTACTTTCCAGCCTTTAAAATACTGCGCGATAACGGACAGATAAGCAACTGACGCAACCAGTAAAGTAATCATTAACACATGAATAGGATGTTTAGCCGACAGGCTAGAAATAAGCGCAAACGGTTTGGCAACATGCCTCATCTGTTTGAATAGTAGTGGCATTGTTACCGTCGTATAGATATGTTATCCGCCAACACGATGAACCTGCAAAGTCGAAGTTACGATATCTCTTGACTTAATCTATATGCAAAAAGTGGAAAGGCAGAACCGGTAGTTCTTGTAGTTAATAAAAATCCTGAGGTTGCCTTAAAGTCTTCTGTCAATATCGCATATATCGAACACGAACTTAAAATTTTTAGTATTTTTTCGGTCAGGTATGGTAATTGACAGCTTGAGTATCTCAGCGTAGTTAAGTTTTTACCGTTTCCTTCCAATAGAAAATACCAACTATACGACTTTCTCGTGAGAAATGATATGTCCTGTTATCTGAAGGCCCGAAGAATAAAGAGCGGAGCACCAAGACAAACAAAGGATAGTAAATAGAAAAGATAGCAGCTTTCGCGCTTTGGCAACTCAAAGGTACCAGTAATGCTTAATAGGACCCCTATAGCGGTTTATGCGGTGTCTTTGTGTTCTTAACCCGCGAATCGCGAACTTAAGACTTTGGCGGCTAATTGATGAAACAGGCGCTCGGCTTAACGAAGGTATTAGTAGTATCTTAGAAATTCGGTTCTTGGGATATGGGCAGTAGTGGAGCCGGGCAGGTTCTCTAGCTGGAACTTTGGTTTTTATTTGCGTTGTTTTTTTAGAGGTGTTTTGTTGTTGTATGAAGTGTTTGTTTTCTCTTAAAGACTATATAATATATAAAAAGTACAGAAAATACCCCTTACTGAATCTGAATTAAGAAAAGGCTACTTCTGTACCGCAGTTAGTAGATCTACTAACGAAGAAAAAAAACTATTAGCTGTAGCAGCTTATTGTTCATACATATCAAGTAGTGTACAGAGACATTTAGTCCTCATATCTATTTCATTGAAACCAATTTGACGTCAAAGGTCAATTCGGAGTTTGCTGGAATACCTGGCAATGCTTGATTACCGTAGGCGTAGGCAGCTGGAATGACAATTCTACGCTCACCACCGACGGACATACCGGCAACACCGATATCCCATCCCTTAATGACTTCACCGTGACCCAACTTGAAGACAAATGGCTTACCGCTGGTGTTCTTGTCGAAGACCTTGCCGTTCTTCAACTTACCAATGTATCTCATGCCGACCTTAGAGCCCTTCTTAGCGGCTTTACCTGAACCGGTAACACGGTCTTCAATGACGATTCCGCCTTCCAAAACGCTGGTCTTTGGCTTTCCCTTTGTTTCCTTCTTTTTTGATGGGCCCTCTTCTAGGTCCTTCTTGAACTCGACCTTCTTTTCGGTGGAGTCTTCTTTCTTTTGCTTCTTCTTGTCTTTCTTCTCCTTCTTTGGTTGTTCGACTGGCTCTTTCTTGGCCTTCTTAGACTTGGATTCTTCGGCAGAGGCTGCGAGCTTTCTCTTTTCCTTCTTAGCGGTGTCCTTTTCGACTAGTTCTTCAATCTTGGCTTCTACATCGCTAGCCTCTTCGACGTCCAACAAGTCCTCTTCGTCAACCTCGGAGTCCTCTTCGTCATAGTAGTCCTCGTCATCTTCCTCGTCGTCGTAAAGCTCTGGGTCGTCAAATGGGTGCTTAACGTAGTTACCTGACAAAGAGACACGGTATGATCCAGTGACAACAAACTGGACTTCTTCTTCAGGGGAGATAACCAAGTCCAAGGTCTGTTGGTATTGGGACTCTGGGGACAAAGTAGCAAGAACAAACTCTTCAAATTCATCATCGTCTTCGTCTTCGTCTTCGTCTTCGTCTTCGTCGTCATCGTCTTCATCTTCACCTTCGTCATCGTCTTCATCCTTAGCGTCAGCTTCCTCTTCCTCTTCTTCGTCCTCGTCTTCCTCGTCGGAGTGCTCTAGCTCCTCTTCGTTGTAGTCACCTAGAATGTCGTCATCCTCATCATCAAAGTTTGGGTTTCTTCTGATAATTCTCAAGGTAGATGGTTTCTTTTCATCGTCCATTGATTCTGGGTCTATAGCAACCAAAGTGATACGCACGGTAACTGGGGTTGCAACATCAATAGCAGGGGTTGGGGTGTATGGTTCAACATTTAGGCTGTAAGTAGCCATTGGCAATAGGTCAGACATGGTTAAATGTTTTAATGAACTATAATAATGCACTTCTTTTAACTATGTAGTTCTGGTATGCACTGGCTAAGCTCATCTCAGTTATATAGCGATGCCTGAAAATTTTCGTCAAAAAAGAAATTAGGTCTTCTCGAAAAAGCAAGCATAGAGATCATGCGACCAGCTTTACGAAATGTGACAGGTAGTCTTCGGTCTTAAATAGCCCATGTGGGGTGATCATAGAATACTTCAGATGTAATGCGTTAAACTTGACGCGTGTGTTATTAGATTTGTATACACTTTTAGAGGCAAAGCCCTATACTAAAAAAACTTCTGTAGAAACAAGAGCACTTAACAATCGTTATCTAACTTAAAACTTCAACAAGTGTGGCTTTTCACCGTTCTTCAAGGAGAAAGAAGCAGCCAAGTATTGCTTCAACAATGGGGTCTTCTTAATTTGAGCCAACAAAGCCTTGTCGACAGCGTTTTGGTCTTCAATACGTTCAGCCTTAACTTCCTTCTTTGGTTGATCTTCACTGAAGAAGTCAGCTTCAGCCTTTTGCTTTCTGGTAACCTTTTCTCTAGCGAAGTAACCAACGTTGAACTTTTCAACGTTAACACCTTCCAAAGAGATTCTGGTGGAGGTAGCGATAACGTATCTAGAGTTAACTCTTCTCAATGGAACACCATTAGCCTTGAATGGACCAGTAACCAATAGGGTGTTGTCTTCCAATTGCTTCAAGTAGACAACTCTCTTACCTCTGAAACGACCAGCCAACAAGATCAAAACGGTACCTGGGACCAATGAAGCACGCAACTTTTGTGGTCTGGCAGTCTTTCTAGATTGCTTTGGAGCAGAGACGTCTTCGGATGGATACCACTTTGGAGCCTGTAAAATTAGTTAGTAAGCTGCAATGTAGGAGTTTTCTAAAGCGTTACTAGAGATGAGAATATCTGGTGACACGGTTGTTGGTAAAACGTCACAATTAAAGGGGAAACAACCGCTGTTAATTCTGTTCCTTTTCCAACGTATTGGACCATTGGAAATCGTTTCTATTCCGTACTTGAGTCGGTATGCACTAGTTCACCACGGACAGCCTTGTACTGGATTTCGCATAACTGATCATCTGAATAATAAAAATTCACCATTAATCGTAACGCTTGTAGTAGTCTTTTAATTCACCTGTTAACATACTGATTGGGCACTCATTTTTGGATGCTTAACTTGTTTATGAAGGTCCTTCAATTAGCAGTTCCTGCACTTAATGTTTATAAAGATCTTTTTGTTCAAAAGATGGTATGTACTATGCGCAGAGGAAGCGAACGAGCAGCGCACCGTTGCGATACCTACTAAGTTTGCGGTGCGCTGCCTACTCCACCAGTGTGCGCGAAGGTACTAGCTCCACCAGGCGGGCTCCGCCTAGCCTAGGAAGGTAGTCCGGGTGGCGCACGGGAGACGGGATCCCGAGCGCGGCTGCCCGCGGCCTTTATCAGATTCGGCCAAAATTCTACACCCATACACGAACAACTAAATATAAAAATGTACGGATGGTAGTCACACAATCAAAGGTAAAAAGCCGAAGCCCGTAAACAACGTGGAGTCAAGTGATTACTTACCCTGGTAATTTGTAAGCTACACAGGAACGATAGAATACTGTATGTTAAAATATAATAATATGCTTTCTGACAATATAGATGCTTTGCTGACTGTAATGTTTTTACCCAATCAACTCAATATAGATAAGCTATTTCCTAATCTGCTAGTGTTATTGTAACATACACTGTGTTTTAAGTTATTTTAAAGTTTGTTGTAATTCAGCTGGTAAAGCTGGAACAGGTGGAAGTCCTCCATCATACTGTAGTTTAAATATTATATGCCCGGTGCCCAGTTTTATGAGAATTTGACCATCTTGTCTCAACTGAGGATCTGCTAGATTCACTTGGGCCACACCAAGTTTAGTGTCCTTGCTAAAAGTGTGGTGTGAAACAGCGCTAAATATTAGATTTGCCTCTGGAGGAGCACGGAACTCACATGTTTCGTTAAAAAAACAAGTACCGTTGGCGTCTGCTTTCTGCTTCTCTGTCCTGTAGACATGTTTTAACTTTCCTTCTCTTACTAGTGATATTCTAATTTGAACTGACTTTCCTAGGTTTTCAGCCGCAATTAGTGTCAAACTTCCACGGATATTGGCATGTGCAGGCACACCGCGACTGAAGCTACTTGTACGAGAAAATGCCCTGTTTCTTGGAATAGGTCCTGGTGGACCATCAACACTGGACAACTCATATAGCACGTCAGAATTATTTGAAGTAGCACCAGGGGCTCTATGATCATCACTTTCTACTTGAGAGTTAATAGCCTGCGATAGTCGGCGATTGTGATGATTTACAGGAGAAGATGGTGCAACGCTAAGCTTTGGAACCGCGTTAGGTGGTTCATTGTCATGCGATTCAACCTTAATTTTTGGCAAATCAGGCTGTTCACTGCCATCGACACTACTACCCTTTGAATGCTTATTATTAAAACCTCCAATACCTTTTAACAAGCGACCACCCTTCTGGATGCCGCCAATACCCAAATCTGCAACAGTTCCAGCGGCCCCTGTTGCTACGCCGACACCAGCGCCAGCGACACCAATACCAAAGTTTGCGACTGTGCCTACGGCTTTGAATGGCATAGAAACAAGACTACCCTCTGCAACATTAACGGCAGGTCTGATATACTCAGGCTTGAATAGCGTTCTAACGTTAACCATACCCTGTGGAGTCAAATCTAGGGTAAAAGACTGTGGCTCATTAATAGACAGAGCAGTCAGTGATAATACGGTTGAGCAGAGTAAAGTGTTAGAACCAGCTCTATCCCAATCATACACCTCAATGACCAATTTATTTCTAGCTCTTGAAGGAATTGGAATAGTTGTTTTCGCATTCCAACTGGGTGATAAGGTCTTTTTAATTGTTTCTGTGGTAAATAGCTTGGCACCATCTAACTTAATAACTGCAAATGGATCGGATAGACCGTTTCTATCATGCGATGGTAAGTTCGCAGCTGAAACAACCTCTATTTCCATCACACCAGTGTCCACTATAGTTTCAGATAATGGTAGAGTGATGGTTGTAGGAGAGTATATCATTTCAACATCCACAGCTGAACCTTTTAGCCCAACTGTGAATGGTTCATTATAACTCTGAGTCAATAGACGTAGCGTAGGAATATTTATCTCTGTAACAACATCATCTGAATCCTTCACAATGGGAACACTTGTAACTCTAAAACAGGTAATACTATGTTGCAAATCACGCACGAAATATTCGCCATGTTCAGCAGCTATCATACCATTATTAGCCTTGTTACTGACAAATGCTGGGTAGGGAAACTCATCACATAATATTTGTAAATGGCTACCCTTGTGCAATTTACCATTGCTTACTCTAAAACTTATGACACCAGAATTATACTTAATTAGCTCCTCAAATGACATTTTCTCCTTTTTGTTTAACAGAGCAGCTTCTTTATCATCTACATCAATTTCAACAATTTCATACTCATCAGGGTTCTCTTCCATTTCCTTCCTTAGAGCCTCTTGTTCAGCTTCAAACTTCTTCTCCTTTTCGATAACCCTCTTTTCAAGTTCAGCAACTTTCTCCATCTCATTTGGTGCAAACACTGATATTGTTGGAATAAAGGTAACAGATGTTCTAACTATATTTGCCGTCACATTCCTTTCCTTATCACACAAGTTCCATTCCAATATTTTGTTGTCAGAGCCAGCTGGTTGCAACTTCCCTGTTGCAAAATCTCCAGCCATTATATTTCCAGCCTTAAAATGACAACCACCAATAAAACGATCTTTACCAATTCTTTGAAAATCATACAAATCAATTGTGACGATTTGATTATCAGAGGTGATAGGAACGTAAATGACGTTGTTAAAAATAGGCTCTGGGTTCTTGGCAAAGTAATTCGACTTATAAATAACGGTTTTGTCGGTAGAAACAACAAAGTAAGTATCGATATCACCACTGAATCCAGGTTCCGAGACAAGTGCATCACGAATATGTAACCTGGCAACACCCAAAGGATCGTGCATTGCATTAGAGGCACCGAAGGCGCCTTCTGGAACATCGACAGGTTTCCATACAGCAGTAAAATAAATCTCACCTTGAGGGTTACCCTTAACGAACTCCTTTCCTTCTTCCGCTTGTTCCAAGAATTGATCTATAACACTAGAATATTCGCAGATCATTTCCCTGCCAGTTACATGTTCATCATAGATTTTCAAACTAATTTCAGAATTCCGTCGAGATGGAACAAAGATCTCTATTGACTCTTCCCAGGTTGGTTCATTCATCCGACGTAATGTTTTATAGTATTTTTGCTTCTTTTCGTCAATAAACAAGTCTGCTGATGGAGACAACACGCCAGTAACAGAGCTACCGGTGTTCAAGTATTTCACCTTGTGCAAAGTGAACTTCAAGATACCAGTGTCGAGGCTTTTACTCTTTTCTTCCTCTTCTTCTGAATTCTCAACGTCTTGGTTTTCAACTTCGGTACTTCCATCCTCATCTACTGAAGAAGAAATATCTTTGCTCATCTTCGGAATATCCGGTTTCTTTTCCTTACCAATTACTGGGTGCCAGACTAGGTCGTATTTCAAAGCGCCTTTTGTTTTGCCGTTGTTCTTCAAGTCTGTAACGAGGCCTCTTTGTTCCGATTTTTGGTATAATTCATTTAGCTCAAACACAGCTTCGCCAATTAGATTGTTTTTACGGCCAGCGGCATTGAAGCATTTTAAGTATAACTTTTGTTCTAAAGAGTTCACCATGAGGTATTTTGTTTCACTCCATGTAGGAGTATTCCTTTGTGTTTTAGTACGGACCTCTTCGTCAACAGTTGTGACAGGCCTGTCTGTAGTTAACTCAATGAACGAGTTCAATGAGTTAGATGGCTTCAAACCCTGTGCGGAATGCAAAGTGACTGCAACAACACCTATTGCATCACTTGATTGGGCTGCCATTATTTCTTCTACATCGATATCGAAGTGGTTAGGTGCATAAAGCATTGGACGTGCAAATGAGTCTATCATGGTCTTAACAAAAGTCTTTAATCCAGGCAAAAATGTCATGATATCTAAACCCAAAGTATCACCACCAACAGGCTTCAAGGCAAAGTCAATCAATGGTGGTTCCAACAAAGAAACAGAAACAGTTTTGATATTAGGGAAAACATCACCGTAGTGTAATGTAACACGCAAATTGCCCGCAACGTTAATATCCTCAACAAGCACTGGCAGAGATTTAGAAACTATACCTTTACCAACGGAAACACCTAAGGATATCTTTGGTTTTACCTTATGTTTGGCCTCATGAGGAGTCATGTTAGATTCATCGCTTGGCATAAAAGAGAATTTCCAGTCCATTTCAGTGAAGCTCTCACTCTTTTTTGGATATGACCTGATGCTTTCAATCATTGGAGCCTTAGTGCCAAGGGTAAATTCGTCAAGTGACAATGTGTCTATACCATAGCCAGGAGCAGCACCTGCCAATTGAGGATTCGCGGTTTCTTTGGTCTTCTCCGATATCACAGGCATATATATAATCCAAATTTTCGACAAAAGGGTATTGAGCCACTCCACACTCTCATACCTTTCCGCAAGCGTTTCGTGAACGGTGGTTCTCAACAAGTCGTCTCTGACATTCCTCTGGAATCTGCGACTAGTTGCACGGTACACAGAGGCAGTAACAAAGAACACTCCTATTAAAGCCCACCAGCCGAAACCCATGTAAGCAATAAACCAGGAAAAAATACAGGTTCCAGCCACATTTCCCACGTTATTGTACCAGTCATTGTACAGACGCTCCCTAATGTAAGCTTTAACCAACTTCGTATTAGAAGTTATAGGCGACCCTTTCCCACTCTCGGCAAATGACCCCACTTGGGCCCAAGGAAAATAATGGGTGGGATCTACGTCGTCTTCCTTTCCATTGGCAGTCAATGGATGACGTTTTTCAATCACATGACGGGGTGTTGCCAAGACATTCTCTTGTGCTGTGCGAACGAGAATCTTTTCATGGGGAGCACCCACATTTGGTGTTGCCACGTTCATACTTTTCGGATTGAAATCATTAGTTGATGTAACAGGTATACCAATCGCATTAGGAGGTTCGGTAGCACTTTCATGCGGTACCTCATTCTCCATTTCGACAACCTCTTGCACAACCTTTTCTGTAACGATTTTATCGCCTAAGTCCTCACCCACAACATGTTGAACTTTAGTTTTAGTTTGAACATTTAATGGATAGACGGCCTGCGTAGCCTTACCAACTGTTGCAGTTGTACTTTCCATTTGTAGCGGTTTATCAGCTAATATCAGCTAACTGAATAAATCTATTATCAAATAATTTGAATTAAAGGTTTAATAAAGGAAAGTATTATCGATAGAAGATGAATTCTTTATTGGTGGAGTTTCTTATCACTATCTAAAAGGTTGGACTTTATCTTCCGTATTTATCTTTGCTTTCGTAGTTCAAGGGTTTTTTTGATACCTTTAAAATTTTGAAAGGGGCAAAGTTTTTAACAAACGGCTTACTTGGATTGCCATGTAGCAATAACTGGAAATAGAATCTATTGCTGGAGTATTACAGTATGATTAGTAATTAGCGGCGAGATCGAGCCGTTTGGCCATAGCAGCTTCAAGTGTTTGCTGTGTGAATAGCTTTGATTCAAGCAACTTGTTCATGAATAGGTGGTGAAAGTTATAGTTAATATCACCAAGTCTGAAGGAACAATATACCAGCTGTAAGCATACTGACTCGGTAAAAGCAGATGATTTGTGTTTAGCTAGTTGTTTTAATAAGTACTCTGTGGCGTTTTCCACGAATTGTAGTAAATGCAAGCTTGTTGGGATTTCTTTAGAGTTCTGGGACTTAGTCTCGTTAAAGAGAGGGATCTGTAGAGGAATTGTTTCTGGAGTAAACATGGAATTGAACACTGCAATGATGCTGTAGAAGTGTTCTCTTACGCATTCTATCTTTCTTTTTGCCAAGAGCTCGTTAACAGCGTCTGACGCGTCCTCAGGGACCACGTAGGAGTTGATTTCTGAGGCGAGGAAACGGTAGCGCATAGAAATAAACAGCTGCTGCAGGGCTGGTGGGTTTCCCTGCAGTGGTTCAATAGAGGATAGATACTGAATAACTTTTTTCATGGCGTTTATGGTCAAATTAGTGCCCAGCAGCTTGACAAGGCCCTGCAACATGGTTTTCGAGATGTTGTTATGCACCGCGGATGCAATACTTGCAATTAAGTCGATGTTAGGGAACTTATGCTGCAGTGACAGTGCGTGGGAGTGACACAGCAGGGCCTCCTGGTAATGACCAGTCTTAATACAAGTGCTGGCGAGCGCAGGGATCTCCAGCAGCTCGCTAATTTTGTCAATATTCTGCAGCACATACATCAAATTGGCATCCGAATTTTCTTCTTCATGTTTTCGTAACCTGGAAAGGGCCTCGTGGAACGCATCTTCTCGTGCAGCGCCGTGTTCGTCGCTACCGCTAGCCTCAATCTCACCTATAACCGCCTCGACATCTTCCTCGTCAGTAGCACTGCTCAAGTCCACCTGGGACCGAGAGTTATCCAGTTCCCACAATTCGCCAATCTCTTCTGATATGCTGCTTAAGTACGACTCAACATCGCCTTCGGCAAGTTCAGCAATAATGGATTTTTTAGCACCAATCAAACGGTCCTTCAGTTGCTTTTCTAGCGCAACTATGGCTGCATCGGTCTCTGCAATTTCCTCAACTATCGAACCAGGCAGAGGATGAGATACGAAATAGTCGGTATAATTATCTCGAGAGGTAAATATAGTCTCTATCAACGGCTTAGCATCATCCCAGTATTTATCGGTATCATCCAAAATACCATCAATCACTGAATCCATTCTAATAGCTACTGAAATCTTTTACTTTCTTACAATTTATAAGGGTACTGGTAGAAGATCTTTGAGCCGTTTTTCCTGTTAAAGTTATTACAAATTGTCATCACGGACTAATGCCCAACAATACACGGAAAAGGGGTAATAATAAATAAGTCACGGTGAAACAAAATTCAGACGGCTCTAGGGAATCATTTGGTCGTATTTAATAACTGCGGTAAGTCCTAGGCTGCTTTATTGATATTAACCTTAAATATCGTTCTAGGAACTGCTGGTCATGTTTCACGAAATACAGTCTAAAATGTTTGCTGTCTTTGCATGGACCCCTATAAGATCCCAATCACTACTTTTGAGTAACTAAAATCTGAATTAATAGGAGCTAATAAAGGTTTTGTCTTTGCTAATGGAGGGTGTGTTCTTTAATATTGATAACGGTTTCATTGAGGGAGTCGTAAGAGGCTTCCGCAATGGTTTACTGACAAGTAACCAGTATATTAATTTGACTCAATGCGACACGTTGGATGATCTGAAATTGCAACTTTCGTCAAGCGACTACGGAAATTTCTTATCTAATGTTTCATCTGATGCGCTGACTACTTCAGTTATCCAAGAACGTGCTTCTAGCAAACTGTACCAGGAGTTTCAATATATTAGGGACCAATCTAGCGGCACAACGAAGAAGTTTATGGATTACATTACGTACGGTTATATGATCGATAATGTAGCTCTAATGATTACTGGTACGATTCACGACCGTGATAAAGCAGAAATAATCCCACGTTGTCATCCACTGGGTTGGTTTGACACTTTACCAACGCTAACTGTTGCGACAGACTTGCAGTCGTTGTACCAGACCGTACTCGTGGACACTCCATTGGCGCCATATTTCCGGGACTGTTTTAATAATGCAGACGAGTTGGATGATGTTAATATAGAAATTATCAGGAATAAGCTTTACCGTGCATACCTGCAGGATTTCCACAGTTTTGCCGACCGGGAGATCCCCCAACCTGCTCGGGACGTTGTTCAACAAATGTTGGAGTTTGAAGCCGACAGGAGAGCTATAAATATTGCTTTGAACTCTTTGCAGTCATCTGATGTCATTACCTCTGATATCAAGCGCGAACTGCTCCCCAATCTTGGCAAACTATACCCTGTCATGACGGAGCAGTTGGCTAGCGAATTGAGCGATTTTGATTCCCTGAGGAGCATAATTAGCAATGTTGGAGAGTACCGTGGTATCCTAGACGCGACAAATATAGAAGATGAGTTTTATAAGATGGAGATGGACTTGTGTCGGGACGCATTTACTCAGCAGTTTACTGTATCCACCATTTGGGCGTGGATAAAATCCAAGGAGCAAGAAGTCAGGAACATTACATGGATAGCGGAATGCATTGCTCAAAATCAACGAGAGAGAATAAACAATTATATATCTGTTTACTGAACTTTGCCGTCCTTTTTCATTTTTTCTGTAAACCCAATATGCGCATTAATGCAGACTAGATTGTGTAACTGAAGGTTCGGCAACTGATGCACACCAATTCTAATAATTTCCATAGATGAGAGTGTCTTAATAATTAATTTAGGACCACTAATTAGGATGTTTATATTTCATTAATTTCTGGGCTTGGCGTCTAAATTTTCCGTAAACAATAGTCAGCGTCAAACAAAAGCTGCTTGGTTGCACAATAAAAGAATTGACACGTTTGCATAAACATTTCCCCATATAATTGTTTATTTGCTTCAGCAAGAGTGGAAATGTACGAGAAAGTAAACCATTCCAGTGAAGTAACAAAGTTGCTAACCGACAGCGACTCAAGAGCGGCAGATACAAGAAGGAGGACTAAGTTTACGATCCTTGATATTCTTCGAATTCTACTAGGTTTAGTGCTATTGTTGGAATGTATTAATAGAGTCATATATGGTCAGTGGTTGTCGCCGAAGCTGTTATTTAATAGACGTAAACCGAATTATGATCTAAAACCTTCAATTTACTGGAGTGAGAATCACATAGAAATACCTCATATTTTCACCCATGATGAGCTACTAACGTACTCATCAACGGCAGAGGATAGGGAAGATCCAGAAGATAGACCAGTTCTCATGTCCATCTCCGGGAAGGTTTATGATGTTTCACGTTCACCACAATTCTATGGCGCTAATGGCCCCTATAGACGCTTCACCGGTACCGATTGCAGCAATCTATTTGGATATCCAGTATGGGACATAGTCGCCCTATCAACCGAGGAATGCTCTCCAGACGTCTCCAATTTGAAGCCCAGTCAGTTACGTAGAGTAAGAGAGTGGGAGAGCTTCTATGAGGAGAGGTACCCATTAGTTGGGTATTATCAAGCAGTGCAGTGACTGACCAGCAGTCAGAAGCTCTGAACAAATGGAAATTTAGCTCCAATATAACTTGCAGTACGTGGATATCACCTTTGGGTCACTTGCAGTAATTGTCATAATATGGTTACAGGATCGCATATACAGCAGCTATCACCACATAGTAAATAATTGGTTAGCAATAAAACCCTTCATAATTTAAGAGTGTTCTTAACGTAGTGAGCATCCCCGTTGACCAAAACGCAGTCGGTGATGACTCTCTCTGGACTGATTCCAAGTTCTTCCACTGCAAACTTCAAACAGTCTTGGTTCCAAGACCCGGGTTGAAACCAAACGCTCTTAACAGGTATCTTGGCGTTACGTAGCTGGGTTTGTATCGAAATAGAGACAGGGGGAGGTGTAACAAAGTTAACACTGATGCCATCAAGGTCTTCGGCATTAATATTTTTAAGGTAATTTGGAATATCAGTCGCAATTTCAAGCTTCTTGGTTCCAGAGGTCGCAGAATAGACCTCCATAGAGCCTCCTTTAGGAGATACAGGAACTACGGGCAGCTGTCGATCATTAAACCAATTAACAATACGATTTGCAAAGTGGCCCTCTTGATATACCTTGCCGCAAACAAAATACAAACGTTTGTTACCAAAAAATTGACCTAAAGCCTGCTTAGCCATCATTAAATGTTAATTAACAATAGAATATGGATATTTAGTCGATATTCTTGGTCTTTACATTAATAACATTTTCGACCACTATTACTTAAGGTAATAGAAATACTCGGAAGAAAAATATCTATCTCCCTGGCAGGTTTAATAAAGATGCTTCATTAACGATTCAGAGGAACCCACTATTTATTGCACGGTCACAACAGCTGCTGTTGTAATTGGTATTTCGGGTTTATTCATTTAATATGTATTATTTATTTGCATAAATGTGTGTACAGCATTAGACGAGCAGCTAATAATTTAGAAATACCCAAGACCAACGCAATGACAGCCATATATGATTCCAAAAGGAGAACAAAACCTTGCTCCAACTGCAAGCAAAATAAAGTCAAATGTGAATACTCTACTTCACTGCCATGTTCTCGATGTTTAAAATTTAGACTACAATGCTACTTTCCGGGCAGTTATAATACTACTGATCACCTCGTTTCAAATCCTTCCAAAGATACTGCACATGGTTCTGCTCCTGTATCAAACTCTTTTGATACCTGGACTGGAGAGGTAATTAGTCGAATTGCTTCTTTTGAAGGATCTCTGGAATCAGTGCTAAAATTGGTACACAGTAACCATCAGCAGCAACAACAGCAATTAAATTTACTGCAATCACAGTTGAGCCAACAGCAACAACACAGTGTGCATGATATAGACCCATTCTTGGATCCAGCTGCTCTTGATTCTACTAATCTATTTCGACAATATACTGATGTGAAGGATTTTCGAACAGAACAGGTGCTTTCTCGGCAACAAGCTAAGGAATTGATGGACCTTTTTATTGAGAAATTCTCTGAGCAATTGTATGGATATCCGTTGAAAGATATGGCCTTTGATGATTTATGGGATCATTCCCCGCTTTTACTTGTTTCTATGTGCACGATAGCGTGTAGGTTCCATTCAGAATTATCACATCTTGTGCCGCAACTGCGACAAAGTTTAGAGTGGTTCACAACAAAAGCTGCAACAAGCAGTTTTGGCTGTACTAAGGATTCTCATAAGGAGTATATTATTTTAGGCCTGCTTTTGGCGGCTTTATGGTTTCATTCAAATCAGTTGTACGTTGCAGTTGCAATGCAGTTATCTCGAATATGGGGCGTGGGCCAGCGAGTAAATAGGGAAGGCGCTGTCAGATTCCCCAAAATATTTTACCTACTTTATATTCTTGATGGGAAGTTCAGTCTCATCAATAGTAGGAGTCCGTCCATATACAAGAACTTGGAGCCTGGCCTATTATCTTCGAGAAAGCATACAATCGAATCTATTGACGATCCTGCAATAAAGCAGATCCTATTGGAATCTACCATTGACGATACCAATAAACTAAGCCACAGGCAAACAGTACTACTAAACGAAGCTAAACATGATAAAATTTTGGTGTCGAATGATGTAATTAAAAACTGTCAATTGCTCTCACAAGTGGAGTTCCATTTCGCCGTGGAATCTATATTTCATAATACTAATTTTTTCAATGGTGAGTTCAGCTCTACAAACTCTATGGCATTAATACCTCCTAATAGATTTGGTATACCCTGGGAAACTAACATGGATATTGACAGGTGGATGATATCCTGGACTATTGCGCTTCAAAAAATACACATACAACAAAACCCATGGTGTCTAAAATCTACCCTACTATATTACAATTACGCAAGAATGTATTTCAGCACAAAGCCGTGGATAGTCAGCATACAAAGGGATTCACTAAACGGGTTTCCAGGTGACCCTAAGCTTCTTGGTGTTTGGGATGCTAAAGAACGCGACTCCAATCTGGGTAACAACCCAAAAGCCGTGGATCAGGAAATAGCATACTCTGCAGCAAAAGCTCTTCTTAAGTTGGTCACCAAGGATAAAGATGTGGTAGCCATTTTTCAATTTTTGCCTGTGCATGTTTACCTAATGGTATACTTTGCGTGTTTGGTATTATTAAGTCCGGACTACATACCAAGAAGTGCCATCCGCGACAGAAAAGAAATGGACATGGGAGTTTTGTATTCCCTAGTTTCAAACTTTAAAAACATGCTTGCAAACCAAGTCATATCCGATCTAGACCTGCAAAATCATTTAAACACAAATTTAACAGCTGCATTAGCACAGTTTCGAAAGGAATATGCTAAATTTTTATCAAGCGACAAGCAATTAAAAGAATTAGTTGACGCTGCCGAGGAAAATATGCAATTGAATCTCGAACAAAATGTGAAACCTAAGTCAATTTTAGCATGGCCGGGAACTAATCATGGACATCCTTAGTTATATTTCATGTCTTTTATACGTCTATAAAAAACATAAATGCATTTACAGATGGTATATCTAGTGCCCGCGACAGCGCACAAAAATAACATAAAAACAGCAATAATACCTGGCACTGTAGTAAGAATGTACTAAAAAGACAATGAGCAAGATGAATGAGTTGTCTGATCAATTCTCGCAAAACTTCAAATGTGATATCTCGCAAATTGGACAGAAGGTATGGAGGGCGCCGCAGATAATAAAGGACAAGCTAGAAATAGGGTATCAGTTTAAGGATAAGAATTTTGATCAAATACAAGACTCATTCAATACTATTCATGATTCAATCACAACCTTAAATGCCGAGTGCGAGCGATTTTCAGTGCAGATTAGCAACTTGATGGTATTCACTCAGAATATAAACAAGGGTTTTCAGGAAATACTCTCCAAAAATCTTTTAGACAGTAATACTACAAATATTCCGTTGACTCCTAATAGCGGTATTGTCTCCCCAATTGCAGCCAAAGAATGTGCATCAGACCCTATGCCCGGGACTAAGAACTTTAACTTCAGCAAATATGTTGACCGTTTTCAGACTGCAGTCGTCAAAATTAAATCTGACCAAAGTTTGTTTCAGAGTAGAGTAATAGCTCCACTAGCTCAAATCAAGGAGCTATCGACTAGGATCCAGAAGCCATTGGAAGAGAGGAAGAATCTAATATTAGATATTAACTCCTTTAGTAGCAAAGTTGAAAGGTATAACCAACGCATCCATTCTAATGAATTAACGTTGAAGGGCGAACAAAAACGAATTAAGTACGATAAAAAGCTTGAGGAAGTAAAATTTAAGTATGAGACACTAAATTCAGTGCTAAAGGTTGAACTCCAGATTTTTTTCGACCTCTTTCGTCAGTTTTTGGCTTCTTGGTTTCCTCTTTACCTCTATCTCACGTATTCCATTTATTACAATCTTTACCAGTTTTTAGGTAATTGTCCTGAAGTAAGGAAGTTGCTAGAGAAAAGTGGCTTCTCAAGCCTAGCACCTGTTTCATCTGTTGTTAACACATCTAGAAACCTAGTAGAGGATTTCCATATAAATTTTGATTCAGTTATGGAACAGTTGCAAAGCCTCAATGTTATCAACTTTAAGCGACTATATGCTCAGGTATATGCGGGGAATTTGGAAGACTCAACAGTTGCCAATAGTTACCAGGGTCCAGTACCTACACTATACGCAACTGTAATTTATGACTATGAGCCTCAATTTAACGACCCACAGTACTTGACAATAAAAGAAGGGGATATTATCCAAGTAATCACACAATCCAAAAATGGTTGGTGGTATGGAATGTTACTACGTACTAAAACCAAAGGTCTATTCCCTCAGAGCTACATTCAAGTACAGGATTACGATAGTTGATCTCAGCTATATATTTGCTACTATTAGCAAGTGGCACTATTTGGTGTCAGCGAATAACAAGTAAGCAATTTTGATTTGTTTTTTGTCTAGGAATGTCGGTGTTTGTTTTATTATTTGTTTAATCATTTTCCGGATGTAATTTTTAACGCAGCTCTTTTCTCTAATATTAGTACATGAAACATTCCATAGAGGGATCATCATGACTATCAAATCGTTTGAATTATCTGATGCGCTAAATTATAGCCTAGAAGGCGCTGTGTTAGCCGATCCGTCATTGTGTTTGATTTCAAAGGATAAAGTGCTTTTTAGGCAGACTGATAAGGGTAAAATAGGGATTATTTCAGGAGGAGGTAGTGGCCATGAGCCGACACATACCGGTTATATCGGTACTGGTATGTTAGCTGCCGTAGTAGTAGGGGAAATTTTTGCATCTCCATCTACTAAGCAGATTTTGAGTGCTATTAAGGTGCTTCATGCCAATACTTCAGGGTTATTACTCATAGTGAAGAACTATACTGGTGATGTTCTTCACTTTGGTCTTGCGGCAGAGCGTGCAAGGGACCTAGGTATTGATTGCCAAATGGTTGTTGTTGGAGATGATGTTTCTGTTGGTAGGAGCAAAGGTGGCGGAGTTGGTCGTAGAGCACTTGCGGGGACAGTGTTGGTTCATAAGATTACTGGGGCGTTTGCTGAGAACTTCCCACAGTATGGGGTTAAGGGTGCAGCCACAATAGCCAAAATTGTTAATGATAATCTTGTGACGATTGGTACTTCATTAAATCATTGCAAGGTTCCAGGGAGAGATTTTGAAACCACCCTGAAGAGAAACCAGGTAGAGTTAGGCATGGGCATCCATAATGAGCCTGGTGTTGAAGTTCTGGAGCCTATCCCGGGGACCGCAGAAATTATTGAGAGGTATATGTTGCCTAAGTTATTAGATCCAGAAGACAAAGACAGGTATTTTGTGGAGTTTGACCCCTCAGATGAAGTTGTGCTGTTGGTGAATAACTTAGGAGGCATATCCAACTTTATGATCTCCGCCATAGCCGCAAAAACTCACGAGTTACTTTCTAGGTACTTCAACATTGAGCCCGTAAGAACGATACACGGGACTTTCACGACCGCATTTAACGGAAACGGTTTTAGCATAACGTTGCTAAATGCTTCGAGATGTTCTAGGCAAATAATGGCGGAATTTACTGAAGTTGAATCGGTGGTGAGCTTGTTAGACGCTTTTACAGATGCGATCGGCTGGCAGGGAGTCTCTCAAAAGCGCAGGCAGCCACCGAAGATAGTCAAAGACATACTCACGATGAAAGAAAATGCTCCAAGGGCGGGGAAGTTTGATTTTGAGATCTTTTCCAAATTTGTGAAAGCTGGCGCCAAGCAGGTTGTTGAAAGTGAACCTGAAATAACGCACTATGATAACTTAGTTGGTGATGGGGACTGCGGCCATACGCTAGTTGCTGGTGTGTCTTCTCTCGTAAAAGGTTTGGACACTGTAACGCAAGAATCGTTATCCCAAGCTTTGGCTCAGCTATCTACCCACGTTGAAGACGCAATGGGTGGTACTTCAGGTGGTTTATACTCGATTCTATTGTCAGGCTTTTCCAAAGGGTTAATAAAGGCCTGTAAAGATGAAAATGAAGAAGTTAGTCCAGAGATCATTGCCGAGGCTTTAGAGACTGCATTGGAGATCCTATACCGCTACTCAGGTGCCAGACCAGGTGATTGCACCATGATAGACGCATTAGAACCTTTTGTAAAAACATTTTCTAAAACAAAAGATTTCGACAAAGCGTTTAAGGCTGCTGATGAAGGCGCTAAAGCTACTGCCAGATTGGAAGCCAAATATGGAAGAGCATCGTATGTTGGTCATACGAAGAATATTCCAGACCCTGGCGCCGTCGGTCTAGTTGAATTTTTGAGAGGTGTTAAAGAAGGACTGAAGAACTATTTAGTACAAAAATCCATAACGAAACTATCTTTATCAGGATGATGAATTTAGGCATCTAAATCTTAGCTTTTATGATGTATGTAGCTCTTTTAATCATGATATCATTTTCCGTTACCCTCCTTTCGTGAACCTCAATCTCGCGCAACTTTCCGATGTTCAAGCAGTAGGTAAAATAATGCAATAACATATTAGTGATGTACTGAACGAAGAGGCTATCGTCCTTAAATATCTAGCTAGAACTATTAATTATGAGTACTGATTTCGATAGAATATACTACAATCAATCGAAAGTTAGTGGTCGTTTTCGTTTAGGTGAAGGTGGTTTAGGCTGGAAACCTTCAGCTACCGGCGGATCAGCTGCAAACCAAAACAATCAACCGGTATTGTTGACACCAGATGAGCTTGCTACAGTTCATTGGAGTAGAGGTTGTAGAGGCTATGAATTGAAAATCAGCACCAAGAATAAAGGTGTTGTTCAGCTTGATGGTTTCTCACAAGAAGATTTCAATCTGTTAAAAAATGACTTGCAACGGAGGTTCAGTATCCAATTGGAACATAAAGAGCATTCCTTGCGTGGTTGGAACTGGGGTACTACAGATCTAACCAGAAACGAGTTGATTTTTTCGCTTAATGGTAAACCTACTTTTGAAATCCCTTATTCTCATATCAGCAACACGAACTTAACATCGAAAAATGAAGTCGCAATTGAGCTCGATTTGCAGAAGGACACATACAATCCCGCTGGAGATGAGCTGGTTGAGATGAGATTCTATGTTCCAGGCTCTGTGGTGCAGGATGATAAGCAACAGAAGCCGGCTACTGACGAAGAAGACGTGGACATGGAAAAGGAAGCTAAAGAAGAAAAGACAATGGCAGAAGCATTTTACGAGGAGTTGAGAGCCAAGGCTGATATTGGAGAGGTGTCTGGTGATGCTATTATATCCTTCCAAGATGTCTTCTTTACTACTCCTAGAGGTCGTTACGATATTGATATATACAAGCATTCAATCAGACTAAGAGGTAAGACTTACGAATACAAGCTGCAGCACCGTCAAATACAGCGCATTTTTTCCTTGCCAAAGGCGGATGATATACACCATTTGATGGTGTTATCGATAGAGCCTCCCCTACGCCAGGGTCAAACATCCTACCCTTACTTGGTTTTGCAATTCCAGAAAGACGAAGAAACCGAGGTGCAGCTAAATGTTGAAGAAGAAGACTTTGAAAAGTTATACAAGGACAAACTGAAGAAGCAGTACGATGCTAAGACGCATATTGTCCTAAGTCATGTGCTTAAGGGTCTAACGGACCGCAGAGTGGTGGTTCCTGGAGAGTACAAGTCTAAATACGACCAATGTGCCGTATCATGTTCTTTCAAAGCCAACGAAGGCCACCTATATCCTCTGAACAATGCGTTCATGTTTTTGACTAAGCCAACACTGTATATCCCCTTCCAAGATGTCAATACCGTCAACATATCAAGAGCTGGTCAAGCTACAACATCTTCAAGGACGTTTGACCTAGAAATAGTTTTGCGTTCTAACAAGGGATCGACTACATTTGCAAACATTTCTAAAGAAGAGCAACAGCTCTTGGAAAACTTCCTAAAATCCAAGAACGTTAGAGTCAAGAATGAAGACAAGGAAGCTCAGGAAAGGCTCCAAACTGCTCTAGGCTCTGATAGCGAGGACGAGGACGTGAACATGGGCTCTGCTGGTGAAGATGATGAGTCTGTTGACGAAGACTTTCATGAAGAATCAGCCGAGGATGAAGATGTCGCTGAGGAGTACGACTCGGAGGCCAGTGATTCTGCCAGTGAAGGTGAATCGGGCGCCGAAGATAGACCTCCGAAGAAGCCCAAGCTGGAATAAGTATGTATAGTACATAAGAGATTTCTCAAAATATTTGACATTGATTACCTTGAACATTGCAGCATTATGTTATAAAACGAATTTACAATATTGATAGCAAAAGAGAAATATTTATTCTTTAGATAAGCTTTGTAGCGCACTTGTAATCACCTTTGCAGACTGGTTCAACTCCTTCCGCTTATACTCTAGGTGTGCTTCCTTTGCCTTCATCCAAGACTCTGCTTTTCCGAACCTCATAGCACCTCTATGGGAGTCAATTGTAAACGCCGCCTCTTGCCATAGAACATGTTTCTTCAAAATAGTTAGTACAAGGCACTCATGAGCGAACAAAATTAAGCTTCAACTTACTTTATAAAGGTTATTCAACTGGCACACCATTTCGTCCATCTCCTTAGTGAACGAGTCCATGATGTGTGATGAAATATCATATAATCGATCCCAATCCATAGAAGCCACAGGACTCTCTTCGTTCCGTTCCTTCTGAACCTCCTTAATTAATGCTGTAGCCTGAACTATTCGTTTAAGCACTTCATCTTCAAGCATTTCATTCTGTATCTGGTCTATGGATTCTTTGTTTTGCCACTGGGCGGCTAAATCTGCTGCCGTACTTTGTAGCGGCTTGGTATCAGACTCTGGAGAACAGACCTTACTATCAGTAACAGAAGACATTTAAATCAATAATAATGAACCGGTATTAATAACGAGCAACTTAAACTTCGTTAGTGTAGTTGTTCAACTATTGGGGGTTTTAAAAAGTATAAATACGTAGAAAATATTTACATCGGCGCGTCCGCTTCAGGTTGATCTAAAAGACCTTTACCTTGTTGACTATTGGATTGATAACGTAATGACCACTTGGGACCTAATGCAAGGACCAATAACCAATCAATAAACCGGAAAGCATATGTTGCCATATACACTACGAAAGACAGAATAGAAATTAACCTTATAACGAACTGCCAAAACCCAATTCGCTGATCTTTCACAAGGATGGTCAATGCCTCAAAATTGTACCGTATATATATGCCTAGAATATGGCTCTGCTTTTCTGTAACTGACTTATCTGTTTCGCTTACAGAATATTGGTTTGTGTCAACTTCAGCGCCCATTTTACGATACAACGTGGGTACAACTGATGCGAAGTAAAAGTAGGAAGTTAATCCGTTTTGAGCAATTCTTCCAACTCCATCCAGAGAGTTCTCAATATAAGGGTAGAAATCACCAAAAGAAAATTCGTTTATAACATGAGTGAAGTTTATCTCATCCTTTCTAGCCCCGATGCCCCTGAAGACAGACTCTTTGGGGGTAATGCGAAGTTCACCCTTCACCTTGTTAACAGGGATGGACCCGTAAATTTGGCAGCCGTCGAATTGCAGACCGTCAGCCCAGGTATTATCTACACCCTTCCGGAACTCTGCCGGAACTGCTTCAGCCAATATACCATCTAGGTCAGGTGTCGTAACATCATTAAAGTTCTTGATTCTCGTACCATAAGGAATGTAAAATGGAATCGGTTGTAAATTTAACGTCTCAGCAACCACGTGTATATCATTTGCAACATCCACAACAGTAACATGTAGGTACTTGCATGGTGTCTTCACAAACATGTTGATATTTATTTGAGCTGTTGTCCTTAATGTTTTATCAACAATATACTGCTCGTCAATGTAACCCCCAAAATAACTACCAAATTCCACCCATGCAATGAAAAGCAATACGGCATATACCAGCATTGACATCACACCACCTTTTGACGATCGCTTCACATGATGCGGATCGGTTTTCGCTGTATTTTAGTTTACTGTTAGTAAAACCTTTACCTCGAATAATATTCAATTAGTAGTACATACGAAAAGCATCGAACACCTTTAGACTCTCCATTTTTAAGTATCAATATACCGCCTACTGATAGCTTCTTATAGCGATAAAATGGGTTCTTTACGTACCTTCTACTCTCTATAAAAGTAAACGCTAAAACTATTTTCCGCTTACTGTTTTTGCAGAGTTCCGGAACCTGGTGATTTTCGAATACTCTCAACTGCCATATTAACTTAATTATTGCGTTTAGAAAAATCCAATCTATTTTAAACCTGACATGCATCAGGATCGCTTACTGCTGTATTGCCACTGTCTGGTGTTTCACCCTCAGATTTCCACTGAGCAGACTTAGCATTCGCCAGCTTATTCTTCTGCTGGCTGAAGCTTAGATGACATGTGACAGCAAACCAGAATTCCATGAAGAATCTCAGAATTGACAACCAATAGCCTGTATCTGGATTAAATGTCATAACTTTTACTTTGTAGTCATATGGGTACCGTATACTAAATAATACGAGGAAATAAACGGCCATTCCTATTTGGTTGAACATACTTGCAGTCACAGCAGCGTAAGAGATCCTCAACGTAACCAGTTTGGCTAGCTGAGATCTAGCTTGCCGCTCAGTACGGTTGGTGTATAGTGCCTCTTTATTGGACATAAGGTCTAAAATGAACGCAACACACGACAGAAGAAATGCTACGGCCATTAAAACGAAGGAACAGATCTCGGTCACCTGTATGGCCCAAGTTAAGTTCTCAAAGCATTTAACCAACAAAGTAACCGTTTTAAATTGGTCAACGCTATGCAGCGGTTCACCCTGTTGAAGACTTTGTAGGAAGCTGGCCACTTTGTTTGCGCGGTAATCGTCATCGTGTACAAACTTGTAGAAGGAATCAAACATGGATCTGTATAGGATCCACAAAGAGTCACTGAGGATTTTTGTATTGCTGTGCGAGAGCACCCCAAGCTGCGCACCAAGGTCTCTTACTATCATTGAAAGAATATCTAATCCGTTTGGATTATCCATGCAGTACCAAGTGGCCTTGCTCGACAGTGGCTGCCACTTGCAGTAACCAAATAGGTTCACATGGTATTTGTTTGAAGGATCAAAAGTGTTGACAAGATTTGAAGTGTCGTAATCATCAGGTTTTGGAAAATTCACGTTCCAGCCTAGATCGATGGCCACGTAGGAAAGTAGCATAGAAACTTCTTTGACCGTACTCAAAAATAACGTGGCAGTAGGAGTGGTATTGGTTAACTGGAATGAAAACTGCGGAGTACATATTGGAAGATCTCTAGAGTAGGTACAGGAATAATTTGGCAAATGTAGTAGACATATCGCCAGCGAAAGCGCCAATAGCATAAACCATTTTCCATATGCCTGGAATCGTAGTACTCGAGAGCCCATCCCTGAAATAGAAATTTATAATTACGTTTGGCTGGTTTACATTAGTTTCTTGTCAATGTCACAAAGTTTTTTGGACTGCCTTATTATGAATTATCATGTTAAAAGCATCTGTCGTTCTTCCGACCGATTTGAAATATGTAACGCATATAAGGAAGAAGACCAAACATCTCAAAATTGGGCATGGCCAGCATTAATTCTGAAGTTAATCCGCTTATTACTAATATTAATCTTGGGTGACTGGCTGCGCCAGTAGGTATAATTCTCTCATGGAATGAATTTCGCGTCTTTTATTACAGAGTCACTCTCGTTTTGAGAAAAAGGATTCTGCATTGCAGACGTACCTTGGTATTCCTTACTCACCGTGTAGGAGTTCGTGTGCGACTCACCAGAATCCACGATGCACCACTCTAATCCTGACCAAACTAGGCAGGATATAAATGAAAAACAAGACATCAATAATAGGCAAGTAAACCATCTGCTTCCTATTTCATAACCAAATCCGAAATTTCCTAGCTCATTGTGAATGATATTCCTTAACTTTAGTTGTGTCTTCATTAGGTTAACAGTCGCAGTCACAGAGCAAACGAAAACAACTACACTTCCCAGGGAAAGGAGATGCACCGCTATACTTGTCTTCCTAGTACGTTTTAGACCGGTTTTCATGGAGTAGTACCAAAACAAGCCCACCAACATTAATAGCTGTATTATAGTTACTGCATAAATCATGTATATCATATTAGCTTTTAGTCGTTTTGTCTTGGACAAATATTTCCCATAACTTGGTATAAGCGAGAAAGGATTTTGATCGTGATCTACAAGACCTGACGTCCCTGTCGCGGGCGAGGCATCGTCAAAAGCTTTCATTTCCTCAGCATAAGCCCAGTTTAATACGATACCTAGACCAAACTTGCTTAGCATATGCCTGTAGTCAAAAATAAATGATGGACCTCCCTCAATGCAATTTAAAGTTGTGGTATTCCATACACCTTTTTTATTGAAATCTCGATCGTCAAAGTTAACCTCACAGCACCCATAAACACCATTAGTTATGAATTTCGGAACCTTGGACACTTTAGAGGAGGCATATTGCGTTAAAATTACAATCTCTGATGTTGAAAGTTCATGACCATCGTAGAAGTCCGCATTTCTAAAGTTATTGTCAAGCGTATTGAACAATCCAGCTGCAATATCGTTACTTGAAGTTACAAACTTCCCCATATAAAGTGGCAAGGGCAAAAAAAAACATCCCAATGTTGATATAATGCACATTATAAGTACCATAAGCCCACTAATAGTACGTAAAATTAGAACAATCCGTTCTATTAAATCCAGATTTTGAAATGGAAGCCTAACAATCCGTGAAAAATTCTTCATATTTAGGATATGTAGTAATAAAATTATGATATGTCCTTATCGTCCTAAATAGAAACTTATGAACCTTAACACGCTAGATATCTACCTGTATTCTGAAGAGGAGAGTTTTAATCTCATAATTGGTCTACAATGTATTTATGGAGATACTCTCCGTAAATAGTGCTATCAAACATCACACTTAACGAAACTTGTAAGCCCTTGCTGCTCACTATTGGTAACTCAAAGCGGTAAAAGTAATCGTAGATGCCCATAACATCATTGATTCTCTTTCTTACCCATTAGATCAACTCCAAATTACTAATTAAGCAATTAAGAACGGGTGGCAGAGTTCTAGTGGGATTTCTGGGTTCTAGTTTAATTATAATTGCGGATTTATGGCTACTACATTAGCAGATTTCAAAGGGTGGCAAATCATCGTCAAGGATGAACATGGTGGTTTGATTAATGATAGTACGAAGAGAAGAAGAAGAAGAAGGGGAGGTTTTGGAAATAAGGAGTATATCTGTTTACAAAGGAAGTCAGATGGTCTAATTTTATCATGTGGGGATTCAATTGTATGCAGAGATCCACAGACGAATTCGTTGGCAGTTTACATGATCCATGAGATTCGCCTAAATACAGCAAGTAATTATGTTGAGCTCTGGTGTTTTGGATATCTATGTTGGTATGAGATAAATCCAAAGGAATACTATGCCCAGTTTTTACCGGAAGTTCTTGATTCTTGTCCTGAATTTGAATCTGAGATCGAAGTAGCGGATTATTTTCGAGAAAAATTCCAGCTGGAATGTAATAAGTCCGAACTTTATCTCACCGCTGAGTTATCTGAACTTTACCTGAAAGATTTTGTGTCATTGGCAAAAATCTACGATTCAGATTCCTTTTCATCCGATCTCATCACGGAGGACAATCAAACACATACTTTCGTCGTTAGCAGCGCATGCGAGCCTGATGGGAATACATTTGTACATATCGATATACGTGCAATTGAGGAATATATACGTGAGAGTGATCCGGAAAGAAGCAAAAAGTATCTGAAGGAGCTGACTGCGGATGTCAAGCTTGCCAAAAGTAAGAAAAAGAAGATAGATAAACCCAGGAAGGAGACTGTAACTTCAAAACCAAATTTCATAAAAGAGGAGAAGTCGGATTGTATGGCCATCAATACTGAAGATCCTCCGATAGGTACTACTTCTTCTCCTAATTCCAAGTCGGAATCACTTGAGGCCTTACCGACAAGGGGAGACAATAGGATCGGCAGGAAACAGGCTTCTAGCATAAAAATTGAAGATGACAAGGGAATATTAGCAGATGTCAAAAATGCTCAGCGGGGAGCGAATAGAGGTCCTTCTAGATCTACTAGCAAGGCCAAGCGTGTTACATGGGATACAGAAAACATAAAAAATCATGATGAAACCTCGCAATTACCTGTACAGGAAGACGACGAGGATCATTACAATGCTACCGAAATTGTCGACTATCAACTTTCGAACAGCGAGGATGATTTGCTAGATAATGAGAACTACGAGACGGATAACGACGAGGAGGACGTTAGGCCTTCAAGAAAAATAACTGCTAAGCCAGATAGGAAAAGACGTAGGGCTTCGAGCTCACCTACTAAGGAACCTTCTACTCCAAAAAGAGCAGTTACTAAGAAAAACGTTGTACGTGCAAAGAAAGCGTATACTCCATTTTCGAAGCTGTACAAACGCCCGCAGGATATTCCGGATTTAACTAAAAACAAAGACTTCTACCGTGATACTCATGAATGGGACATTTCTGCATTAGAGAATCAGTTTCGATCTCCTTCCAAGCAAAGGACAGTAGAAACAATATTTTCAAAAGTAAAAAGACAATTAAATTCTAATCACGGAAAAGAGGAAATTGTCAAGGCATCGAATTTTAATGACTATCTCCCAGCGCGTGAAAACGAGTTTGCTACCATTTACTTAAGTGCATATAGTGCGATTGAAGCTGGTACTGGGACTAGTATATACATTGCCGGTACGCCAGGCGTTGGAAAAACGTTAACTGTAAGAGAAGTTGTGAAGGAATTGCTAATATCGGCAGATAGAAAAGAGCTGCCAAAGTTTCAGTATATAGAAATAAATGGGTTAAAAATGGTAAAGCCCACGGATAGTTATGATTTTCTATGGAAGAAGTTATCGGGGAGTACTTTAACGTCTGGAGCTGCAATGGAATCCTTAGAATATTACTTTAAAGAGGTACCTTTGACTAAGAAACGTCCGGTTGTAATTCTACTAGATGAACTTGATGCATTAGTTACCAAAAATCAAGACGTTATGTATAATTTCTTCAACTGGACAACTTACGAAAATTCAAAACTGATTGTGGTTGCAGTGGCCAATACAATGGATCTTCCTGAGCGTCAACTAGGTAATAAGGTATCGTCTAGAATTGGGTTCACCAGAATTATGTTTACCGGTTATACACATGACGAGCTAAAAACTATAATAAATCTTCGTTTAGAGGGTCTTAATGACAGCCATTTTTTTGTTGACCCATCAACTGGCAGCTCTTATTTGTATCAGGATGATGAGCTTAGCCATATACCTGAGGATATCTCAAAGTTGCAAAAAGTTAGACTAAAGATTAGCGATGACGCCATAGAAATAGCATCCAGAAAAATTGCAAGTGTTAGCGGCGACGCCAGGCGTGCATTGAAAGTGTGCAAACGGGCTGTTGAAATAGCAGAACACGACTACATGGTGCGCCATGGGTACCAATATGCTCCTACGGCTACCGCTGGCAAAAAAATAGCAGTGAAAGACAATGAAAAGCATGAGGAACTACAAAGAGTGGAAATAAAACACATCACCAAAGCCCTCCATGAGACCATCAATTCTCCCACAGACATATACATGAACAGACTCTCTTTTACTTGCAAGCTATTCCTCTATGCATTGGTGAACTTAATCAAAAAATCTGGCAGTCAGGAGCAAACGCTTGGTGATATTATTGATGAAATCAGATTACTGATAGAAGTCAATGGAAGGAATAAATACATCCTTGAGCTAAAAAGGGTGTTCTTTTTTGCGGATGGTGTGGCAGGAGATGAGGAGGAACAGCTACGCATAATATCTTGGGACTATCTCATAAATCAACTCGTAGAAACTGGGCTGGTCATTAAACAAAATCTGAAGAACGAACGCATGTGCGCCGTCAAATTAAACTTATCATTTGAGGAGGTTAGTAAAAACATTATGGATGACGAGGTATTGAAGACATTATGATGTCAACAATCTTTACCTATAGTATATTGTGATATTTAGAAGCGGGTTATTTCGCGACCCATTAGCACAAATCAGATTTGAAAGATATCTGGGCTATTAATTCGTGTAAAATACATTACATTACAGCAAGCATTGGCACCGCCAGAACTCTAAATTTTCTGCTACCACGTAGATGAACATTTCAAACCAATTCTACAATACCGCTATATATTACCTATACATATATATGTTCCCGAGGTCATTTTTTATTGCTCAGATGCCGTGTGTTGTGCGCGCTCCGACTGACGATACTGTCCCTGTTCGACTGTCGCCGACGTCGGGCTATAACCCGATGAAGCCGCCATAACCGTCCCTGCTGCATCTCGCTTTGGAACAGAGTTACCCAGCGACTTGTAAATAAGTAAAGGGTCACCGATATCCCTAATTTCCGGAATTCGCAGCGTCAATCGGAAGGCCTTGGCTATGATAACCTTGAAAATCTTTTGTACATTAATAGAAGATGCAGTAGAGCAAAAAACCAGTGGAGCTCCCATCGCCTGTGCATAACGCATGCTGGTTTTAGATATCTCTTCCTGATATGAGGCATCCAGGTTTATGAAAAGATCATATTTCGTCCCCACAAGTAGCGGAATCGCAGTGTCATTAAACCCTCTGGCCTGTCTGAACCACTCCCGGATCGATGTAAGAGTTTCTGGTCGTGTTAGGTCAAACAGAAATATTATCGCTACTGCCCTGTTCGACACTAGAGGCAACATGTTAATAAACTCCCTTTGTCCACCGAGATCCATAATTGAAAAAATCACATCCGTGGATCCCAAATTGATCTTTCTCTCCAAATAGTGCACTCCTAAAGTTTGTGTATATTCTTCATCAAACACATTTTGGACGTATTTCACCATCAGTGAAGTTTTACCTACCTGTGCATCTCCGATGAGTCCTATCTTAATCTTTACCTCATTCTTCGGCTGAGGAATTCCACTTTCACCGACCATTATCTTTTATTCAAAGCAATAGTATACTCTTCAATAGCAATACTACCCAATAAGTAAGCTTAGCAACAGCAATAACCGTTTATCTTACCGTACGTACCTTAGGCTTATTCTCGTGTATCGGTGTCTGTATACAGTTATAAATCTCTTAAGTTTCCGTTCAACATGATATTAAAACGCGTTGATCACGTGGGTACATCCGTACATATGGAGCCGTCACCAATCCCAGCACCCACACATTAAGAAGTGAAAGCGGCCGGTGCCGGAAACTCTTTTTTGAAAGTCCGCGGATGGGAGAGCCAGCGGGAGCTCAGCCTAGGGCGTAGGCTGCTCCTACGCGGAACCCACTGAGTCCCTCCCCGTGGCATGGCAACTTCACCAGCCGACCCCGCGAGAACCTCGAGATCCCATACAGCAACTTTACCGTATACTGGAAAAATTATAGACATTACTAGATAATAGTTGTATGTAAAGAAAGCTCTTCTTGTAAAGCTAAGAACCAATATACACAACCTCCTAATCGTACACAATGGCTGTTGGTAAAAACAAGAGATTGTCCAAGGGTAAGAAGGGTTTGAAGAAGAAGGTCGTCGACCCATTCACCAGAAAGGAATGGTACGATATTAAGGCTCCAACCACCTTTGAAAACAGAAACGTTGGTAAGACTTTGGTTAACAAGTCTACTGGTTTGAAGAACGCTGCTGATTTCTTGAAGGGTCGTGTCGTTGAAGTTTGTTTGGCTGACTTGCAAGGTTCTGAAGACCACTCTTTCAAGAAGGTTAAGTTGAGAGTCGATGAAGTTCAAGGTAAGAACTTGTTGACCAACTTCCACGGTTTGGACTTTACCACCGATAAGTTGAGATCTATGGTTAGAAAGTGGCAAACATTGATCGAAGCTAACGTTACCGTTAAGACTGCTGACGACTACGTTTTGAGAGTTTTCGCTATTGCTTTCACCAGAAAACAATCTAACCAAATCAAGAAGACCTCTTACGCTCAATCTTCTCATATCAGAGCCATTAGAAAGGTTATTTCTGAGATCTTGACCAGAGAAGTGCAAAACGCTACTTTGGCTCAATTGACTTCTAAGTTGATCCCAGAAGTCATCAACAAGGAAATTGAAAACGCTACTAAGGACATCTTCCCATTGCAAAACGTCCACATTAGAAAGGTGAAGTTGTTGAAGCAGCCAAAGTTCGACTTGGGTGCTTTGATGTCTTTGCACGGCGAAGCTTCCGGTGAAGAGAAGGGTAAGAAGGTTGCTGGCTTCAAGGACGAAATCTTGGAAACCGTGTAAATTTAGCCAACCCATCGATCAACATGTATCTGAATAATCATACAAGACCTAAGAGTTATTACTTTTTTTGTATATTGCCCTCTTAAATAATTTAAAAGAGTGTTCATCCATAAATCTACTTGTTTGTAAGTTGTTACGCGTACTTATTTTACATATTTATGCTGTGATCACACGCTCGGCGCACCTGCGTCCGTGCTATTGTCGTTATTCGCAGTATATTGGGTAGCATCGTCAGCAGGTGTAGCGTCCTTCATCTCAACGTCATGATTATCGCCTTCCGACGTAAATGCGGGGCTATTTCCATCAACTTGGTCATTTGGCTGTTCCTCTTCGGGTTCCACAGAATTAACATGCTCTTCTTGCTTTTCTACTTCCACTTCGTGAGGTGAGTCAGAGCCAACCCATCTCTCGTTATCGTCCTCATCAATATCTTCGTCTTCTTCGTAGGAATCCGAATCATCACCTTCTGCGCTTAGTACACTAGCCTCGTCTTGTCTCATGTACCTTTCATCTTCCTCTTCCTCGTCTATATCGACATCCCCAGGCTTCACCACATCGCTTCGATCAACAAGGCCCTGTCGTAATACTTCTCCAATCCGCTCTACCACTTCCGCATTCTGCAGCCATTTACTCTGGTAGTTTTGCAAATCCTGGTTAAGTCTTCTGATATCGTCCTTCATAACAGAGTTGATGCGTCTCAATTCATCTTCAGGTTCTAACAACCTCTCTCGGATAGTGTACAAGCCATTGCGCTCGACATGAAATACCTTAGAAGCCAGTAATTTATCAAAAGCGGCTTCACCAAGCAAGTCTACCCAAGCTTCTTTACTCAGCTTCAAAGTGGTCATCGCAATCGCCAGCTGGTGGTTTTCATAATTAAAATCCTTAATATCCTTTGCCATCTGTTCCAAACGCTCATTGCGGCTTTCAAGCTCATTTCTAAACTCTCGCAGGCTTGGAAGCACCTCTTTTAAGTCAGCTTTAGCATTTTCAAGTGCGGATTCCACACTAATATCCTGCACATTTACCTTCATCTTCTCACATTCTATCATAATCTTATTCTCAACATACTTCGTGCCAATATTCTGCCTTAATTTCGTTAAAGAAGCCTCATTGAATTGTGATTCCTCTGTTAAATTACCCATTAACACACTTTGACATATTTCATAAAGTTGACTAACGGAGGACAAATAATAAGAAAACTGACTACCTTGCTGATATACGGCTAACCTTTTCTGAACCTGTTGGACCTGCTCAGGTTTAATCATTGTAGATTTATCAGCCTTTTAGTTGTACGGTGTGCGATGACATGGGAATTCTAAAAGTTGTTATTATATAAAAAAACGTACTAATTATTTTACAATTCATGCCCTGAATGCACAAGAAATAAACAGGTTCCCAATGCTTAAGGATCAATTATATATCCTTCTAAGCACTTTCGCTGCTCGTGCTGATGAGTTAAAAGTAGTCAGGTTTTTTACTGAACAAAAAGAACTATCCCATAAAGAGATACTTGAAGTTATTTCTGTGTTTTGGAGGGAACTTGATAATCCTACTAATTTATATTTCATATTTGATAAAGTGGCGAACCAAATCGAACCAAATGACCAATTATTTTATGAGTTACTTGAAAATGATGAGAGTTTGATTGCTTTGGTTGAATGTGGTGTTGATTCTGTCAGTAAGCGGAGTAAATTATTAAGGGACCATGTTGCAGAAACTTTAAGCAAATGGCAACTAACAATTGATGAAAGGGATTTAATTCATACATTTTTGAAAGCTAGGATTATTTTGTGTAACGAACTTGTGTCAGATGCATTGTTTTATGACCCGCTTTTAAAGAAGCTACGTCATTGCTCAGAGTTCAAAAACCAAGAAGCATTTGAAAAATGGGTTACTGGGGTACTACGTCCGCTAGCGCATTTAAATCGCCGTATTGAACCTCAACTGATGATTTCTAGCTTTGAGCAGCAACCGGCGGAGGAGATCATGAACCTCTTTGCCTCTATTGCGTCAGATGAGCCGGTCGTATTCAAGTCCGTTGTTAATTTTGAAGCAGTTCCATATGCACAGTATTCAGGTGCGTTTGCTGAGTTTCTTTCTGTGTTCTTAACGGTTGATAACTTTTCTTTGGATTCTAATAACAACTTTGAAGCATTTAAGTTCATGGCGTCCGAAGTGAAGCAAGCTTTGGGGGACGACAACAATCACTTACGTCGTGCATTTGAGGCTCAATTGTTGGAAATATTGTATCAAAATTCGAAGCGCTTGATGAGACTCAATCCTCCATACCTTTCGCGTGATTTAATACGTATTTTGAATAGTATTGATCCAGAAATAACCATCGATGATGATATCTCCTCTCAAAAATTGGTGGCCTACACTAACTACATGAACTCATTGGAAATCAAAAGCTTTAAGGACTTGCATAAACTATCCAATGCTGATCAATGGACACAACTCACTGCGTTTGGGTCAATGAGCAAAACCCTTCTTACTTCTTCGTCAAATGCAGAGACATTGGACTATTTAATCGAATCGCAACATGTGTTCAACAACTTGACCAGACATCAGAAAATTTCAGCTGTAATAGAATCATTATTATCTCTAGGAGAGTTTTCTTTGCTTGACCGCCTCGTTTCGAAAGCAGGATTTCAGTTTGAAGAGCCTGTCTTGTTGAAGCATTTCTGGAGGTTTTTTAATAGTGCCCATGAAGGATCTCGTGATGAACCAGAAATCGTTAACGCAAGTTATGTACTAGCTAAACTTCCAAAAGAGAACTATTCTCATTTGCATGGAATTTTGAAGCTAGCTGATGAATTATCACAGTACGAATTAAGTTATTCGCGTGGTATCCCTTTTATTCCTAGGCATATATTAGAATTCAAGCATGATCCTTATGAACTAATACAAAAGCTTTTGACAGATAACTCGCTATTATATCGGGACTATACAACTACTTCACATTTACTAAAATTAATTTACGAGGGTTTAGAAATTCAGCCTAAATCTTCTGACTATAGTCGAGAATTAACGAAGTTGCTAGTTCTGCATGTCGAGTACGCTGTAGCCAACATGAACTTCCAATTTGCTTATAAGAAGACTATGGAACTATTTGATTCCCACGGGGATGTGTCTGAATATTGGGCGACTTTCTTCCAAGTGGGCAAATACGTTGATCCTAACTGGACGGATAACGAGACACCTACAGAAATAATTTATCTACAATTGGAGGTTCTAGGAAGACTTTTGCACATTTGTCCTCTCGATGAAGTAGAAGCTGTTGTATTGCTATGGAGTGGTCTGGAATTGGAATTGACCAATAGAACAGACTTGGACGACCCTTATTCATTATCTAAGGACAAGTCGGGCAGGAAACTTCAAAAGGAGATTATGCAGCAAGTTTCTACCAGCGTATCCAATATACTAACTGGTGGTTATAAATGGGCGATCGGGGACGATTAAATAAGGTTGGTGTCATTAATATATATATAAATAAGTAATTTTAGAAGTTTATCTCTATGCTGGAGTTAGGCGTAGTCTTCAGCCTGCCGTGGTTCAAAGAACATGGATTCTTCGCGGTCTACGTTTACCATAATAGGCTCGCTTTCCGGTTCACTATTTTTGTTTGCATTACTATCCTCGTTGGCTCGCTTTTTCTCAACAGCCTTAGACGTAAATAGGCTTTTGCCCTTAGCGAATATGTAGTCCAAAGTTCTTTGTGGCGCCTTTAGCGTTTTCAAAGCATCGTCTGCGGACATCAAACCTTGATAGAACTTTGCAACCCTCTCATGAGCAGCAACTTTTGCGCTATTGAAATTCAGCACCTGCAGACCATCCCTAGAAATTGCCCTTGATAGTGCCACATAAGCTTGACCTTTTTCAAAAATGTTCTTTAAGTCTACCTTAACCTTGTGCAACGTTTGTCCTTGAGATTTGTGAATAGATAAAGCCCATGCTAACATTAAAGGTAGCTGCACTCTTGTTACCAGTGGTTTTTCGTTTTCATCTTCTATAGCCCATGCTTCCTCACGAATAAGAACAGTCCTCGTAGAGTTATCAGGTTGAAAAAATTGAACTAATGGTAATTTCTTGCCCTTAGAGCTTAGGTGGACTTCTTGCAAGAGTTGTTTTTTACGCTCTAAATTTGCATAACCATTTGGATGTTTCGGGTTAACTTCTTTCAGAAAGTCAAATATAGTATCTCCAAGTGGATCAACAGGTTCATCCTTATCGACCTTCCTGAACTGCTCTTGTAAAGCTTTTTTAACCATTGTGGATCTCGTTTCTTTCTTTATATCCTCGTCATCTTTCTCTGGTACCTTAAAATTATTTTCAATCAAGTAGTTTCGATATTCCTCGCATTCTTTAACGTTCATATCATCCTCACAAATACTTTCATAAAACATAAAAGTTGCTTCATCAATAAAGTCAATTACTTTTCCAAGTGATCCATTAACAAGTGTGTCGTCATAATTTTTGATATTCATTACTTGGGCACCAACTTTTAGTACCAGTTTTTTTGGTGCCAAGAAGTTCGCCAAATATCTTGCTTTAGCATCTTCGTCTGTGAGATCCCCACCATCAATCGCATTAAAATACCTAGGTTTACCCTCCAGTTTTGCTAATTGGCTATTATTTGCTTTATTAACTTCATATCTTGTGCTGAAGAGTTGTGCTGGTATTATTTTATCTTCTTCCAACGGCCTTGAAAGCTGCTTAAACGCAATCTCGGTTTCGGGAGTGATCTTTCCTACACGCATGGCGTTCAGCATCTCAACAAATTTATTGTCACCTTGTTGTCTAAATACTTTATTAAGCATAATTGTGATGTTAATCCCTTGCTTCCATGAATCGGAATCAAATGCAAACCGTGGCTGGTCGCCGTTCTTTGTAACTGGCGGTAATTGGAAGAAATCACCGCAGAATATAACTTGTATGCCACCAAACGGTTTTTCAGACTTTCTGATCTTCTTAGCTATGAAGTCTATCTTATCCAATAGCTCTCCATCAATCATTGAGATTTCGTCTACTATCAGACATTTACAGTTATTCCATCGTTGCACATGTTTCCTGGACCGTTTCACTTTCTTCAGTAGATTTTCGGTTGTACCATTGCCTAAGCCTACCCCAGCAAATGAATGTAATGTAATGCCGCCTATATTGCACGCTGCTAACCCAGTGGATGCTGTGATCGCTACAGTACCATGGCTACCGTATTTAACCTTTAGTCTTTTTATAAGTTCTCGCAGTAAAATAGATTTCCCTGTACCTGCACTACCAGTGTAAAAGATGTTTAATCCTTTATCAACCAATTTAATAACATTCTGCTGCTCTTCGCTAAGTATCAAACATTTTACCCTTTTCCGCTCACCATCCACTGCTCGCTTGGGCCTAACTCCTGCATCCTGATCATCCGTTCTTGCCGGTTGCGTCAATAATGTTAACTTGCTATTGTCATCGCTAAGATTGGAAGCCTTTAACTGTTGTTTAGAAGGTCTTGAAGATGTTAGCTTGCCAAGTGCAAATGTAGATGCCGCTGCTTGCTCGCCTAATCGCTCTCCCAATCGCAAAGTATTCCGCCTCTCATGGATATCAGGTACAGTATTGGAGTTTAAAAATAAAGATACGTTTTCAACAGGCTTCAAGTGTGGAGAGTGCGATTTAGCAGTTGTTTTGTTACTTTCGGGCGAAGATTCTATAGTAATAATATCAGACTGGCAGCTCGGCGCAGCATTAACAGCACATTTAGAATCAGAACAATCTTTGTTTTCATTTGACTGAACATATAGTAATATATCGTCATCACCACTTGTATCCCATAAATCTAATGGTATATCTTGAGATCTTTCATTAACGCTAGCATCACGACTATCATGCTTTAGTCGCTTCGCCACTGAGTTATTACAAGTTGATAATTCTAATTTATTCTTCATCTGAATGCCAAAATTACTATAGATACCTGGCACCCTTGATTTTGAAAGCAGCAGCAGCGGTCTATGGGAATTCCAGTATTGATGGCACCGCCAAAACATAAAATAACTGTTTAACCACCAAGTGATACAATAGTAATCTCTTCTAAAAGGTAATGGGTAATTATATGAAACTTAAAATCAACCAGAATAACTATAAGACTTGGTGGGGTCAAACTTAAACACCTTTAAGCTGTATATTTCTTCAACATGAAATCTATTAAAGATGTAAAAATTATCGCCAAAATTTGAAATATCTTGGACTCGACAACATCGGGGGAATAATTGTTAAAGTATCTGTTCCAAACTGATGGGTATTTAGCTAAGGATGAGGTTTGATAGATTATTGTTCCCAAAAGGTGAGGTTATTTTAGCTCACGTCTTGCAATGTGGACAGGCGTTTCGCTGGGTATGGAATAGTAATAAGAACTATTACGCGACCAGTATGCTGCTAAATGATTCATTGGGTTATAAAATTGTTATATTAAGGCAGAAAGACGAATCCACTATAGAGTATTCGATTTATAAAGACGATTCTGATAAATCGTTTGATGCATTAAGAACCTGTTTGCAGCATTATTTAAGATTAGATGTATCACTAGAAAAATTGCTTAGTGAATGGTCGGCTGTAGACAAGAATTTTGTTAATAAATGTCATAGAGGTGTTAGAGTTTTGGGCCAGGAGCCATGGGAAACTTTATGCTCTTTTATTTGTTCTAGCAACAATAATATTAGTCGTATCACCAAGATGTGCCATTCCTTGTGTGGTGAATATGGTAAAGAAATAGGAAACCTTGATGGGATTTCATATTATTCATTTCCAAGTAGTAATGATATCGTTCATAAAGCTTCGGAAGAGCATTTGAGGGAATTGGGATTCGGTTATAGAGCTCGATACATAATTGGTGCTGCAAAGTTAATGCATCAGGATAAACCAGTTAGCATGTCGGATACCGAATACATCAAATCATGGCATAAGAAGTTATCGAAACCCGAGATTCGCGAGCGTTTCTTGGCATTTCCTGGGGTCGGGCCAAAGGTAGCTGATTGCGTTTGTTTAATGGGAATGCAGATGGATGATGTGGTTCCGATTGACGTGCATATGCAGCGTATAGCAGAGAGAGATTACCGATTTAATGCTACTGCAAACAAGGCAGAAGAGCTAAAAGAACGTTATAAAGCTCTACCATTAACCAGAAAATCTATGAATATCAAATTAGAGCTGGCGCGGGAAATGTTTGCTTCGAAATGGGGGCCTTATGCAGGGTGGGCACAAGGCGTTATATTTGCACAAGAGATAAATAAGACTGTCGGTGCTACTACTGAGGACATGCACTTGGTGAAGAGGGTTAAGAAAGAGGAGGAAAAGTCCAGTAGCGCTACCTTGGAAGTCAAAGTTGAAGGTATCGAATATTCAAACACTGGGCGTCCGATGAGATGGGCGAGCAAGAAGGTAAACTACAACGTGTGAAATTAGAAGGCTCACACTATATAGGGGTTCCACGTATATAGAATTGAATATATAGAGGTTCTGAGCAACCATTTCAAACCGAAGCTTGAGCATTTGCTAAACGTTTCATGTACTCAGCGACAGTATTGAGTTCATCATATCTAGAGACACTGTTTCCACTCTCTCTTAACTCCTTGACCGCAGTGGATGCTTCCTGCATAGCCTTTAGGTTATTTTCTGCTGTGAATAAAACAAAAGCCTCTCCAGCATCTGTTATTTTACTCTCTGACGTCATCAGTAGATCTTTGATTTCACTATCCAGTGGTGCAAACTTCCTTAACTTTAGAGTGGCTATATGCTTAATACCATCCACAAAGTCCCTGTCTACTGTATTCTCATCTATATATTCGCTGATACCATATACAGCGTATTGAAAACGGGTTAACATGTCAAAGGCAGACTCTTCATTTTCTTCACTTAGGAAATCACTCTCAAATTCCTCGGTCAACGTAGCCCGGATATTTTCAGATTCTTCCTTAGCGTTTCTAAATGACCAGTCACGCTCGCTGAGAACATGTCTTATTCTCCACATGGTAGTTCTAATATTTTGGTCCACAGGACCGTAAATATCTGCCCTACCCTCCATGGCATTCTTCCATAAATGATTTTCACGAGCCAAGATGTTCCTCTCCTTCAAACAGTTATACCAGAGCGAATGCAGGTCATCAAATGATTTTCTTCTCAATTCAGGAATCGACCAAGGCCTTGAATTCACATCTAACTCATTTTTAGTTCTCATATATTTCCTGTTAGAAAAAAATTGCCATAAAGGATGATCCTCAGGAACTTTCAAGTTTTTAGAAGATGGCGGAATAGGAGCAGTGACCTTCAAATCAGCATCATGGTGTGTTAATTGCGTTGGTAATCTAACGTTAGTCCTTGGAGGAGGTTTTGGCTTTGGTTGTGAATATTTTGTCCTTGCTAGAGCACAAGCAAAGTTATGAAAAGATCTTGTTGCACCGGCCATCTATTAAATGCAATTTGATGTCACAAGGAGGGTGAATAGAAGGTATTTCGGTACTTTAGCAAGTTTAGTTGACCATATCGGTTATTCAAGATGCGCGTCTACTGCAGAATCTGTTAAAATTTTCATTAACAATTTATTACCCGGCTTTCGTGAAGCTGATTTCCAAAGGTTGAAAAATACAAATTTATGAACATTTAAGGAACATCGTTAAATAGCTTTAAGTTAAAAGAAAACAAGCTTCTTTCAAATCCTATTATCGTTTATTGTCACATCATTTATCATGTCTGATACTCCTTTGACACTTTTGAAGTTAAACCTTGATGAACGTGTGTATGTGAAGTTACGTGGGGCTAGAAAATTAACAGGAACATTACAAGCATTCGACTCACACTGTAACATTGTGCTATCAGACGCTGAAGAAACTATCTATCGTTTAGAAGATGGTAATCTAAAGACCCAGACTAAGTCATCTGAGATGGTTTTTGTTAGAGGGGATAGCGTAACTTTAATCACCACAGCGTCGGATGAATAAAAAGTCAACTGCCAATTAGCGAGTCTTAGGTATTAAATAAGGGCTTCTTTTTAAATGTATAGTATAACTAGGTGAGGTAATTCAATGTTAAACTTAACGAATTTTTTCTATATAATAACACACAAGGAATAATTATATACTGTTACGTCTATGTAACATCTGCATTACATGACCGTCAATTTGTTCGTTACCAGGAATTTTTGGCATCCTACCGCACTTTTCCAATTCTTCGAAAAAGACACTTCCATAAGCAGCTCCAACTTGGTATATCTCTTCGAATTTCGAGAAATCTAGCGTGGCATAACCCTCAATGGGAGGGCGAGCATAGAAAACGCCAGGAGTATTTTTTGCTTTCTCCAAAGCGTTAACTGATGCAACATATCCCAAACGCATTTGAATTTCTGCCATGTTTGGAACGTTTGGATGAGTTGAAAACGGGTTCCAGCGGTTGAAAAGAATCCAGAAACCATTTAAGTAATCACCATATTCCATTGGCGTTCTGTCGTCGACAGATCCCACGTCCACTGCAAAAATAGTTTTACATCCGCGAGCTTTCATTGTGGAAACCGGTAGGTTATCTAGGTAGCCACCGTCAAGAAGCATGTTTCCGTCATCTGTTAAGGGTGGAAGCATGCCAGCTAGAGACATCGATGCGCGAATATATCTCCATGCATAACCTGAGCTATGGATCTCCTGAACTGATTCTGTGATATTAGTAGAGTTGCAATAGTATTGGATCCAGAAGTCCTCAATTCTGATATCACCAAAGGACTTCCAAATCCCACGATTAAATTCATGACCGGTCGTATACGAGGTGATCGGCCACGTTAAGTCGGATAGCATCCTCCATATAGAGCTCACTCTGCCTGCAAACTTCTTTACTCTACCATAAATGGGGACTAGGTCGTAGTCTTTGGCATATAAACCGCCGACATAAGCGCCAAAAGATGTGCCGCCGATCATGTCGATCGGAATGCCATGTTCTTCAATTGCTTTCAGAACACCCAAATGACTTATACCTCTTGCTCCTCCACCGCCCAAGACTAAACCGATAGCCTGACCGGATAGAATTCGCGCCAATCTTAAGAAGTCATCTTTATGAGCATGCACAGGGGTATAGTATTTTTGTTTTTTTTGTATATATTTCATTGAAAGGGTCTCCACAGTATTTTTAATGGAATCAGGTAACAACTTGACAAAATTTTCTTGAGTTTTCTTAGTTAGTTTATTGAAACGATCTGTGTGTCTTAGTTTTTCCATGAAATTGGATGCAGGAGTTAGCAAGTTCGACCCTGACTTAGGACCTACTCCTTCTGAGACATTATGAGAACTAACGAATTGCATATGATGGTGCTGATGAACCCAAGGTCTATTTCTCAACCACTTGTTAGTGAGACCGGGTTCCACATAACGCTCTGGGTGCAATAATAATAATTCGGTGCGTGCGGTAGTCTTTGCTTTCAATAGTAATCTTTCATATTCACCAATCTCTGGATCACCAGCGGCATCGGCTAATAATAGAATACAATCACCTTGAGAGATGCAGGTTGAAGTCCATGATGAATTAACAGGAGTGTCGGCGATATAAACAACCACCTCATACAATTCTTCAAGAGTTGCAAAGAAGCCAGACTGTTTTAGATGTGCCAACTTGTCAAAGGCGTGTCTTCCTAAATGAGAAAGTGTAGCACTTTGGTTTAAGCCGATAGTGGACTTGCCGACCTGCCTAAATGAGGAAACTAACTTAGCTGCAAACTCGCCCACAGGAATTTCTTGGGTAATAGGTAAAATTGTAATCGTCTTGTAACTAATAGTTCCATTTAAGGAGTCAGTGCCCCAATTTGGACTCCCTGCTGTAGGCGGAATCATCAAGTTATAATCATATCGATATCCATTTGCAGCATTAACTGAATTTGATGGTTCAGCCATATGTGATTTCTGTTGCAAGATTTCCTTTGCAACAAGCCTCGTAACCCTGATCATAATGGAAGGATGTTCCAAAGCTAGTACCTCAAATAAAGTCCTAGGTATACGGGCTAGTTCGGTATCTCTTACTGCGACAACGGTTGAGCTACGATTCATGACAGTCAAAACTTCAACCTCGCCAAAACTATGACCTTTTGAGTATTCACCAAGGACATGTACATGTCTTTTAGTAGCATCTTTCTTATGTTTCTTCTTCGTGCCTGAATTCATTTTGTCTTCACGTGTGGTATCAGCCTTTTCGTCTGAGCGAAGTTGTCTTAATCTACCGTTTAGAACCACGTAGATAGCATTGGCTGGATCATTCTGGTTGAACAAAGTTTCCGAAGCTTCTAAGTGAATCCATTCTAAAGCATAATCCAACTTCAGGATCTTGGGACTTAACATACTTGTTAAGGTTTCCGCAATCCTCAAATAAATCATGAAGTATTTATCACAAAGCTTCTCTAAAACTGCCAATGGTAGAAATCCAACGTATAGATTAGTCTTAGCTTCCAATGTAACAAACGATTTAAAGCCAATTAATGACGCCAAATAACCAGCGATCCCACCAGGTTTAACGGTATATAGGATATGTTTCCCGCTAGCTTGATCTTGCTCATCAGTAGTGCATACGTTCATTTCCCCAGAAACAATGTAATATAAACCCTTACTAGTGGCATTCTGTTCAACCACTACAGTACCTTCAGGAATAAATAATACTTCCAACCCATCCGCAAACTCTTCTTTAGCTGTATTAAAATCTAAATCCAAAGGCATTTCTTCATTCAGAGTGCGGGGAGTCTTCGTGTTAACTTTAACCTTTTCAGGTATAATGCATTTAAACATGCCGTGGTTAAGGGAGTGGGCTTGAGACATAGAAGCGTATGAGGAGCTGAAGGAAGAACTTGAAGATCTGCGGTGAGGTGCTAGCAATTCCTCTTCAGCAGGAGGCATAATGTTTTCATTTGTGATACCTAGGTAGCCAAACATATTTTCAACGAGAGCCATCCGCCATACAGATTCTTCTGTCTGTTCTACGAAGGAATAGGAAACGGAACTGCTGTGGTCGTTGAACCCATGTCTAGAAGATTTTTCAGTTAAAGAAATAGCTGAGGATGACATCATAGATGATGACAATAATCCAAGGTCAGGGCGAATAGTAGTGTTCGGACTGAATAAATCCCTTGCCTTAACTGAAGTTGCTCTGGAGATACACAGAGACGATGCATTAGAGGTTGATATGCCGGAGTCCTTCCTAGACAATGGAACGTTAGAAAGCAAGTCTCCGGGGTGAAATTGATCTCTTGATTCTAGAGCAATATTTCTCGACAGTCTAGTAGTAGAGCTCGCTGGGTTTGAAACATTCCCGCTCTTTGTCCTGCGGCGGCGTTGCACATCCTCTGTTATATGATATTCCTTAGAGTTCCTTTTGATCTTTCTCAAAATGGCCTCTTGAAGATAATAGGGAAGTCCAAAGTTGACACTGTTATTTAATACAATTTCTGTGTGGATAATTTCCTTTGTCAAACCCAAATATGAATGTGCGGTTTGGAATGTGACACGATATAATTTAGTGAGAATCATCTGAATAATATGGGTTGCCGACCTAGGATATTTGACCATGAGCCTCTTAAAGGCACTCGCAGGAATAACAGCTATTGTGCAATCCGTAGAGGCGTATGCAACGATATCAGGCAAAGATTCGTAAGGCTCTTCGCCGCTGGGCTCTGGTAACAGTGAGGCCGCTGGTGTAGTACGGAAAGGTGAATTGACAGGCGTCCCAGAACGAGAACGTGCAGCCTCTGCCTGCTGGAGAACAGGGTTAGTTTCTAGCCGCCCTTGCTTAACATCAAGTTCATACTGGTACTGCTGCACTGATGAGTCTAAAAACGGAGTTATAGCAGTCTTCAATGGTCCTTTCTGGTGATCTTCAAGATCAGAAATCCTCTGTGCTTGTTCAGAAGGCACATTTGTAGACTGGTTATCCGTAAAAAGCTTCAATATGCTAACCAAGGAGGAAACTGGGTTACCTGCCTTGACAATATTTAGTAACTGGAATTGCTCGCCGTTAATCCTTAGATCATTGTCACCTCCAGCACATGTTCTATCATCAGCCACCGAAGGAAAAGTAGTATCAATAGGCCCAGTTCCATTAGAAGCGACCTTATGGTAAATTTGTAAATTCCCTTCCACAACAATGGAAAACCCCACAGAATCATCTATTAACATGACTTCCCCCTCCTCCAACCTTTGAGTCCGCATGGATTTTGTAAGCTCATGAAAAACCAGTTTATCCAAGTATCCAAATATCCTAATAGCACTTAAAAACTCATCGAGGTATGACGTAAATCCCGATCTTCTTTCAGTATTCGACTGGTTCATGAACATCACCTCATCGTCGATCCTCTGCTGACTCTTGGCTATAAAATCATCGTTAGGATCCCTCTTTAGATGAGAATAAGCTGAAAATAAACGACTCCTTAAGAAAACATGAGTGAGCAACGGTGATAAAGCCCCAAATATTACCAATAAATAAAAGGGTAGGTTCTGATTTAACATCCTAAAAACCGCCTTGGGCAGCTTAAATAGTAAGACATATATCAGCGACCATAGTAATGAAAACAGATAAAAGCTAAGCGATGTCGAAAAGTGAGCAACATAGTCCAGAACTATTGTAGAGATAGATGTTGAGTTTAAATTTTCTTCAAGTATTATATTACCAACAGTTTCCATGTTCACCTGTTACAAGCTATCGATGAAGATCGTAACCTCAGTTAAACTGCTTTCTTTTTAACCACTTTGAAAGACCTTAACCCTTTTATCGCTGATATTCGAACAATGTAATGTGCTTTATTCTGTTCTTGAATAAAGGGTAAAATTTCGAATTAAATATGTAATTTCATTCTTAATATATATAAAATTTAAAAAAAGACTGCGAAGCTAACTTTTAAGATTAGAGTAAATTAAGGCAAAACAACCCCCTATAAAGACTATAAGGCCCATTAATAGCGTATAATCTTCTGTTTTGATATTATAGTGTAGCTAAAGCTTCTAAGGAATATACAGTTATTTCTTCGTCTTGCGAATGTCCTACCCAGCATATGGCATTGGAAGTCTACGACTCCATCTCCCTGTTGCTTTATATTGCTCGGATTCAATCAGTATTTACTATGTCTAGCATAAAACTGGCTAGGAAATATATAGAGCGATAGTCTGCTAAGATTTGTACCTTAGTGCGCGGCCATCTCGACATTTGGCAACTCAGATAACGATTCTCTGATAATTGCAATACCCCTATCCAAATCCTCCTCGGAAATGACTAATGGTGGAGCAAGACGAATGATATGTTCATGAGTTGGCTTAGCCAAGACTCCCTTTTCTTTCATTAGCAAGCAAAGCTCCCAAGCAGTTCTGCCATTGGCCTTAGTATCATCAATCACAATAGCAGTTAGTAGACCCTTACCGCGAACTTCGGAGATGATACCTCCGAATTCTTCCTGCATCTTTCTGAGCTCTTCCTGCAACTTAGCTCCCAAGACTCTGGAACGCTCGACCAAGTTTTCCTTTCTGACAACTTCTAGGGCAGCAACGGCGACGCGAGAGGCCAATGGGTTACCACCGTATGTGGAACCGTGGGAACCGGGTTCGAAACAAGACATGATCTCCTTTGAAGACATAACACAGGAAGCTGGTAGGATACCGCCAGAGAGAGCCTTACCTAGCAGAACAATGTCTGGCTTCACGCCTTCAGAGTGCTCGTAACATAACATCTTACCGGTACGACCGATTCCAGTTTGGATCTCGTCACAGATGAACAAGACATTGTGCTTGCGGCATAGCGCTTGAACACCAGCCAAGTAGCCTTCCGGAGGAACAACAATACCAGCCTCACCTTGAATAGGTTCCAAGATCACAGCTGCTAGCTTCTCGCCTACAGCCTCGAAGGCGCGTTCCATGTCCTCCAAAACACCATAGCGGACCAATTGACCTTCAGTTCCACCAGGCATCTGGGCAGTAACGTTATTTAAAAATGGACCGAAGTGCTTACGTGTGGAGGTTTCATCGTTAGATAGCGAAATAGCACCAAAAGTACGACCGTGGAAGTTACCCTCGGCTCCCAAAATAACAGCTTCGCCAGCTGGAATTCCCTTCTTCATATAACCCCATCTTCTAGCTAGCTTCAAAGCCGTCTCAACAGCCTCCGCACCAGTATTCATAGGCAAAACCATCTCATAATTGAAGTACTCAGTAACATATTTTGCAAAAGCAGCAAAAGTATCGTTATAGAACGCCCTAGAAGACAATGTCAAAGTAGAAGCTTGATCTACAAGTGCTTTAACAATCTCAGGGTTACAGTGACCTTGGTTAACAGCTGAATATGCAGATAAGAAATCTAGATACTCTTTTCCTTCAGGATCCCAAACGTGAGCACCTGCTGCTTTATGAAATACCACAGGAATAGGGTGGTAGTTAGGAGCAGAGAATTTCTGCTCATATTCGAGAGTTTCCTTGGAGGTTAGATCAAAGTTCACGGACATATTTGCTTAAGTGATGAGTATAACTTCTATTGTATATAATTGGTTTATGACAAAAACCTAAATATGCAAACCCTTTTATAATAGTTAATTAACAGGGGAAAACCTATTTTTTCCTTTTAAGAGTAATATATGATAAAACTTTTGAAATAATATATAACTTCCGTTTAACTTTACTTTCTTTTAAGTTTGGTTTACATTTTTTTATCTGCGTGACTCTTACTTATGATCAATGTAGGTAACGGTCTATGAAGGAGTATAGTCGACTATGTATAACAAGGTAATTTCCGAATTATGTCATTGGGGAAGATCTCCAAGGTTAGTTGCGTAATAACCTGTATCCTATTTCGCTAACAAGTGTTCATAACGTACTTAACTTCGCTATTCATGGCTTATAGCGTCGTTTGACGAAACTGGATCGGTCACGTGTACAGGGCAGAGAGATCACTCGGCAATGGCACGTGATAAATAGCACCCGTGCACCTGTTTACATGTAAACACAAGACGCCCAGACATTCAAGTTGCCAATAGTTACCCGTATGTACACCCACCTCTCTTGGAGCTTTTTATATAAGGTGGATCTCACCGCGTCCATGGTAGCTCCAAGTTGGCCTTGTTTCAGAATGTTAGGGAGTTACCTAAAAGAAGCAATGAATAGAGAGCCAGAGTCGCCCTATAAGCGCCACCTGCAACACGGAATTAAGTCGAGCGCTACTCAAGATGTGTATAGAAACAGTTTGTCAACCATAGGCATGCGTATCAGACAGGCTGTAGACAACGGATACCAGGTTCCCCGTGACAGCAAAGCAGCAAACAATTGTGTGCAAGATAACTCAGATTATACTATACCAGAATACAAACGTGTCCCAATGCGCAATGGTACTGCGGCACCAATGTTGGTTAACCAGCGGACAGTTTCGTCTTCTTCTACCCTTGAAGAATGGGATTCTCAATTGGATGAGCGTTTAAATCTCATAGATGATAATATAATGAGGAACAAGCTTGGAGCAAGGGATCTAATGCTAGGTGGTACGAAGCGTGGGTTTGAAGAATTGGCTGAGGACGGCTGGTGAACGGACAGTTGCGCGCAGGAGACGTGCTATATAGGTATTTAACGTTGTTTATTAAAACTGATTAGGTCACGTGAGTGATGGTTGTTTGGGCACGTGATTGTTTACCATGGTGGAATCTAGCTCCCTCGAATTTGCCAGTCGTGGGGTTTTCATAGTGTGCTGATGTAATAAGATTTGTCGCGCGGCTTGTATCGAAACGTGAAGGTCGCTGAGCTAACCGATATGATTGGAAATCTAGTCTATATATCTAGCTGGCTAACACATTGCAATGGTTGTGCTTGTTTCTTTTGGAAACTCATAAATTCTTGATACTGCTGATTGTTTTTGAAGGAACTGTTTATGATATTAGAGATGATATACACATGTACATAAACATAGGCATATCCCTTCCATTCTAGAAATCTTTAAAAACTGTATGCGTTAGAATATATCATCAAAATCGTCAACACTTTGTTCAATAGCCTGGAGCACAATTCCAGTACCACTGGTTCCTGAATTGTTACTACTAGTGCCTTGTATATGCTTTCCGCCCTCGTAGACGTAACCTTCTTCAATTGGTGGGAAAACCTTGGGTGCATTTAGATACTGTTTGATATGCTTCATAACACCTAGCCCTCCGCTTTCAGATTCTCCTATCTCATCTACTGACTCAATTTTGTTTGCTCTGTCCATTCTCTCTATTCTTTCATATTCCCTCCACGTTTTCATTTGTATCTGAGAACCATCGAAGTCCCCTTCACCATCATAGTGGTTACCTTTGTCGCCGCCAGCAACCTGTCTGGTGTCTCCCCATGAAAAGTCGTCGAACTTCCAGAAGGAATATGTGGGTAAAACAAAGTTCCAAATTGGAAGAGCAATTAAATATAATGCCATCCACATCAAATACGACCATCTTGATGCTGTAACAACAATAAGAACACCTGGTAGACCAAGAATAACGGCTAACAATGCCAAGGTTATAACTGGAGCTGGTTTTGCAACAATTGCAAAAATAAGGACGTAGATTGTTAAGCAAATAGCTAATGGTAAAACAACTGTTCCTATTAATTCGATAACGATCACAAACTGCATGGAAAAGCAGAAGGTCCCGCATAAATCGTTAATTAAGACTAACTCCATTAAATTATGGACAGTGGAATTAATCCAGCGACGTCTTTGGGAAAGTAAGACCCCAAATTGGTCGGGTACAATTGTTTTACATGCCGCCTTTGGAACAAAGATTTGCTTACGCTTTGGGAAAGTTTTAAGCATTAAGGAAGATAAATATCTGTCTTCTCCTAACAATAATAAGTTCTTTTTATGCAAGTTGTTAGTCACATTATCTGAGTAACGTTCAACAATGTCAGGATTACAGAGAATTGGAACCCAGAAGCCCTCGGAGCCTTTCGGACATTTTATTCTATAAATTGAAAAGCATCCTGGTAAACACGTAACCGATCCAAAGATTGATTCAAAGGCTTTTGCCTGGTGGTGAGAGATATAATATTCAAATACCTGAATTGCGGTTATCCATGACTGTTTCTTGTTGGCAATCTTAGTTTCACCACATAAGCCCATCACTTTGGGATCTTTAACAAGCTCTGCAACCATATGTGTCAAAGAGTCAGGGAATACTTTAGTATCGGCGTCCACCATTAATACATATTCATAAAACTCACTCATTAGCCCGGTAGTTTGCCAAATGTTCTTTAATATTTCAAATTCTAATCTCGTCATTCTTTCATCAAATGTCACTTTTTGTAAAAAAGACATTAGAATAACTTGTGAGTCTCGCTTACCTCTATTTCCTGGTTTTGGTCCCAATCTTTCATCTGGAGTTCCACATTTTACAATACAAATCATTGGCACTTTCTGTTGCTTTTCTGGTGGAACGGTATTATTATCATATTTATAAAACCCGCTGTAGACTTTAGCCATATTATGCCTTTTAGTACCATAGGCTACCGCTACATAGGAATGTGCTTCAACGCGATCAGGAGGTACTACAAACTCTTCCATCATATCTAATGCTATTTCTGGAGTTGACTTACTATTACCATGTCCTTTTATTAAACCGTCACAAAGAACCATTAACAATTTATGAGAGTTTGGGTAAGTAGTGGTTGCTAGGGAATCAAGAGTAGTGCGCAAACCTTCCTCATTTTCTGAATAACATGTTACAAAGCATATTCCATGAATTAATGGATAGCCGAAGGGAGTGTAATCTGGACTTGGTTGTGGGATCATATTGGGATGTAATATAGAAGTTTCCAAACTTTCAACTGGTCGCTGTGAAAATAAATCGTCAGAGAATGGGTTTAAATGTAGGACATTCGATGAGGTTGATGTTTTGGGCCCATATAAGGGCTTTTCATTGCAGTCTTTAAGCACACTTTGGATTGTCATGGTAGTAACTCCAAAACTTTTTAATTTCTCAACCATTGTTTCATCGTAGCCAGCAATTCCTCTTAAGTCTGATCTTGATAACCTATTTCTTAATTGTGGGGGGACTCCATCATTCCGATAAGTTCCTGGTAATGGTGCAGTGACTTCTCTAATTGGACCCTGTGTATTGATATTTTCAGACCAGTCTTCAATGTCATTCACCATCTTGACTAAAGTTTTATTATCGACAGGACATGCACCTTGCTTCCTAGCAACACACCAATGGAAGTAGCAAGAAACAAGAAACTTTATGGCGACAACAGAAAGAATAAAGATCAATGATATGTAAAGCACCACTTCCGAAGCAATACATCCAACTGTATCGGAATCAATGACCCCAACTTTGACAAGTTCGCTCAAGCATCTAGCAAGTTGTTTTTCATGGCTGTTAGATAGTATAACTGAAATATCGTAGCCTCGTAGGCCTCCATTTTTTAAATCATCGAATGCTCCAGGAATTTCAAGGTCATCTACTTGAATCCAGTTTAATAAGTCCAAGTCCAAAACCTCATCATTATACACAACTAAATTCCTTGTCGAGTTTTTAATGTCTTCCCAGGTAAAGTATACGTCAGCGGTAGCCTTTAATTCATAGTATGATTCTCGTGCCGCTAATGATGTGTGACACCCCCATCCACTGTAGAACTCGTTTGCGGAAAAGTCAGGAGCTGTGGATCCATCCTGCGAAATTAATTTGCATGGAAAATACCATGCAATATCGTCTCCAACATGTGGTATTGTACAGTTTTGTCTTGGTCTTATTAATCCTCTGCAATTACCGTTCACATTTTGGAATAAAAAAGAGCCCACCTTGCCAGCAGCGCTAATTGGCTCGTATAAAATATTAGTTCCGGCACCAATTCCTGCCGCTGCAGGATGTGACGAAAAAAGCAAGTTGAATGCTTTTCCATTGATGATTAAGAATTCATTGCCCACTTCATTATTGCGGATTCTTGGTTGTTCGGTATTGCAGACTGAATTGGTAAACCCAAAAGTCAAGTATACAACAAAGACACCACAATAGAGAATAACGGATATTAAAGCAACCTTCTCTCTCCAAGCGAACTGACGCTCTTTCTTTGGCATCCCAAACAAATCTAATAAAGGACTAGGAGCCCAAAAAGTAATCATATAGCAGTAGAATTGCCATAGTGACAAAGGGTCCGCCTCTCTCCGCTGTGCAATCTTAGGCTTTAAAACTTGCCCTTCCTTGGAAATTATATCTGAAGGAAAAATATCTGTATTTGGCTGGATTCCAGTCGAAGAAGGATTAACGCTTACCCTAGTCTCTTTAGTCTTCTGAGCATAATAATGATGTGGATTTGAAGGATCATCAAATTGGTTTCTTTCTGGTCTTACCAATGAACCCGTTCTTTGAATGTAAGCTCCAGCATAGGAAGACGTTCTCAGCAAAGATTCATCATGGAAGATATAATGCTCGTCGGACATTTGCACCAAAAGTAATAAATTGCTGCTTCGAAGATGATATTTCCAGAGCCTTTTAAATTAATTTGGATACAACGTTGAACTCTATGGTCCTTGAGATTTTAATATTGTAGTTTTAATAATACCGTAACTAACCGTTGGTTGTTCACAAAACAGTCACTGTCAGATATTAGACCACGACTCGCGTCGATCATGCCCCAAAAGAAATAAAAAAAAAATCTGACGCAATTATGCTAAGAGATAACAGATTAGTATTTTAAAAGCTCAGCAATTGACTGGGTTATCTGCTCATTCTGCAATAGATTGTTAAGTATTAAAGTCAATTGTGCGATCGGTGGACAGATATTTTGTGTCATTTTTTAGATCCTTACGTTGGAACAGCGTCGGGGACTATAGCAAAAATGAATACTGCTCTCCTATACATAATGGCACAACTAAAGTATTAAAATGAGGGGAATTAATATTTATTTTAGGTTAAGAATTATGTGCATTTAAAGGTCATACTATTTTATGTAGTGATAGTTAGTAAAATATGTTATTACGAACTAAAAATCGGTTTTCTTGTGGAAAATACTAAAGAATCTGTTATCTTCGTACTCAGTCTTACGTTTCCAAGCTACTATAGCCCTTACTGCTTTCATTAAAACGAAGATGACAGACACCAGGAACTGGAAAGCAGTAAATGCAGTTACAGACCATAGTATAAATGCCAAATATTTGTTCCCGGTTGTCTGACGCACGTCGTAGGCTTCAGTTATTGTCATAACCAAAATCAAGTTTGACAGCATCCAGAACATAACAATTCTCGACCTAATGTCGCTATAGTGGTCCAACTTCATTTGGACCTCATCATAGGAGGTTTCCGTTATCTCCTTATTTTTTAGTCTAAGTTTTATTTCTTGGTATTTTTTATCAACATCCTGTGGCCATTCAGTTCCTTCAACAACCTGTTTACCATCTGGACCTTCCGCAATGGTAGCCTTAGATTCCACTACATCCTGCCCATAATCATCTATATAGCAGCCAGTACCCCATGTGTAATCATCGGTATTACAGAACGCAAATATCTGTAAAGTGCAAATAAAGCTTGGTAACATTAACAAATATTGGATAGTGCAGGTAAAAATATGCCATGGGTCAAAGTAGATAAATGAAGAAGCGACATAGAACACACTGGTTACAAGTAGTGATATCATATTATTCGCAAATTCGGAGCTTGGAGTTTCATGATGTTTTAGCGATTGTATTGCAAAGACAATACCGCATGTGAGAGAATATACTGAGCAAATAGCCAGTAATACCATCGATATTACAAATAGATGGCTACCTGCTCGAGGACGGTTCCCCATAGCAACCACAAACATCGCTGAAATTCCGCAAATAAACAAGTACTTGAAAATCGTCAACAAGACATCACCATGAGGAATGAGTTGGTTTACAGAACCCGCCAAATAATAAAATATTAGGTAGTAGTTCGCAACGCTAAACCAGACATGTAGCATGCGGTATAACTGGTACAGGAGCTTGATATGAAAGAAAACTTTCCTGGTTTTTGAATGTCTAGTATACCATATTTGGGGAAAGTGAGTTAGTGCATAGAATGCTGCAAACATAGATCCATTGAGCCAACGTCTGCGCTGTGAAATAAACGACGCAGGTGTATCAGGAACTGATGTCTGTCCCCGAGCTTCTTTAACGTATTTCAAAACCCAATTGGAGTTACGTTTAGCTATCAGTTCCCAACATAGTATCCTGCCTTCAGCGAGATACATATTGGCTGTAAAAATATTCTTTACCTTGCTATCAAGTTTCTCACCAAGGAAATAGGAGCTCAAAGGTCCTGATCCGTCTGCATGATTTTTTAAAGCAATATACCTGTAGGCTGATAAGGCACTTGGTAGAGCTGAAAGATATCCAAAGACGCTTTCTACCGGCTTATCGAGGATATTTGACATTTTATACTCGAAGTTCTGTGCACCCACCAACGGATTGAGCAATTTGTAACCAAGTTTGCCCTTCACAGTAGTAACTTGACCAGCAGCAGCAGCAACATTAGAATCCAGATCAAACACTTTCCATAAATGATATACTGCCGTATCATTTAGCCTTGTGCCGACATCAACTAAGATGACAACTCTAGGATCTAAAATTGGGCAAAATGCATTAAAAAGCCACCTATGCGAATTTATCTTGTTCACTCGTTGCTCTTTTAAACAAAACACAATTTGGCAGGGTACCACACTTCCACTTTTGTAATTTAGTGTCTCATCTATTGATACCTGTGTGGTCAATTCAAAAATATGCGCCTGGACAGGTTGACCATTAACAGATGACTTAGCCATATCCTCTTGATACACTCCTAGCGCACTCATATAATCCAGCGTACCGTTAGAAATGTGTGACCTGCCGTCACTTACAATTACTACCTGAATCTTTTTCCACCCATTCTTACCCCAAACGGATGACTTGCTACGTTTACATAAATGAGCAACATTTCTTTGGATAGAGTGTAACGTGGTTGCAAGGCTGTATTTGTCTTCATCAAAAAGCGTAACACATATAACGACCTGACACTCTCTATTCATTTCGGCCATTCTTAAGGTGTAGCCCTCTTCTACAAAGTCGTCAGGATTACTTGTACAGGCTGTGTATCTCATCTCAGAAAATTCATGAGAATTACCACACGGCAAAATTCCTAATAAGCCACTGGGGATTGGATTGTCTAATGTCAATATATTCTTCCGCTTCTCTGGAGGAGGGGCTTTTCTTACCTCTGATTGATAGCGCCTAGTGTATTCCCTTCTAGGGTGGTTCAGTTGAAAAATTGTGCTTCCAATGGTATCCCCGGAAAGGGTACTCTCTGTATCTACATTAATATTGGCAGAATCAGAAGTCGATCGGTCAGTAGAACTTTTAAAGGAAGCGGTAAGATTATTGCGCAATGGGCTTCCAAAGAATATAGAATCATCGTCATCTTCATCATCTGAAATATTAACGACCGCATGCTGCTTTCTATAAGGTGATTGTAACATATTAGCTTCATACCTGTTATTGGCGGTTACCGCATGAGGACTTTCAGCATTGAATATACTAGATCTCTGAGGAGAGTACCTTGCAGCCGCCCTGGATGGGGAGGATGGCGCACGATGAGGTGAAAGGTGAGCATTTGGCAAAACAGGTGGAATTGTGGGGGAGTTATACCTTAGTCCACCTGGATTAGCGTTATTAATAAATGCTCTTCTTTCTGCAGGTGATGCCGGAGGTGTTATTTCATCATTAAGGAAGGGGTTTACCGTCATTCCGTTATGCTACAAAGCGAATCAAACTAACTGCCAATCGAAAGTAAGCTGACGACCAATTCTAAATGAAAGCATCAAAGAACACTTTTTCTTTACGTACTTCGTCCTTGCATTTTAATGTAAAATGGTAATATACTCTTTTGGGCATAAAGTAAACATACATTTGGAAACTCTGAAATTGAAGAATAATAATATAAGCAATACTATTGACTCATGAATTTCTTCGATCTGAAGCAAAACCATATTTGGAACCATTTAAATTTCCCATATTGGTATTCTTTTATTGAATAACGACATTTTAGAAGGTATTCTTGATACACCTCAGTATATTAAGAAGACCGAACCATCTTAAAAAGGTTAACAAGATAATGCCCCTACGATATATAGAACTAGAAGAATCAATTGAACGCCCTCAACTTGAATAGCTTTCTTATGTGTATATATTATGGTTTTCAGGACTTTGTCGTACAGTAGCAGCTGGTTAAAAGGCTAAGCAATTTTTTACACTAGATTGTGACAATCAACTGCTCACTAAGAATTTAAGTTACGAGAAGAATACTGAAGTAACTCAAGATGCTCTCGAGGACCAAACTCATTACAGGCGCTACGCTCAATTTAAGTAGATCACTCTACTATCCGGTACTATCGCAAAAGTTTTTCTCAACGGTTCAGCCTCGACTTCAGACACCAACAAAAGAGCCTTCCACGAAAAGACCCCTAAGTAGAATTCCTATAGGAAGCAAAGAACCTCCTAGTAAAGTGAACAAAGCTGGCTCTATTGAGTTTGATACATGGAAAGGTTTACTTCTGTCATTCGCTATCGGAGGTGTCTTGGTATACTACTTTAGAAAAGAGAAGAAGAGATTAGAAACAGAAAAGGAAGCAGAAGCTAACAGAGGATATGGTAAGCCTGCTGTCGGTGGACCATTTGAATTAGTGGACTTCAATGGAAATGAATTTACTGAGAAGAATCTTCTAGGTGGGTTTTCCATTATTTATTTTGGTTTTAGTCGTTGTCCTGATATCTGCCCTGATGAATTAGACAAGTTATCTCTATGGCTAGATGGTTTAAAGCAAAAGGGAATTGAACTAAAGCCAATATTTATTACTTGCGATCCCGCTAGAGACTCACCTGAGATTTTGAAACAATATTTGAGCGAATTTCACCCTGATATTATCGGGTTGACCGGTACTTACGAGCAAGTAAAGAACGCATGCAAACAATATAGAGTTTACTTTTCAACCCCACCAAATATTAAGCCTGGTCAGGACTACTTGGTGGACCATTCTATATTCTTCTATTTGATGGACCCAGAAGGTAAATTTATTGATGTCCTAGGAAGACAGTATGATGAGAAAACAGGTATTGCTAGGATTGAAGAACATGTTAAAGCGTTTGTTCCCCAAGCTGAGCGTGTTAAAAGAAAAGAGAAATGGTATTCTTTCCTATTTAACTAATTGCTAGCGATGTAGCTCTTGTATATAACGTGGCTGTTTATTTCTAGGTCACATCTTTAACTGAATTACTTAAGAAAGAGTTCCAAGAGTTGTATAAAGCGACTATCATAATGGCTATTTATAAGTCGAGTACATGAATTCATATGAGTCAATGAGGATTAGTTCTTACCAGCACCTGCTCTGAAGTAGATAACATCACCGTCTTCTACAACGTACTCTTTACCTTTTTGTTGCATCTTACCTGCAGCTTTAATAGCATTGTCATCTTTGTATTCCACAACATCTTCGTACTTCATAACCTGAGCCAAAATAAAGGTGTTCATTAGGTCATTGTGGATGACACCAGCAGCCTGTGGGGCCTTAGTACCCTTTCTAATGGTCCATTCTCTAACTTCGTCAGCACCAGATGTGAAGAAAGAAATCAACTCTAGCTTTTCTCTCATTGTAGTGATGATTTTTGGCAAAGCAGATTGGACACCCAAGTTCTTACATTCCTCGTCAGCCTCTTCAAGGGACATGTGAGATAGTCTCTCTTCGAAGCAGACAGAGAATGGGATGATCAAATCGCCAGGAGAGTATTGGTCAACCCACTCCTTGATTTTCAACAAATGCTTGTTCTTTTTCCTGATGAAATCTTTCTCAGAGAGATTGATCAAGTAAATAGATGGCTTGGCAGTCAACAAAAACATTGAGTTAATGATCTCAACTTCCTTAGGAGACCACGATTGGTTTGCAACCCTTTGGCCGGATTCTAACAACTCAATAATCTTCTTCACTAGGATAGCCTCTTCCTTCTTTTGCTTAACTTCAAGGGATTGACCACCTCTTTTTGTTATCTTATCAATAGCCTCCAAATGTTTGTTGGCGAATTCAATATCCTTTAATCTCAATTCGGTGTTGATAATTTCCAAGTCTCTAACTGGATTGACGTCACCTTCGATATGGATAATTTCAGCATCGTCGAAACAACGAACAACTTGATAGATGGAATCAACAGCTCTAATGTGGGACAAGAAAGAGTTACCTAGACCTTCACCTTTACTTGCACCTCTGGTTAAACCTGCAATATCATAAACAGTCAAATGAGCTGGAACTTTAGAAGCAGGATTATAGATTTCACATAATTTCTCAAATCTTGGAGATGGGACAATAACACGAGCCTCTTCTGGATCAATAGTAGCGAAAGGATAGTTGGCTGGGTTACCCAATGGACATCTTGTAATTGCTTGGAAAAAAGTTGATTTACCAACGTTCGCTAAACCGACAATACCAGCTTTTAAGTTATTACCAGGGCGGCCCAATAAAACCTTTTTCTCTTCAACTTGCTTCTTTGGTGGCATTATGTCTTAAAATTATTAGTGCAATTAATACTGGTTCTTATTAGGTAAAAATAACCAAATTTAATTGAAGGACTAGTGTATATGTCTGATTTTTTGTTAAATCAAAAAGGTTCTTCAAGTATTAAATTCATGTTGCTTATGAAAATTTTTTTAACATGCTGAAATTTATTTATGATCTTAGAGCAGTACCGATTGCGACTTTCTAATAGAAGACGTAAACGATGGCTCCTATCTAGTTCTTTTATCTTCAAACTATGAATTGGTGTTCAAGGCTTCTAACTACATTACTACCCAAATGTTCTGCTGTCTAGGCCTAAAGGGTTGCCAATTAGCGTAAAAAAATCTTCGGTAGAGAGAACGGATACTACTCAAACATTTCAAAGCTATATGGTAGTATAGTACACCAATCCCGCACTATACACAGTCTGCACCATAAATTTGACGTAATGTAGCTACTGGGGTGCCAGTCGACGCCATTTTTGTATATAAGCACGTGACCTATAGGTTTAGCCGCTAAGTAGCTCCAGCGCTCACAACTAGGCAGGGAAAGGCCTCAATCCGATCTCCTGGGAGCTGATTGTTACTACGTATTTTGGCAAGCCCTCATTTCCCTTGCTGCTTAACTTATCGCGATTGCCTATAGGAAGAAAATAAAAAAAGTACTTAAGAAGCGAAGAAATACAACTTCCACTTCCCACCCACAATACTCCAGCAAGCAGCAACAGCTGTTAAAGTTCTTGAAGGGCGGTTAGCACGGTAAAGGCAGTCTACATCAGCCAATCAGAGGATTGGCAGGCTACCGTACACATACTACAAAAGCCCAATTCTTAAATTTTAGAGGGTAGATTAATATATGCAATGATGAGTATGTGAAACCTTTCTTATGCTAGATAGTATCTGAAATTTTTAATGATTGGTGGTTTGAACATTGGGAATCTCTCTGAGAGCATATATTTCTTCCTCTAATAGATGTAGTTAATATCCAAAAAAAGGCTTATTAGTGAGATATATATTTGCACAAATATACCATTAAAGACAAAGTTACACTAATCTAGAAAGTAAGCATACCGTTAAAGAAAAGCTACCGTTCTAGCAAGCAAGCTGGGATAAAAAGTCGATTTCAACAAAGCGGTAATGTACATAGGAAATACCACATGACATGGAATTCGCTTAGATACCCATCTTGGTTCTTCTCCAGTTTCTTCTCTTAGCGTTGTAACGGATGGTGTTGTTGGTCTTCAATCTGAACCATTGTGGCAATGGTCTGTTTTGGTTCTTAGCCTTAGCCAACTTTTGCTTGATCTTGAAGGACTTCTTAGCCTGTAATAATATCGTTAGTATAAGCCCTCTCTGTAATCTTTCTTGCAGCACTCAATGTCTATGTGACGCTTATGCGACAATCACCCATAAGTCGACCGTCAGCAGTCAACACCGGCCGTTCCTTAGTACATTTGAGTTGCCCGCAACCAGTTGATTAACACTTCTTAACACTTCTAACATACAGCCATCTTTGATTATTGTCTTTACTGTGCTTTCGCGCTAATTATGGTGGCAAACTCACTTCAGTATCTTGTTTTTTAGTTAGCAGATGCCATACAAACTGGCGCCACCCTGCGAGTAGAAAACTCGGAGGGCATTAAGCGACGCAAAACACCACACACCCACACACCCCATTTTGGAGCCTTTGAAAGACAGCATGTAAACCCATACATTACACTACTACGGACAACAGTCATTCGGTTTACCGTGAAATTTTCGATTTTCGCTATACGCGCTAAACTCACGCTTCTTTTACAGGTAACATGACATGAATTTTGCAATATCCATCATTACTTGGTTAGAGGTTTAATAGGCTATTCGAATTTTTGTTTTAGGAATATCAACAAGTAACAATGACCAGAACCTCTGTACTAGCAGATGCTTTGAATGCCATCAACAACGCTGAAAAGTCCGGTAAGCGTCAAGTCTTGATCAGACCATCCTCCAAGGTGATCATCAAGTTCTTGCAAGTTATGCAAAAGCACGGTTACATTGGTGAGTTCGAATACATTGATGACCACAGATCTGGTAAGATTGTTGTTCAATTAAACGGTAGATTGAACAAGTGTGGTGTCATTTCCCCAAGATTCAACGTTAAGATTAACGATATGGAAAAGTGGACTGCGAACTTGTTGCCAGCTAGACAATTCGGTTACGTTATTTTGACCACCTCTGCAGGTATTATGGACCACGAAGAGGCTCACAGAAAGCACGTTGCTGGTAAAATCTTGGGTTTCGTTTACTAAACCTACTATTGCTCTTTGCGTGCATAGATAGAGTTGTGTACTGTGTAATTTAATACAAACAGTGTATTCATTTATTATTATAGTGCTATTAGAACTCGTTTAAAGAACTGATCAGAAATAAAGTAGTTTGGTTGAAAAAAGATGTGGAGTTACAATATATGATATACATGTATAGGAGCTATATATGCACAGAAGTGGGAAGCTGAAAACCAAACAAGATAACTTGCAAGGAATTCACAATCTTCTACCTCTTCTACCACCCTTCTTTCTGGTAGAGTCGGATGGAACTGGGGTAACGTCTTCGATACGACCGATTCTCAAACCAGATCTAGCCAAAGCTCTCAAAGCGGCTTGACCACCTGGACCTGGAGTCTTGGTCTTGGTACCACCAGTAGCTCTGATCTTGACGTGGACAGCGGTAATACCGACTTCCTTACACTTAACCGCAACGTCTTGAGCAGCCAACATCGCAGCGTATGGAGAAGATTCATCTCTGTCAGCCTTGACCTTCATACCACCAGTAACTCTGGCGATGGTTTCCTTACCGGACAAATCAGTCACGTGGACGAAAGTGTCGTTGAAAGAAGCGTAGATTCTAGCAACACCAAAAACTTGGGAAGCGTCACGGTTTTGAGCCATGTCTGTTAATCGTTTAGTTAGTAAATGGAGACTCCACGGAGCAACCTATCTAGTTAGTTCTTAAAAAAAACAGCTGACTATTCTTCTGCAATAGTTGCAATGTGCTCATTGGCTCACTAGCAGATTTCGACTGTGAATACGACGTGAACAATCCTGATCATAAGCACTGCATATACCTGAGACACGCGCATTATATGAAGCGGCTTTTCACAGCAAATGAGAGATTCAAATTTCGCTGGTGCTATGCAACAGCTACTTTACAGTCTTGGACTTGCCCACGCAGTGAACATGAAGTCCAAAACATCTCTCAACACTCCCAATGGGGACTCGACTATAAACAGTTGTTTTATCCGTAAAACGATGCTTAAGATCACGATGCGCCAAACTCACCTTAACAGGAAATTGAAAAAGCCATTAATGGTTTTCTTATGAACAACTAAACGGTTTTAAGCAGGATACCACCCCTCACGTACCTTTAGCCATTCTGGATGATTTCGTTGGTTACTTGAATGTTCAGAACGCTACAGTTGCTCAAGATTTCAGTTTTATAGTTTTGGTTTTTTCACAGAGTCCGCATCGGGGGGGGGGAAGGAAAAATCAAAATTCAAATGTATGGGTGCGGAACCCATACATCTTAACAGTCACAAGACCATTCGCCCTGTCGGCGGCTCCCGTGCCGTAACCCTTATGCCAGAAAGCTATTCACTAAGTGAGTGGATTATTTACGATTGGATACTCGCACTAAAGGCCTTCATAACTACGTTTCTACTTGGTTGGTTTGTAAATACATATGTAAGGCCCCATATGAGGAACATGCACGTGGTGTAATTCGTGTAGGATCCAAATACCGTGGCAGGCTAATAAAACGTTGATCTCGAACAGGTTGTAGAGAAGATATTGTCTGAAAGATTGGCAATAAACACCGTCACAAATCCACTACAATAATACCTGTTCTTGGAATGTACAGGGTATTAAAACAAACCTGAACTAACAGTGCTAAGTAGATTAACAGATTACCAGTGAAAAAATTTATTTAACCATAAAACATAAGACCGGGTAACCAGTAATTTCATTAGTACCTTGGATATTATAGGGTTTTCGGTACTATATAAACTTCGTGGGCTAATTGGTGATGTACGGTGTCAATACGATGTTCAACGTCCTATACCTGCTTGCGTTTATACCATTCCTATGCTCTGCCGTTACAATTAAAGGCAGGCTAGACATATCACCTAAAGATATCACTCATGAGACTGTTGTTCGATCTAGTTTTAAACTGTATCAAGTCGGAAATATCACAGGGACTCCATACAAGGCTCAGGCGTATTTGAAAGATATACATGGCCACTTTGAATTTACAGATGTGCCTATTGAGGCTGGTAGCACTCCTACATATTATCAGCTGGTGCCGCAATCACTAGACTACAATTTAAAGCCTAATAGAGTACTGATAGAGATTATCAACAATGGCAATGAGAACAATGTTACCATCAATGCTTATCAAAATATATTTGGAAAGGAGCATTTTCCATCTCCTGACATTATATATCCGGATGAATTACAGAAGCTAGATGTTGACCCGGATATTGTTATAACATACGTACAAGCGGTGCCCTGGAGGTCATATTACGTTTCAAGGAATCCTGGCATGTTCAGTAGCGGTCCACTTGCCAGTATAGTGAACTCCAAATACAAATTGGCGGCAGTTATTACGATAATCGCCTTGATGCTGCTTCCGATTTTGGTGGAGAAATTCGATCCGGAAGTTGCGCAGGCCGTTAGAGAACAGAAGTTAACCAAGGTTAAGGAACAGTACGGGAAATAGGTGTTCAGCTTTTATGTAACTGTAGCTTCATTAAATATAAAAAGGTAGTTGAGGACACTTTGCTATGATTTATTCCGACATTTTAATTTTGCTTTGTAATTCATTGCTCGTGCGGCTAAAGTAACCGCTTTTAGTATTTTATCCCTTGATTGAATTCTACATATTTATGCCACGATTAAAAGCGATTAAACAATCCCACCGAACCGCATGAACTTTCAGAAAACTATTTTGATAGCAACTAATGGTTAATGGTACCAGAAATTTGGCCGAGCTGCTGGATGAATTGCTTGATTTGAGCTTCGAGAAGGGCGAAGGAGAATCAAAACAACATATTTTACGTGAGCTATTAACAAATCTCCACATTGACGGGAATACAAAGGATTCAATCAGAGAATACATTGAACTCGAGTTTGCTGAGAAGCTTACTAATTTGGGAGCCGCGGTAAGGGACTTCAAAAATAATTATGATGCTTGGAGAGAATTTATAAAGTATGAGTACGATGAGAGCACTCGAACGGGTTATGCAGTTGCACTACAACTTGTGATATTGCTGATAAGTAACTCACTTCTCAATAAACAGTTATTTGCAAATGAGTTCGGGCTTAAAGGCGATTTAAAATTAAGGCTCGATACGTGTGAAGATGAAATCGTATTGATAAGACTAAGGGAGCTCTATTATGATGTTCTTTCAGTATCAGCAAATCCGATTGATTTACTTATTTTATACACGGATATTGATAGTAATAGGTCTTCAAAACTTAATGTATTGAACCACCTTGCGGAAGGGCTAACGGAGCCGTACTTACAATCCTACCTTCAATTTGAGAATTGTTATTATATGTTTTTCCTGGAAACAGGATTAACGTCATTCACTATAGATATATGGTTAGAGTTGTTGAATGTAAGCTCGAACCGAATCCTGACTATTGCGGGCAATATATGCGTCGAAGTAAAAGAAGGCGTACTTTATGTTACAAATGATGAGTTTATCATAGCCATGTTCGATGCGTTTGACTTCTCCCTATTGACAATTTATCATGTGGCACTTGTATTTGACGGTATTCAATTAACTCTTAACATTGATGGTAACAACGTACAATCTGTAAACCTAATACAGAGCGAAATTAATGTATTTGACAGGTTGGAGCTTGGCTCAACAAATTCATCGTTTAAGCTTTACAGAATCACTATATGGAAAAATGATCTTTCGGGTTCAATGCTAAAGCTGATTCATAAGATGGGACTACTATGGTGTGTGAATGAAGATTGGGCTCCTTTTTACGAAAACCTGGCTTTGGGAGGAACACAACACATGGTAGATTATACTCAATTCAGGAGTCTTGCGGAAAGTAATATATTAGATGACCGGCTAGCTAGGACGTGGATTGCTACGTTAGAGAGAGACTCTGCTAGCTATACGCTTTCACTATCCGATGATAATGCTGCTGAGTACAGCAAGTGTCTCTATTATAAAAGCAGTGATATTTTATCGAACATGAACGCCATATTTGCGTTGAGAATAGTTATCATTCTCATATGGGAAGCAAGCGAGGTGGGCTTTATCTATGGGCTGCTAGAACATCTTTTTATTTTACTAAAGTGTAGAAGTTTGAAAAGACAATTTGAATCAGAGTTTGGATATACGCTATTAAGTCACTTGTTAACTGGTAGTTTATCAGAGAAATCTGGAACTGCCATGTCAATTGATTTCTTAAATTTAATCCTAGGTTTTTGCGGCTGGCGTAACGATGATCCGTCATTATCAATGATATCAAATAAAGATGCATACAAGAAGCTAGTTATGAATTTAGGGTTATGGGCGAATGGAGCATCTATATCACAGGAACAATGTGAGATTTTAAGGTTTCTGCTATTCCAGACTGATTGGATACAACACTCCAACTATAGTGAATACAATAAATTGCAGATAAAGGATTTGAAAATAATTGAAGCGTTTACTATCCAACAGCATTTGCTTTACTCTGAAGCAGGGAAACAAAATATTATTAACAATTTACGCCCGGATTTGGTAAACTTTTATGCATCTTTACTACAGACTGATTTAACCCATAAGGATATTGCATATCTTTTACATTTTGTATACTACGAGCTGAAAAGCTACCATTTTGAGAGTGCGGATATTGTGCTCAATTCAATTGATAAAGTACTCCTAAAAGCTCTAAAAGAAGATGACCAAATTATGGTGGGAAAAATATGCAACTCAATTCCACTTAAAATTCTCATGGTAATAATAAATGAGGGATCCATCGGTGAATCTCTAACTGTAACAGGCCTTTCGCTCCTCTTTAAATGCCTTTCAATCCAGCATAGCGCTCATAAGTCCTTTGCAAAAAGTGGTGGATATTTGCTGTTATTGTCGATTTTAAAGTCCACTGCTTATTTTAGACTTGAGAAGATCGTGAAACTGCTGTTTTCGATATCAGTAGGCCAGGCGATTGATCCAAATAGTCCAGATTATGATAGAACAGCTCACCTGGAAGGAACGGATATTTCCCATATAGCAATTGAAGTCCATGCTTTGATACTCTCTTTCTTCCAACATTTTGTTGATCGTGGAGTTGAAGAAGCTGTTATCGAACGCTTAGAATCTAGCATTTGCTCATATATTTCCATGTTAAAAGAATCCGCAAATGGAGGAAACTTTGAAACTCTATTATTTGACCCTAATGCATCCCCTTTGACTGAGCATCTTTCAAATTTATTGGTTAGTTTACAAGCCTCACCGCATAAGCACTTACATCGCAAGTCAGCGGCCTGCATAGTTGAGTTCATGGCAAATAATGTTCTGCGACACGTAAAGCAAGATCACAGTTTAGTCTTTTTAGATTACTTGCGCGGAATTTTATCCATGAAAGGTGCGAATGAACCCTACACTGGAAAGAAGACCTCCAACAAGCATATTAACTACATCAAGCCATTTATTTGTATGGAAATTCTTCCTATTGTTTTGGAGAAGTTTCTAGAGCCGCAATTTATCTTAGAAGCTCAACTTCAACAAACGCCCTCAGTATTTAAGAATATTATAGGTATTTTTGAAGAAGTTCAGGCTTTATTATGTTCATTTTTACGCGATCCAGAGGAATATTTGAGGCTACAAAAGTGTGGACTGACCTTATTAGATGTTGTAAAGGATTGCAGCATTACTAACCCGAAACAATCCGATGTTAGTAAGCTTATCCAACTTGTGCAATCTGTGATGTACAACTTCCTATATCTAATTATGAATCAGCAGCTAGGGTTATCTGAAGTGCAATGGACTGAATTCCTTAAGAGACTACTGTTTTTTCAAGAAGCATTATTTGGAATGAAAACCAGTAAAGTTGAAAAGGATTTTTCATCTATATGTATGGTATTTTTGATATATTGTATCCAAAAGCTTCCCGGAAATGAAAATGTGGTATTAGCCGTCAGCTGTTTAAGGACCATAATAGTTCATCATGAAGGTAAATTGCGTTCGGTTGCATATATTTTAAGTCGGTCGCACAGAGAAACAATCTCTGGGTATCTTTCTCAAATTATGGCGTCAAATGACGATGAGGTAATTAGAAGTTTACAGTCACCTAAAGCAACGGCTAGCTTTGATCCCATTTATTCGGAATTCCTTCAGAATACACTTGTTAAAAAGGTGACTATGAATGATAGTAATGAATTTTCTTCCAAAGGCGCAGCGTATGAATCCTTGCTGCAAATAAAGTCAAGTGTTATGGAGAACGTTTTGATTGAAACGCAGAATATTTACAACATCTTCAAGAAAGATAACGCTTTATTTGCACAGAAAATAGTGAAAAGTGAGTCGAAAAGAGTTTTAAATTTTATTAATGATCTTGAAGGAGATCTGATCCATTCTCATCAAAAGATGAATGATTTGAAACTTGATACCGAAAAGTTCAAAAAGCTTCATGGGTTTAGCAGCACTTTCAGACAAGAATGGTCTTTGGACGCATGTGAAGACTATAATCGTATGAAAAAGCGGCTGGTTTCATTATACCTCAATCCACTTGAAAATAGCGACAATCAACAACTGGTAACTGACAGGACTATAACGCCTAATAGTCAATCAAATCAAATAAAATACTACCATGGCGGAATAGTGCCTTCTAAATTGGTTCCAGATATAGAGAAGCTTGATATTGCCAATAAAGATACTGAGGATAATAACCGCAAAGTTCTAAGAAGTTTAAAAAGCGGCGATAACATTAGGCGAATATGGAATTGCACCAGAATAACAGGACTCAATTTAACGGAAGGAATATTAGTGTTGGGGTCTTACCATCTTTACTTCATCGAAAATTATATCTTTTCATCTAAGGAGAAGAAAGTTTGTAACTTAGCAGATGTTCCATCTTCAGCGCGTGATGTCACAGCACGTCTGATAGCAGGTACAACAGAGTCATCAATCAAAAATGAAAAAGAGAGATTAATAATTTCATGGGAACTTGCAAAATTAGTGATTTTGATTAAGCGCCCATTTTTACTTCGGGATGTTGCAATTGAGTTCATTTTTGAGCACGGTAGGAGTTGCCTTGTAACTTTTTCAAACACGACTGTAAGAGATAATGTTTACAGACATATGGATAAGGCATTCAAGGGAACTGAGATGGATCCTGTATTATTTGAAACTTTAAATGGTGTTAATCAGCGCACATATGAAATCGGTTTTAAAAATGGTATATCTGCAGCTACATTGTCAACAAAGTTTGCGAGCGTGTTTTCACCAACAGCAAACTTAGTGGATACTTTGCAGTCATTGAAATTATGGAGAAATGGGTATATTTCTAATTTCTATTATTTAATAATCGTTAACACCCTGGCTGGAAGAACATTTAACGACTTAACACAATATCCGGTGTTTCCATGGGTAATAGCTGATTATACAAGTGAGGAACTTGATTTAAGTGACCCTAAGAGCTTTAGGGATTTATCAAAACCGATCGGTGTACAGGACAGCACCATAATGCAACAATTTGTCGAGAGATACGAAGCTTTGTCGGCCTTGGAGGACGATAATTCTCCACCATTTCACTATGGAACTCATTACTCTTCAGCAATGATTGTTTCTTCATACTTGATTCGTTTGCAACCATTTGTGGTTTCATACCTTCTGCTGCAGGGAGGAAGATTTGGCCCGCCCGATAGAATATTTAACTCCATTGAACGGTCGTGGAAATCAGCTTCGAGCGAAAATACTACCGATGTACGTGAACTAATACCAGAGTTTTTCTATCTGCCTGATTTCCTAACAAATGTTAATGACTATGAATTCGGAAAGCTACAATCAGGCGAACAGGTTGGGGACGTTATTTTACCTCCTTGGGCGAAAAATGACCCCAAGATTTTTATCAGCAAGAACCGAGAAGCACTGGAAAGTCCGTATGTATCTGAAAACTTACACAAATGGATTGACCTAATATTTGGTTTTAAGCAAAAAGGCAAGGAAGCTATTGAATCGGTAAACGTTTTCAACAGGTTGAGTTATCCTGGTGCGGTTCACTTAGATAGTATAAACGATGAAAATGAGCGCAGAACAATTACTGGCATAATCCACAATTTTGGCCAGACACCTCTTCAATTATTTGACTTGCCGCATCCTCCAAGGAATTTTAGAGGAATTCGCCAGTTAGGTAATAGTTTCTCAGATACTCTACGGCTGCCTGATTCATCCGTCAGGATGACATCAGCAATTGACGACCAAAGTACAATTGCATCCGTTGAGCTTAGCTACAGTCATAACCAGCCTCAATGGACTGGATATTTTCATGATACTATTGCATTACTTGGTACTACTGCAAGGGTAACAGAACAAACGTCTCTTTTGGTAGGAAATAAACTTTTCAAGAACATGCATTCCACCACTATTACATCCTTAGCTAATTATCATGATCACTATTTTATCACAGGAGATGATATTGGAATATGCAAGCTATGGAAAGCCAGTGTCACTGGTGACAGTAGTCATGTTGAGCACGTTAAGAATTTTTATGGTCATTTTAGCGAAATCAAAGAAATTGTTGCAGCTAAAGAATATAACACGTTCTTAACGCTTGACACTTCGGGAGCTGTGTATACTTGGGATATTTTAAATGGTGATGTCATCCAAACTATTACAGAAAAGGCAACTCATGCGTCTTTATCTGGAAGCACCGGCAATATTGTAACTGCAACAAAAGATGGTAAAGTTACAGTTTATGATTTGAATGGTACCAAATATACAAGCATAGCATTAGAAGAGAGGATTACGGCCATCTCATTTATGAGTTTTAATAATATTGATGCATCAGAGAAAAGGCATATGTACTGGAAAGAAGAAGACATTGTAATTGTAGGAAATGATGCGGGCAAAATAGGACTATATGAATTGACAAATAGGTCTGGCAAGTGGGATTTAATCCGTTTACAGTCAATCCTTTCAGGCAAGGAGAATAAAATAACTGCAATATCATCAAGAATTAGAACTAAAGAACAGACTTCGGACTCCTCCGAAGTCGCCGAAGTAACCCGTGCAGAAATAGCTGCAGGAGACTCGCAAGGATATATCCATATTTGGATGTGATTATAGATGTGAGATATAGTTTATTTTCTAAATTTATTAACAGAAATGAAAGCTAGATGCATTAAAAAGTGTTTATTATAATTTTTATTAGTATTAATTCTTTATTATTTATCGTTCCCTTTATACCGATAATTGTCTAATTGAACCCTTTAGACAATCAATCTCTTAAGTAATTCAACCTTTGATACTTCGTCGTGAAACTCTTTTTCATCAACGGTACATTTTATCAACCTGACCAACTGCTTGGCCTTTTTTCCATGCTTGCCCTTTTCTATGGATACAACTCCACACATCTCCAATGCATCACAACTCTCCAAGAACTCTTTTCTTTTCAATGGGTTAATTGCAACAGTTGATGACAAAAGCTTCGAATAGTAGTCGTATGCGTCATCAATTGAGCACCTTCCTTGGTCTGCAGCATAGTTCTCCCTATTAACTAGTGCGCATAATACCATTTTCTGCTGCATGTTTAACTTTGAAATTCTTGATTTTGTAGAAGAGTTGTCCATGTATGTGGAGAATACCTTCGCTACATGCGTCAACGTCACCCGAACCACAGGCTGTGACGAGCTACTGCGTATAGACTCAAGTTCCGCAATGTCAATGCTATTCCTTAAAACATCGAACAGCTTCCTTAGATCCCCTGTGTTGCTCGAGCATTTCTTTGCAGCAAACTTGATGGCCATGGGCTGTATAATACATTCGCTCTCATCCACCATCTTCAATTTACTATTGACGATCTCAAACATTTGCTCAGACGTGTAAGGGGAGAAGTTAACGATATGAGGCAAGAAGTCTGACGCCAACATTAGTCTATTCAAAAACCGATCCTTTATATCCATGCTGTTCGCAATGCCGACCAACGTAAACCTCACAGATGGCATTTTCGCGAGCAGAAACAGCTCCACTATGATCTTTCTGGCGTTGGTGTCATCCAAGCGAGATGTCAGCAACTTATCCATTTCGTCTAATACAACAACAAAAGCTGTATCACGATGCTTCTCCAAGAACTCCTGTAGTCCCCCCATAGTATTAATGCCACCATCACCACAACCTGCAGCACTCAGTTGTTCGTGAATTTTAGACCAGATAGCCTCAGGTCTTCTTAATGCAATACAATTCAAAGTGATCACGCTGACCTTTCGATAGTCTCCAGGAGCCACTTCGTAATGTAAGGTGTTCGCTAAACCTTGATCCAACACCCGGGATTCCCCATCAGTTCCACCCTCGATGTCATCCTTAAACTTCTTCTTCATCAAGAGCTCTAACTGTGCCGTCTTTCCAGTACCAGGTGGTCCCGTGATATACAACGAGTTCCCGTGATCTGATGCAATTGTGTCCTTTAGAAACTTTTCAATCGCCAAGTACTGCTCTTTTCTTGTAGGAAGCCATGGCGCCGCAACATTAACAACCGAGGACCTTTGTAAAACCGATTTTGTCCTTGAATAAAGTGAACATTCACCAAATACCAACCTTCTTGGCTCTATTATCACATCATCATTCTCAATGGCGGCTACCTGTTTAACACATATATCCTTCTTCTCAGGAGAAGTTGGAGGTGTACACAAACCATGAAACCTCTTCAAAGGAGGTGCTTCATCTTCAAAAGGTAATAAAGTCCTTTTAGTTCTTGATAACATTTATATTATATATATCTGTTATACCTTCAGCACCTGACAATATGTTAAAACTTCCAGACTAAAAGTTTAAAAATGTTATGAGAACTAAAAACTAGCTAATGTAAGTTCTAATAAGTACTATTTTAAATCTTAGATCATTTGCGAATTCATCGTAAGTAGCCAGTGGCAACCGTTGTTCACGTAAGTTTTGACAGCCCTATCTCATAAAAGGTTCCCATTATTTACGCGAACCAGCAGCCTTATTTTTGTTTATACGCGTTAGGATTATCACCAACTTAGCTTTCCGAAAAGGGTAATACCGTGCGGGACGACAGCCACGTGACTGTTCATTTTCTAATATCACGTGATAGTCAATCACGTGACGAGAAGAGTCGTTTCTTTTGCGGGCATCGCCTGAAAAATTTTCTGACGCTCTGGTTTTATTATTGAGATGAGGAGAGAGAGAGATTGTGAGAATCATTGTTTGCTAGAGGGCAAAGATCGATATATATTCAGGTTATCATGGCTCCTATCGAATATCTGCTATTCGAAGAACCAACTGGTTACGGTATCTTCAAAGTTAAGTTACAGAAAGATGACGTTGGTTCAAACTTGAAGGAAGTTCAGAAGCAAATTAATGACTTTGGTTCTTTCACCAAGTTGGTTGAACAAGTTTCTTTTGCTCCATTCAAGGGTGCTGCACAAGCTCTAGAGAATGCTAATGATATTTCTGAGGGTTTGGTTTCTGAACACTTGAAGGCTGTCCTAGATTTGAATCTTCCAAAGGGATCTTCCAAGAAGTCAGTTACTTTAGGTATTTCCGACAAGAACTTGGGTCCTTCTATTAAGGAACACTTTCCATACGTTGACTGTATTTCTAATGAACTTGCCCAAGATTTGTTGCGTGGTGTGAGATTGCACGGTAGCAAGTTGTTGAAGGATTTGCAACCTGGTGATTTGGAAAGAGCTCAGTTGGGTTTGGGTCACGCTTACTCCCGTGCCAAGGTTAAGTTTTCTGTGCAGAAGAACGACAACCACATTATCCAAGCGATTGCTTTGTTGGATCAGTTGGACAAGGACATTAATACTTTTGCGATGAGAGTCAAGGAATGGTACGGATGGCATTTCCCAGAGTTGGCCAAGTTGGTCCCCGATAACTACAAGTTTGCGAAGTTGGTGCTTCAAATTAGAGACAAGTCCTCATTGAACGAGGACTCTTTGCATGATTTGACTGCAATTCTAGACGACGACTCTGGTATTGCTGAAAGAGTTATTAGCAACGCTGTTATTTCTATGGGTCAAGACCTATCTGAGATTGACATGGAAAACGTTTGTGTTTTTGCTGAGAGAGTTGTTGGGTTGGTTGACTACAGAAGACAGTTGTACGAATACTTGTCTGAGAAGATGCACACTGTTGCTCCTAACTTATCAGAGTTGATTGGTGAAGTCATCGGTGCTCGTTTGATCTCACACGCTGGTTCTCTAACCAACTTGTCCAAGCAAGCTGCTTCTACAGTGCAAATTCTAGGTGCCGAAAAGGCCCTTTTCAGAGCTCTTAAGACCAAAGGTAACACTCCAAAGTACGGTTTAATTTACCACAGTGGTTTCATCTCCAAGGCTAGTGCTAAGAACAAGGGTAGAATATCAAGATATTTGGCTAACAAATGTTCAATGGCCTCCAGAATCGACAACTACTCTGATGAACCTACGAATGCTTTCGGTCAAATATTGAAGAAGCAAGTTGAGCAAAGACTAGAGTTCTATGCCACTGGTAGCCCCACCTTGAAGAATGAAATTGCCATTCAAGAAGCTATGAAATTGTTTAACAAAGACAAGCCAGAACCTGTACAGACTTCTAAGAAGAGAAAATTAGCAGAGGATGAGGAAGATGAAGAAGACAGCGACAGCGACAGCGAGAAGAAGGAGAAGAAGCAAAAGAAAGAGAAGAAAGAAAAGTCAGTAAAGAAGGAGAAGAAGGACAAGAAGGACAAGAAAGACAAGAAGGAGAAGGTCGAAAAGGTCGAGAAGGTTGAGAAGACTGAGAAGAAGGAGAAGAAGGAGAAGAAGGAGAAGAAAGACAAGAAAGACAAGAAGGAGAAGAAGGATAAAGCGGAGAAGAAGGAAAAGAAGGTGAAGAAAGATAAGAAGAAGGATTAAGCGAATAAAATGATTGATTTAATAAACTATCCTGCATGTACATTTAAGAGATAATAGCTTTTATACCACAGTCAACAAGGTTCCCTATTTGATCTAATAGAGATAAAATACATATATTAAAATTGTCGGACCGGTATACTATTTAGTTATATATTAACCCTTTCTTTAACAAATTGTGAATTAAATTTAGCCTATTTTAGTCAACTAATCTTACTATAGGTACAGACCACCCTGGAATTGCGATCCAGCATGCATTTTCCAGCAGTTATAGGTCGACGAAACGTAGTCAGCCGGCTGTGACAATGTGCTTGCCATATGTCCAATAAGATCATCTACAACCGCGATATTGTGCTTTTCAAAACCGTTTGGGCCTTCACTTTGTACTAAGATATAACTGTCCTTCGAATCAGGTCCACCACAATGCCCTAATAACGATAATACTAAAGCAGCGACAGCCCCTTTAATGAACTCAGGTGGCTCCAATTCCTCTAGAGATTTCACACCAGTGACATGATCAGAGTTAACCAGAATTGTAAGCGATGAGGTAGCTTCTCGTAGAACCTTAGCTACGATTTCAGAAAGATAATTATGCAAAATTGGCGGATATTTCATGTCATCTTCTAATACTATCACAATAAGGGTGTCATTATATTCGTATAACTTGTAAGACAAACAAACCTCTTTTGCAGTAGGCTTCGACTCAACTTCGTAAAATTGTCCATTAAGATTATCCTGCACATCCCTAGAGCTTGCACCGACATTTTGCTTTAGAGTAGCACTAATTTCACTTATTTCTTGTAGATGTATAACATCCGGAGGAAAGAGCCAACTCATAGAGTATGGCACAACAAAACCTTTCGAGTACTTCCTAGTAATCTCATTAGAGATATTAACCTCTGGTTCGGCGTTTAAAAGCAGCGAGTTGGGGTCCGAATAGTTGATTGAATCAACCTGGTGTCTAGGAATATGGTCAGAATACCATTGTTTAAACTGTAGCACTAATGTTAGTATATGGAAAGCCCCAAAGAAGATAAAATGCCACTAATATAACATACAATCATTGCGATATACTTGAAAATCAATAAGTGGTAGAGATCTTTTCTTTATTTTAAGTTAGTTGTTAATATTTAGTTAGTACATGCTCACATATACTTTCTACGTTAGAAAAAGTGCAATACATCACAAGCTTTTAGCGAGCGTACACAGCATTTTGTCTTTAAAACAATACAAATAATAGTAACCTAGACTCTCGGAATCTCGCAATGTCTTCTGATCAAGCTGCTACGGAATATAATCAGCTACAAGGCGAGCTGGAACAGCTAATTGTCGCCAGACAAAAGCTTGAAATACAACTGCAGGAAAATAAAATTGTTAATAAGGAACTGGACGCATTGAAGGACGAATCAAAGATCTATAAGCTCACTGGTGGCGTGCTACTTCCTGTAGAACAGGATGAAGCGCGCTCGAATGTTACCAAGAGACTAGAATTCATTGAAGCTGAGATCAAGCGCTGCGAAGACAACATCAGAAATAAGCAGGAGAACGTTGAAAAGGCGAAGAACGACCTCTTGAAAACCATGCCAAAAGCCTGAACTTCTGAAAAGCATATTTAGGTAACAGGAAATTGCCATGTATATCATTTTGTGCTATATGTATCTATATAATATAAGTCAGTCGTCTCATCCTCGAGAAAGCTGGGACTTAACCAAGTTGATGCTCATCATGAGCTGGAACCAGGCAAACTCCTCGACGTTATTGTACATAGTGCCCATCTCTTCAACCTGGCGCAGCCGGGTCCTGGCGAAGTCCATCGTTTCCTGGAAACCTGGCGATTTATCTCTCGTCATGAACAGGTTCGTTGCCACATACGCCATTGACACCGCCATGCGCTTCGAGTACCACGCCAAGTCGTTGTGGTCCTTCTCCACAGAGAAGTAGATCATATCATCCGACAGCTGAAACAGCTCAGGCAGACCAGTATCAACCAAAAACTGTCCTGGGACAGCCAAAATCGACATCATCTGGCTCAGCTGGCCCGCAATTGGCATATCAGCTTCCACACGCTTCAAAAACAAGTCCTCCAGAGTCGTATCCTCCTTCAGGCCCTCCTGAAGCTGAACTCTCTTCGTTACCAAATTAAATTTCACTAGCTCTAACACCGAGGACTGCACATTTAACACGCTAGGCGAATTGAAAGCACTTAAGCCACATATAATAGATGACGAATATCCTAAATCATTGGCTGCATTCACTATCGCACGCTCATTGAACCCTTCCCGACTCACATGCTTCTTTAGTGCCCTGTCCAGTACCTTGTACTGCACCGAGTTCTTACCGTATAGTAACGGCCGCAAGCCATTGCTAGCTACATGCTCAACTCCATTAGAGTAATAAAACCTTCTAGCAATCCTAAACATTGCAATTTGCTATTCTATAAGTAGCCTAATCTCCTTCAGCCGATGCGATCCTATATAGCTTACTAGCAGCATTTCGCAAGAACGGCTTTTTTCCATAATGTGAAGAAATATCCCGTTACCGAGAAGCAACAGGCGCCTTACAAGGAGATTAGAACTGCTCTAGAAGCCCATCGTCACTGATAAGGAGTAATTGCGTTAGATATTTAAAGCATAAAACTTTGACTAGCTATATAGTAAGCAATTACGGACCCTTGTTATTGACTTCGTATTTTGCGTCTTTCATTCAGTTGGCAACCGTAACTGCGTTTTCTGATTAATCATCTTCACTACAACTCTTCTTAAACTCATATAAACAAAACACTACCAGTTTGCCTAGATTAACCATTTAAGCCTGTAGTAAGTTAGTCCATAGATTGATTATCAACGACGCAATTAAGATGACGGAGAGTACCGAAGGTAATACTATCTCGTGTAAAGCAGCCATTGCATATGAACCTGGTAGACCGCTGACGGTTGAAACTATTACTGTTGACCCCCCAAAGGCTCATGAGGTCCGTATCAAAATGACTCATTCTGCATTATGCCATACTGATGCATATACGTTGTCAGGTGTTGATCCTGAGGGCATTTTCCCATCAATTCTAGGACACGAGGGAGCTGGTATTGTCGAATCCGTTGGACCTGGCGTTACCAATGTGAAACCTGGTGATCATGTTATTCCTCTATATACTGCAGAGTGTATGGAATGTAAGTTCTGCAAGTCTAACAAGACCAACCTCTGTGGAGCCGTTCGGGAGACGCAGGGTAAAGGTTTAATGCCTGACGGTACGTCCAGGTTTAAGAATAGCAAAGGTGAGACCATTTACCACTTTATGGGGTGCTCTACGTTCTCTGAGTACACAGTTGTTGCCGATGTTAGTGTTGTGGCTGTCGATGAGAAAGCACCTTTGGATAAGGTCTGTTTATTGGGATGTGGTGTTACTACTGGGTACGGTGCGGCGCTTAAGACTGCCAACGTCCAAAAGGGGGATACGGTTGCGGTATTTGGAGCTGGTACAATTGGTTTAAGTGTTGTTCAAGGTGCTTTGAGCCGTGAGGCTTCGAAGATTATTGTTGTTGAGATCAATAATAAGAAGAAGGAGTGGGCAATGCAATTTGGTGCTACCGATTTTGTCAATCCTCAGGAGTTGGAAGATGGTTACACTATTGTATCCAAACTCATTGAGATGACGGACGGTGGTCTTGACCATACCTTTGATTGTACGGGTAATGTAAAGGTGATGAGAGACGCATTGGAGTGCTGCCACAAGGGATGGGGTCAGTCCATTATTATTGGTGTTGCAGCTGCGGGACAAGAGATTTCGACTAGACCTTTCCAATTGGTTACGGGCCGTGTTTGGAAGGGTACTGCTTTTGGTGGCATTAAGGGACGTTCAGAGATGGGTAACTTGATTTCTGACTACTTTGAAGGCAAATTGAAAGTTGATGAATTCGTTACGCATACAAGACCATTTTCTGAAATTAACAAAGGTTTAGAAGACCTACACCACGGTGATTGTTTGAGGACTGTTCTTCACTTTTAGGCGCCTATCCCGCAGAATTCAGGCATTCAGTGTCATTTTAATGTTGGGGCCAAGATTTGAATCTTAAAAAGATGTTTTAAAATACAACTTTGCTGAAGGCTGTCATTATGCTGTTAATTATGATAGTTCAGAATTGCAGTATAGGTATTTTAAGCGTTAGAGTATGTACACGTTATAAATATATCATAAAATAGTCGTATACTCTAGTGTTAATTGAACAGCCTTCAAACTCCAACATTCAGTAAAATCCGTATAACTCAAGTCAGGTTAAATGATACTATGTAATAATTTCATAATATAATTGCGGACCGCTTTACATAATAAATAAAATAATATATAGGTAATAAAAGCTTCATTGCAATTGTATTGATCCAACCGTGAGTATTGAATATCCAACATTCCCTCCCCCATATGCGCTAAATCCATTTCTGTCTTTATTGATCTATCTTTTTAAAGTTTCACAACCATCAAACAATTATTATTTTACATCTTTAGTAGACATTTGGTTGTGTAATTTATCACTCCTTATTATAGGAAGCCACGATGCTCTTCAGTTCCATCGGTATCGTTGTTAACCCCACCTTCATTATTGTTTATACCATTTGCCAATTGTTTATCACTTAACGCAGTTGCGGGTCTGCTGTCCAAAGACATTCCAGCTGTCGTACTATTTGCACCACCTTGGACGTTTAGAGAAAGGCTACCGTATGAATTCATGGAGCTGTTAACAGAGCAGGAGCTTTCGTCGTCAACTATCTTAGGGTTGCCACAACGCAGACACACAATATTTTTGGCAAAGTTATGATATGCACAGTTCAAACACTTCCAATCACCAGATCTGAACGGAATATTGCTGCCAGTATTGATAGAATTGCCACCAGTATTGTTATTGGAGCCATTGCCACCTTGTCCACCCATTCTAGAGTATCTGTTGTAACGTCTTTGAGTGTCAGAGCCAGCGCTGTTTCCTGCACTCATGGCCATTTGCTGCTTATTAGCATGATGCTGCGTCTGGTAGTGTTGCTGTTGCTGTTGGTATCCGGCCGCATTGGATTGTAACCCATGCTGAGAGCTCGACTTATACTGCTGCATGCCAGCTTGTAACTGCATGCCCATTTTCATCGGCTGCTGCTGGATTTGCATATGCTGCGATTGTTGCTGCTGTTGCTGTTGTTTCTGCTGATTCTGATGCTGGAAATTGCGTTGTTGCTGCGGTGGCTTATATATCTTATTGACAGTCACAGCAGTAGTAGCAGGGAAAGAACACCGGAAGCATGCAATACGCCTTTGGAAATTGGAGAATCCACAAGATGGACAGTTCCAATCACCGGGTCTTGGCTTGTTTTTAGACTGTGGGAAAGGTGACAATATTTCGTGTGCACAGTCCAAAACCCTGTTACTAGAAGGTTTGATTTCGACAACATGTTCAACTATTTTAGGCTGCTTCGTGTTCGCCATATTCGAAAGGATAGAACGACCATTCAAGGCCAAACCGTCATTAGCTTCTTCGTGTGTCTGGAACACAACAAAGCCGGATATGCTATCATGCTCCTCAACATACCTAGAGTTGTTTGAAGACCAGTTGTTATTCAAGTTAGACGTGTCTTCCACGACGTTTTTAACAGTCCAGAAGCCAACTGGCCTGGACCCGAAGTGAGTAAACCAAGATTCAAGCTCGGACTGGGTAGTATCAGGTGGCAAATTATTCATGTAAAGCACTTTAGACCGCTCCTGCATAAAGTTCAGAGTGTCAGCATACGAATCGTAAGGATGGGTGAGTACTGTGCACTGATCTTCCTGAGAAACGCATTTCTCATGCAACTTCACCAAGATCTTCACCGCTTGGTCAATACGAGGCTCATTAGCGAGATTACCATCGTCAATCTCCAATCCAATATATATCTCGCTAGGATCGTTCAATTTCGCCTTCCCATTTCCGGCACTGACTTCCGGGTGATTAACCAACCACCTGTCGTACTCTCTCCACAAGTCAAAAACCTTTGCATGCTGCAAAAACGATGGAAGTACAACGTTACAATCATACGCTTGTCTGATCAACGTAACACGAAGATGCCAAGTCGAAAAAAGTGAACACAATACAAAATTGTCTCCATTAATTCTTGCCGATATATCCGACTCCAACTTCCCCACCGCATTTTGCAAACCGAGATCCAAAACATCAAGAGAACCAGGGACCTCTAAAACACTTTTCAAATCTTGAGCATCAACCAATTGATAATATATTTTCGATAACTGAGTAGTATCCTTCGGAGTTTCATTCTGGTGTATAGTATCAAACTCAAAAATCAAGTAATACATCGTCGAGAAATCTTATTCTGCCCTATAAACTTCCTAAGCAACTTTAACTTTCCTTTAAGTATGAAAATGAACAGCAGTAACAATGCTAAAAACCACCTATCTTGTCTGCAAGCTGTTACAGCCTTACGCTAGTCAACTTATGAGAAATGGCTATTAAAGCCATCGCTTTAAAAATTTTTCACGCTCTAAGCTTGTACTAGCCATGGTGGTATGTGTGGGTGTATATGCGTATCTAAAACAACCTTTAAGCGTTGATGGTACCATCTGGAGGATATTAGGTGGCTATAATTCGGTCTGCTATCAATTGTACATCTATTTTACACGTTTTGCTCTACTTATAACTTGTATAAAGTGTAAATTAATCTTCACTGCCGTCGGTAGTGTCACTGTCACCGTCAGACTCTGAATCTTCGTCTGTGCTGTTGCCAATACCATTGTAGTGGTCTAGCTCATTAGTGGCTCCATCTGGATGGTCTTTAACCCAGTTTTCAATCCATTGGACAATGCGGTCTGCATTGTTTTCCATGTCTTCTTCTGTGTTGCTTTGAAGTTCAACAACGATGTCTGGCACGTAGCTGTCACGGGCGTCTTGCAGGACCACTCCCATGATCTCAGCATCAATGTTTTCCTCTATTTTGGAGTCATGGTAGTTTCTCTCCTGCAAACGGCTGTATAGGATAGAATTATCGCACCTTAGGACTACAACCAGGTCAATTAGACGTTCTGGGAAAATATCATTGACGTGCCAGTCAATGATGTTGCCACCAAGACGAAGAGGTGCTTCTAGTATATCTAGCAGCTTATCTTCATCGACAATGTGTGATTTCCTCTCTTCATCGTATCCTTCGTAGCAGTTTTGTTCTTTTGCGAAGTCACTAATATTATAATACTTATAGTTATCTAATTTCGCCTTGAGAAGCTTGCAGATAGTAGTTTTGCCGCAGCCAGGAGTACCGCTGATTATAATATTTGGTTTAAATCTCTTAGTCATTGCGTATTTCTTTGTTTTATACTGATATTCTTGTGCTGCAACCCTGATGAAGTAAAGCTTTTAAATTCTTTTAACTTTTAAAACCTCCATTTGTTAACAAAGTAGACCAACCACAACCATAAGAACAAATAGTGTTTCCAGCATGGATAAATATGGCTTAAAGGGGCTAGTTCAGGTCATAAAACATGATAAACAGTATGATCCATCTATGACGATGGGGATGGATCTTTCGTCGATGCTTCATTCCCTACAGGTCTCGGACATGGATTCGACCAATACCACTGTAAGCAATGATCATCACGCGCTTGATACATTCCCATCTCCATGGGTTGAAACTTCGCGAAGTGAGGTAGAACCTAGGTTTACGATTCCCGAGTCTTTTAAGAATATAGTAGGAGTTTTGGGGCAGCAATCAACAGACTTTACTAGTGTGGCGAGAGATCATCCACGAATATCGCTATTACAGGACGAAACTTTGTTCTACCTCTTTTACAAGCACCCAGGAACAGTTTTGCAAGAGCTGACGTACTTAGAATTAAGAAAGCGGAACTGGCGCTACCATAAGACGCTGAAGGTTTGGTTAACAAAGGATCCACTCATGGAGCCTATTGTTTCCCAGGATTCAACTAGTGAGCGCGGCTCCTATGTATTCTTCGATCCGCAGAGATGGGATAAGTGCGAGAGGGATTTCGTGCTGCATTACAACGCTATCATGTAAGAGATGTTCTCTTTTGTATTGTCTATAGATCAATTAACGAGCAAATTATAAGTTATAATGTTTTGAGTATGAAATATATATTTACAAGGGTCGTTAAATAATAAACGATTTTTATTGTATCATGTGCGTCATAACTCAATGGCATGGTATCTCTTGCCTCTAAATCCTGTGATGTACATGTTGAATCGATAAACTTCGTGTGGGGAGAGATCGTTCAACTCCCACTTGGAGCTGCCAAAGATGTTTTCAACCGGGTCCATTAACATATCAAGCTCATGACCATGCACTTCCTTGATTTTATTTATGTCATCCATCATATCCTGCTTGTGATAACCTGTAGAGAAAATAGCACACTTCGTTTGTAGCAATGCACTTACAGTTGATTTCATCCAGCTGTCGGTCGTCTCTGGAGCGCCGAAACCAGGATGGAAACAGAAGAAGATGTCGTTGTAAGGGTCATATGGGAAGAAGTCCTGCGCTTCGTGATAAACGTGGAAGTAGTCGGTGTAGTGAATTAATCTCATTGTATGATCTATTACCTGGACGGTTGGGGTTGGGGTCAACACGTACTGCTTCTTTTCGCGGTCGTAGTTGGACTCTGGTCCCACTAAGTGAATCTCAAACCGTGTGTCAGGGAAGAGATATTGCAACTGCTTCCAAACATGCAAGGGTAGCTGAGCCTCGGCACGAGCTCCAAGCACGAATATTCTCATAGGTTTGTCCTTAAGCGTGCGCTTGGCCTTATTTGCTTGTGGATAAATCGTATAACGTAGCGCAGACAAAGATTTCAGACCTTCTAGAGTTAAAGGACCCTTAGGGTTCAACGAATATGGCATGTATTGGTGCAATACAGAAGCTATCGTTATAGGATACGACAACATCTTAGTCACTGCAGCAAGCTGGAATTCAGTGTCCATAGAATAGAAGCCTCTGGTATAGAAAAACAAGTCCCAGTTCGTCATGTTCACCAAGTGATCGAGTTCTTGGCTTTGAGGAAAATCGAATTCTGGGAAAGGCCTTCCACTTCTAAGATCGTGTTCGTATATATTTACCTTCCGTAGCAATTCGTAGAGCTTGGAATTGTGGTACTCAGTATCTTGTTCCCACGCTTCTCTCGAGTGATGAGTTGGAATCCCAGAGTATTCACAAGTGTATTCAATGGGCTTCTTGGTAACAGGACATTTAGCCAACGCCTTAATACGAGCTGCACGCTCACGCAAATCTGGAGAAGGCGACTGATCCCAAGGATGGAACCTATTCTCAGGTGTTGGGTCATCTGGAGAAGCTGGTGGATCTAGACCTAACGCATTACGCACAAATCCCATCAGATTACGCCTTTGTAGCATCGTTGCGATCCTAACATTAGGACTCTGCACTATTGCAGGGCTCACAATGGAACGAGGCAATAATGGCAGCATTGTGATTAAAGATTAAAGCCTTGAAATGTGATTAGAGCTGTTCTAATGATCTAAATTCGCTGTTTTAGTCTTACACATAATGCAAAATTTTTCCTCTGCAAGCAGAGTTCCTATTACTATCTAACTGTTTCACTATGCGGTGTAAGGAGTTCATAACTGCCATATTCTGCTTAAGTAGCCTATAACGTTTACAGCTGCGGTGGAATCAAGTGAGAATCTTGATATCTACGAGACCATTACGCTGTTACTAGGCCTCGTTTAGCGGTTTTTATTGCTAGTGTTGCTGCCTTTCAAGCCTTTATTTAATAAATAAAGTTCCGCTTTCTCAATGTGTTGAAAATTTTCTTAGTGCCCATCTTTTAAAACTCTTATTACTTGGCATAAGAACTGTGACGTAAAGCCGTTTGGAATCCATCAATGCTGTTTCTTGCCAGGAGCTTTAACAGATCGGTCCAGCCGGTTTTCAGCAAACTATGCAGAAATCTGAGTTTGCATCATCATACTCCTGTAAGTTCGTTCCCCATGCTACTACAAACACAAGGTAATTTAGGGTTACAGGTTAGTAAAGTGGAACAAAAAAGCACTATATTAGCTGCTATTGCAGAACTAGATATTCAAAAAGATGGTATGATGTTGGATAGTGTGTTAAGGAAGCGTAGAACGAAGATGAAGAAGCATAAACTGAGAAAAAGGAGAAAGGAACAAAAGGCTGAAAGAAGAAAGCTATCTCAAGGTAGGTGATAGCTAAGAAGGATGCATATTCAACCTGTAAATAGCACTTTGAAAAAATAATTCACGTTTATCTGCTTGTGTTCAACTTATGTTCAATAATCTGCAGTTTTTATATAGTAGAGGTGTACGGGAAAACACGAGCACGAGGAAATACGGGAGAAGTAGATGAGCAAACAATAGGCTGGCCATGACGGCCTCCAGCTTTGGTACAGTTTCTGGCTATTTCTCCATATTTCTGAGATGTAGCAGTCCAACTTCCTTCAACAGTTGGTGATACGTATCTACAATCTCATTTATCTCGACCGTTTGATTACGGTAACATTCTTCTCGATGTTTAATTTACTTTACATTGACTGTGCACTAGTTACCGACAATGTATACAATATATATTCTTTTATACTTACAACGCTCTAGAAAACACCCTACAAGCTCCGCTTGCTTGAAAATTATAAGGATTCTAGCTTAATGAGTGGGAACCAATTGCTCCAAGGCTCTCTTACAAGTCAATTCATACTCTCCACATGTGTGCCATTGCGCTAGAAGCCACAGTGCTTATAAGAACCCCATAGTTTCACCAAGGGTCCAGTATATGTGACACAACTTTAGCAGAGGCACAGCGCAAGTACTTGTTTATGAAGCTTTTGACTGTAATTGGGATTGATTCTCATAGAGGGCTACAACCTGTTCTGAGGTTGTAGCCTCCGTAGGGGTTTTGTCTTCCCTAAGCTTCAGGTATCTAGGGAATCTCAACGAAATTCCCTTGTCGTAGACATGACAACCTGCTTTATAAACTGGCGACAGGGACAGGTCTGCAGTTAGGACTTCGAAGATGAGTGACGGTTGAAACCAAACGTCCGGTGGGGAAGATTCGTCGTATAAAATATTGCCTCTTGGGAACTCTATAATTGTATCTTTGAGTTTGTCGTGTAGTGATTGGAGATCATCTTCACTGAAACCCGTTCCAATTTTACAGCAAGTTTCGAAGTCTTCAGAGTCAGGGTTGTAACATCCAAGTAGAAACACTCCGTATGTACCTGTTCTTTTACCCCTTCCATGGTATGCCCCTAGTACCACGAGATCAAGCGAGTCGCCTACACCTGCAAGGTAGTCCTTTTTAAGCTTCAGCCAGTTTCTTGAACGCTTACTAGGCTCGTAGTGTGATTCTTCGCCATCAAGCATCTTGACCATTAACCCCTCGCATGAGTCCTTTACAGATTGGTCAAGATAATTCTGCAGTTCCTCAAGACTTGCCGTTGTAATCTCATTGGCATACTGCAATTCTCCAGGAACAGGCTGCAATGTTTCCGTAAGACGTTCACGGCGCTCTGCAAGAGAGAAATTGATCAGTGGTTCACCATTTAGGCAGAGAATATCAAATACAAACAGACAGACACGGACTTTAACGTCCTTGAGTTCGACACCCTTCCGTTTTCTGGTGCTTAATACCTGGAATGGCAAGATTTTGTTTTGTTCCTTGTCCCACGCAACAGCTTCACAATCAAGAATCATGCTATTCGTGGACTCAGGGGTTTTCAAGAAGTTTCGAATCTTAAGTTCTGGATACCTTTCCGTCATATTTTCTCCATTACGAGAGTAGATACGCATGGACCCGTCAGGCAGCAAATGAACTTGAGCACGTTCTCCATCGTACTTGTATTCACAAGTAAATCTCTGGTTCTGAAACCTGTCAAGGACCTCAGTCACAGATTTAGTAGGTTTTGCAAGCATCGGTTTTAGAGGTATGCCCGGTTTAAGGACACAATGCTGGTCGAGATTCATTATGCCATGGTCTAGTGCGGAATTGATAACAATCTCGTAATTTGGTACCTGGCAGAATGCATCCCTAATCTTTTGCTCAGCAGACTCCACTTCTTCAGGACTCGGCTCTTTACCCTTCCGCTCATGTCGCAACATTGCCTTAGAAAGTGATATAAGCACCGTCTTCTCTGCAAGCCCTATACGCAGTTTGGATTCTAGGGACCTAATCAAAAACTTCGCCTCGACGCCCTGACATGCAGTAAGCATCTTTTTTATCAACCTGATCTTCTTATTCTGCGAGTCCTTACCTTCAGCTTTCGCAATATTTTGCAAATTTTGAAATACTTCGTTCACTAACAATGGTTTAGGCTTAAACATTGTGGGTTGCACCATTCGCGCTTGTTGTGCGACAGTGCCTAAGTCTCCGCATTCACGGTAACTATTGCGCACCTGCGCCAAAGACTTACCATAAGCCTCCCCAATGGTCTTTATCAGTATCCCTTCTCCCAGGCCTAGTTCCAGTCCTGGCTCGTAGTCTGGTCCCAGCCTATTAATAAACAGATATGTAACCGGGATCAAATTCTCCCTGCGCTGCTCCAGAATCCTGTATAAGTAATCAGAACACAGCTTTATAATCGACAACCTAGACGAAATCCCCTCAATTTCCTCATAAACACTGCACAGCGACGCATATGGCACGTCTGTTCCATGCTTATCCGGCTGCAGTGCAGCTGCAACCGGATTCACGGGTAGCTTCTCAGCCCCAGTATTCTCAGCCTCCCCGACACTCAACTTCGGCTGACTACTATTAGTCAAACCCAAATCATTCGACAGAAGCTCCTTCGTCCCTTTGTACGTCTCTAACTTGGATTTCTTAGCAATATCATCGCCATGTTCATCTTCCTGTGGTCGCTTCAGAGAACTAAAATACCGACCCAACGTCGCTTGTTTCTTCATAAAAGTCCGTAATCCTTGCGCACTAGCCAAGCACCTGAACAGCCTCACTTTGGAATCCACTAATCACTATTGGCAGAAACCCTTTAGATATTTCAGCTCGCCGCTTTTTTTTTAATTTGTTCTTACGAATTATTGACTTTATGGAGATCAAATGGAAGGCCTTATGGTACCATCTAAAAAAAATAACTAACATCACGCTACATAGAACAGCTCAAATACGATCTTAAACATCTTGCTCGAACCCTCAGTCCCCTGCCACTGCCCTCTTATATCTTAACATATAAGTCACGTGACGCCCCTAATTTCTTGTGCTTAATAAGAGATTATATAAGCTCACAACTTCAGTAACCTTTATATGAACAATAGGGAGAGCTGGCACGATAGGAGCTTAACCAGTAGCGTTGTAGCTAGCTGGCGCTATATTTTAGGTAGCATATACTGTGTAGCATATGGCTTTTTTGTATAAAAATTTGCATCGTATTTCAAGCCAAGTGTTAAAAATTAAAACATTGTACTTCACTTGTCTCTAGAACTAAGCATATTTGTAAGGGGCACTATCAGCAAGATACAACTAGAGAAGTAGCTAAAGAGCGGTTTTCATTCAGAGTCATCGAACTTTGCCATAAGATAATAACAAAGTGTTGTATTTTTTCTTTTGATTTCTTCAGAATACCAATTATTCTGTGAATTTTTGAGAATAGCCTCATATAACTACAAAGGTAACCAATAGGTGGAATAGAAAATAATACCTTTACAAAGAAGACCGGTTAAGAAATGTCTAAACAGCTATTGCGTAGTGCAAAAAACGTTGTAAATGGGTATTCCGCTGCTCAAATATTGGTTCGTAATGCTACTTCCAACGAAGAATATGGTCCTTCTTTGGATCAAATGGAAGAAATAGCTGAACGAACTTATAGTGCAGTCGAGTTTTTTGAAATAATGGTGATGTTAGAAAAGCGTATGGGTGACAAGCCAAAACATTGGAGACATGTGGCGAAGTCTTTAACTGTTGTTGACTTTCTTGTTCGTGCTGGTGCGGAGACTTGTGTCGATTGGGCTCGGGAGAACATACATTTCATTAGAAAGTTGACTGAATTTTTTTATGTAGATGAGTCCACAGGGGCAGACCATGGGCAACTGATCAGGGTGAAGGCTAAGGAGTTAGTTTCCTTACTAAAAGATGAGGAACGGTTGCGGGATGAAAGGAGAATGAGACTCGGACGTAATAGCAGAGCCGCTGCTAAATCACCACCTCCAGAAGAGATGGATCCTGATTTGAAGAGAGCATTAGAAGAGTCAAGACTTACCGCTGAAGAGGAAGAGCGGAGGAGAAAGCTTGCCGAACAGGAACAGAATAACGATGAACTACAGACGGCATTGCAATTGAGTAAGGAAGAAGAGGAGTTGCGTAAATTGAGGGAACTACAGCAACATAGAGACCAGCAAATGGCTTTGATGCAGCAGCAGCAGCAGCAGCAGCCACAACAGCCAATGTACTATGATATATTTGGAAACCCTATTACTTTAGAAGAATACATGAGGTATCAACAGGAACAAGAGTTCGCTCAACAACAGCAACTCGCACAGCAGCAGTTGTTAGCACAACAACTGGCCGAGCAGCAAGCAGCTGCTGAGCAGCAATACTTGGCCCAACAGCAGTACCTAGCGCAGCAGCAGCAATTGGCACAGCAGCAACAACTTGCACAGCAGCAGTTTTTCGGACAACAATCACAACTCAAATCAGGCCCATATAATCCTTTCTCATTGGATAATATTAATAATTTAGAGCCTGAAAAGTCTCAAAATGATTTCTCGACATCGTTTGGTTCCTACAATGGTGGAGCTAATGGCAAGTCCAGCCCATCACCATCGCCTCACCTTGCACAATCCCCTCCACCGCAAATGCCTTCCTCTCAGGCACAGCCACTTCAAACCCAGCAGCAGCCCTTGAACGCAATTAGGACCGGAGATAAGTCAATTACGGATAAATATGGTGAATTAAACAACTTGTTAGCATCAGGAACTGGAATAGATACGTTCGGTAACACCGGTCAAGCGAGAATTCCTGCCCAACACACGAAATCTGGAAATTTCATTAATTCCCAGGGTACTGGCTATAAGCAAGTTACTAATGAAACATCTAAACATAATCCATTTATGACTTCTCAATACACAGGTCTACCAAGTACCAATATGGTTCCATCTCATACTGGATATGGATTTGGTAATACTACTAACTATCAACAACCCAAGAATAAAACAAATGACCAGGGCATGAGTTTGATTGATTTATGAGTTGTATACCACGAAGTAGTATTATATAGTAGAACAATCTTAGAGCTTTACATAAACTCGCATTCTTGATCTTATAATCTGATAATGCTTTGTATCTGGGACATAATTATATGCACCAGACTTAGCTTCGTTATGTGATAATATACAGCGTATATCGGTACATTTAGTTTGTCTTAAAGATCCAGCAGCAACACACCTGAAATTCTTTCCAGGTCACCATGCTGTAATACTGGATTCTCAGCTTTAACATCATTTAACACTTCCTTGTTTTCTAGAGATCTCAGCGCTGCTTCCCTTATAAATAACCTCATGTACTTTTCTACTAACATTACAGTGTCTTCTGTAATTCTTGTATCATCTTGCGTAAAAGAACACGTTTCGAAGACTCTTGCAATAGTATCTCCAGGAATCCCCTTCTCTGTCGAATCAACCATGCTTTATGGTCGCCATGGAAGAGACGCTGAGTTATTCATCAAATTAAACTCAAATAAGGATTTTTACTTGAGCTTATATAATCCATCTTAAATATATACACTAATGCTGTAGAAATAGCATTATATAGATATGTAAGATCCTTAGTTTTTAGAAGAAAAGCTCTAGGTTAACTTCCCAGTCGTCTATCTTTGTCAGGAGGTTAAGTTGATGAGTGCCCTTCTTAGTCACCTTTAAAGGTAATGCGCACCACGCGTCACCTTGGTCTAGAGGCTGTACGTCTTCGTCGTCACCGGGTGCTAGTTGTTGGATCTTGATGCCATTATTATTCCTGAACGAAAACATGCTTCCCATTCTTCGCGTTCTTTCAGCCTGTGATAGCTTATTATCCTTGCCTAGAAGGTATGTTGGTACGTACTTGATGTAGTCTTCCAGTATCTGCAGGTTAACGTCCTTTCCTTCGGTATTGGTATGTGAATTAGTGTCATTTGAAACTGACGGTAGAATAAATCCTCTTATCGGGAGGAATAAACTCTCTGAAGCCGTAAGTGAGAACTCAACAGGCTTTGATGGCGTTGCATTTACAAAGACTATTGCTAATGTGTCATCGTCAGTGGTAGTGCCCAGCACTTTAGACGCACTTTCAATTCTGATATGCGGAAGAATATTCATAGCAAATGAATCCTTCATCAATCTTGAAGACCCAGGTCTTTGGTCTGGGACACTCATTGTATTATGGCAGTTCGGACACGAGTAAATATATCTGCACTTCAAGTGGGTACGTTTGGGATACAATTCCGTCTTCTTATCTTCCTCAAAAGGGAGAGGTATCTGTTCATTAATTAAGTTGTGTAGTTTCTCGCCTACAATTAATCTTTGCGTTATAGACTTCGATGAATAGCCCTCTGGAGATGGTTCCGATTGGGTAAAGTTGAATGATTTTCCTTCCAACTGAAGCAGATGCTTCTTATTAAGTAAATGCGTCATAATTTCATATGCTCTAGCATGCTGAGAGTTGTATAGCTCAAGGATATACTTCGTTAATGATTTGATTCTTCCAGTTGGTGGCGTGACGAAATTCCATTTGCAGCCTGTACAATTAAAAGTGTATTGTTTCATTTCTTCTCCGACCTTCTCACTAGAAATCACTAGCGATATACTGCATCTTGGACATTGAAAGCAGTTCCTATTACAGAATATCTGATCCGTTTTTGCTGGCTCTTCAAGACATTTAGGACAATATTTTAAAACAGGTCGAAAATCCTGGCAAGAAAAGCAGCTTAAACTGTGACATTGAGTACAGCAATTCAGATCACTCCATGTGACTCGATTCTGGCATGAACACTTATACCGGACCTTCATTAGGCTGTTTATTTTATCTCTTTTTGACTTGTATCGATGATCATGTAATAATATTGTGATTTGATTTAGGTACATTATTTTTTAATATGAATTAAAGGTATGTCTCAGTCACTGGTAACAATAGAAGTTCAGTACCTTACGTCTCTGAACTGGCTGGTCCTAGGTTATCATTATGAGGATTGATTGGTTGTTTGCAATACTGATTTCACATTTATTTTACTATGTTGAATGTGAAGCTTTTACAAGTAATACTCAAGCTCATTTTAGTTCCTTAAAAGACCCTTGGGATTCGGATGAAATAAAAAAAATAAGGATAGCTAAGGCTCCAAAACTTCATTTGACTTATGTTACTGAGCAAGACCCTTACACTGACCCTGATACGGGTGAGTTACTGATAGATCTTCCGGTGGATTATGTCAAAAGTCATCAAGAAGAAGCTTATAAACAGGAATGGGAATATCTTTCTCCAGATCAGCTCAAATATTATAGTTTGGTTGAGCAATCTAGTACTGAATTCAATAACCCTAATGCAACGTATGCCCTATACCGAATGCATATGTATGGTGATTATGGTATCCCTCATAATAAGACGTTAGCTTGGCGCTATTTAAGGAAATTTAACGAATTGAGCAAGGGTTCTAATGCGACTGCTTTATTTGATACTGCTATAGTCTATCTTACGGGCCTCCTTGGAGATATCCCTGTAAATACTGTGAAAGGCTTGATTTATTTGAGAAAGGCGAGCGCCCTAGGAGAAGATAGGGCAAAGCAGGCTCTTGGCTATCGATTTATCGTGGGTCATAATGTCCCCCGCAATCCTAATAAGGCCCTGATACTATACAGTGATCTTGCCCATAGATTGTATAAGAGCCGCCCCGCTGAATATTGGAATTTCTATGATGGAATGCAACACATGTACAACGTCAGGCTTCCTGATTTCTATGGTGGTCTACTGGGAAGGAACTTGACCCAAACTCCTATGAGTGTAAAGGACAGAAAGAATTACCCATGGCTAAGTCTCAAGTACTTCTTTTCCTCCCCCGCAAAACCTGACTACATCTATTATACTGAAGACGAAATGGACGTGTGTGAGCTTACATATTTGGCTTTCACCAACTTCGTTTCAACCTACACGCAAAAGAACGACTATGAGGCTTCGATGAGAATACTGACCAAGTTGTATGAGACATACGACAATCAAGTTGACTCATTGGAATTGCCAATGAGGGGTTGCTATTGCCGAGCAGTGGAGTTGTTGGGCTACATGTGGCTGAAGGGTTATGGTATTGAGAAAGCCGACCTAAGTAAGGCCGAAAAATACCTGAAACGTGCCATTGAACTTGTATATGGAACGGAAAGAACAGCAATTTCTGCTGCTTTCCATTTAGGTACAATTCAGCAGTATGTGTATAAGAATTTCACGGAAGCAGAAAAGTGGTTCCATGCTTCACTTGGTTCTTCCAAGCAAGATACACAATCCAAAAAGCCTGAGGTTGAGATTGACAACGAAACCAAATACGCAGACCTATTTCTAAAGAGATCATATTTGTCGCCGTTCTTCAGAAGTGGCAGAAATGTCGAAGCTGTACCCAGTATTGGCCATTTATCCTATGAGCTCCCTATAAATTTCTACAAAAAGTTTCTGGAGATTAACGAGGAGTTCCTAGCACCGGACTTGGAGACCGCTTTCATGAATATCCTTCAGGAAAACTTTGAGCCTGCACTTTGGCAGTATGCCCAGGCCGCTGAGCAGGGTTTTGAAAGAGCGATGGTATCTGCTGCCTATCTGATTTACCGACCACCCTCTATGTTTCAGCGCTTTCCAGACATTCCAGTTGAACGACTAAAACTGTCTTTATCCTACTACCAACGTGCAATTAGTTTTTCTAACTTTGATGCCGGCGTCAGAGCCGGTGATATATATTATAAACTTGGCGACTATCGGAAAGCTGGTAAACTATATCACAGTACAGCCATGTACTCATCATACCAAAGTATGTGGAACTTAGCATACATGTACCAACATGGTATAGGGTTTGAACAAGATTTTTTCTTGTCCAAGAAGTATTACGAACTATCTACCGAGCGCTTTCCACTGTTGTATTTATTAGTAAAGCCTGTAACCTGGCATTTAATGTTCAAATCATGGTTAAAGAATAACAAGTGGATACAAAGATTCAGCAGCTAGGGACAATTAACTGATTACCTTTTCAATAGTAAGATAGCATTATCTTTTTATTTGCTGTGCGTTATATTACCGGCACACTGCCATTAGATAATTATAAGGGATGACTAGTCAAAAGTAGTAATCGAATACCCATTGACCATATCTAAAGATAACTCAATGTTTAATGCATAACTTTTTATACTGTTCATTGAATTATACTCTATTTTTATTTACATTGTTTATTGATGATAAGATCTTATGCACCAAATTATTTATTATTCTTTTTGGAACTCAAACAGTAGTAGTTTCAAAACACTTAATACAAGAACTATAAGGGGAACTATAACTCAAGGTAATTATTAAGCAACTGTTAGATATGTTTGAGGTGATGGATTATTCAACTGGACAATATAGTGATATATGGTCTTATACGCATCAAAGTTCGACTTCTAAGGAATGGTCGAGGTTAGCCGCTGATGGTAGCAGATCGTATGCTGAGCATTTTAGCCAAAGTATTAGGAGTATAGAGGATGTACTACAAGACTTGACAACTGTTACACAACGTAGTGACTATGATACTTCATCTTCCGAGTTATCAAGTGAATCTGATTTTGTTATTTCCAGTGTGACGCCAGGGGAAACATCGACAGCGGTTACTAATGAATTGCTTCCAGCAACAGTAGGTTCTGATCAGATTGGGATTTCACAGCCACGGAAGTACGCTGACTTGTATCCAATCTACAATAGTTTAACCCCGGCTCCACCGGCTCAAACTGTGGTACCTGAGCATTCAAGGTTTTTTGTTATCAAGTCATTTAATCTCGAGAACATAAAGGCCTCGTTTCAGCATAATGTTTGGACATCTACTAAAAGGGGTAATCTAAGGTTATCTAAGGCCTACTCATCGTTGCCTTCGGGCGCTAAGGTGTTCTTATTCTTTAGTGTTAACAAATCAGGTAAATTCTGTGGCGTTGCTGAAATGAAGTCCAATATAATCCAAAGCGACCCAAGAAATAGCATATGGCACTGTGAATCAGGACATCAATTCAGCGACCTCTTCCTAGTGGAGTGGATACGTGTCTGCGACGTCCACAACCGGTTGCTAAAACACTTCAATATTATGGATCCTGATGGCGGTTTCAAACCAATGACTCACTCACGTGATGCAGATGAAGTTGATATTGAGATAGGACGGACTATATTGAAGCTATTTATGAACTCAAAGAAAACAAGGCCTTCATTCCTGGAAGATTAGCTGTATAGCTATTGTTGACAATTTTTTTATAATCATCTGCCATAAATTGTCTTCACACTGGCTAATGAAGAAGACATAAAATCCCTAACATGAAATTACTGAAAATCATCATCCAGCGCTTTTGTCATTGTCGCATCTGAAATTCGAAACCATATAAAACAGAATTCAGTTGACAATATAGAGATACGTGAACGTCATAAAGCTCACCTGGAACTGTGAAAATTATTAACACATTATAAGAGACATTTATTGAGAAATAATGCTTTTTATTGCTAAGAATTCTGCCACTCGTAGACTATTTTCAATAGTGCATGCATCGAGAGCCGAAAGCTCGAAGGCGGTTAAGACAACTACTTCTAATGAGAATGAGAAGTTTGAGGCATTATCAGATGCTCAGAAAGCATATTTGAACCGTGTTATTCGGGTTGATCAAGCGGGTGAATTGGGTGCTAATTACATATATGCTGGTCAGTACTTTGTGTTGGCGAACAAGCATCGCCATTTAAAACCTATATTACAGGAAATGTGGGACCAAGAAATCCAACATCATAAAGTATTCAATGAACTACAACTCAAAAGACGGGTGCGTCCATCACTACTAACTCCGATGTGGAAAGTTGGAGCATTCGCCATGGGTAGTCTCACAGCTTTGCTATCTCCGGCAGGCGCAATGGCGTGTACCGAAGCGGTAGAAACAGTGATTGGTAACCATTACAATGCGCAGCTGCGTTGTCTGAACGACCAATTCCAATTTAAAAAACCATCCGGCGTCACGGGCCAAAGCGAGGAAATCAAGGATTTGGCTTCTACTATAGCCCAGTTTAGAGATGAGGAATTGGAACATCTAGATACCGCAGTGCTTCACGACTCTCATAAAGCTGTACCATATATGCTACTAACGGGAACAATTAAAACGATATGCAGAGCGGCCATCTGGACTGCTGAAAGAGTGTAACAGGCAAGTTGGAATGATGCAGTGAATTTCTAGACAACTTATATACATTTTTTAAAACCACTTTATGATTTCACCAAGCAAAATTAAATATGTATAACTTACTTAAAGAACCAATAGCTTAACTTATATCAGCATGGTACCCCTACATTCCTGGTTTCGTTTAATAAACTTCCTTTAGTATCCAAAATGTGAGCAAGAATAAATTACACTAACCCATCATACAGATTCAACGCACTGAGAATCGAAGGATCTACCTTAGACCCTTCTCTGAATTCATCCAAAGATATATAACCATCCTCATTCTTGTCCATTAATTTAAATATTTTTTTTACTCGTAGTTCTGGAGTTGCCTCATCTTCGCTCAACTTCACCATCGACCCAATCATTTTATAGACACTAGTAACAATCGTCAGCATCTCATTATAAGTTATGAAGCCATCCTGATCTAGGTCGTAAAGTTGAAATGCCCATATCAGCTTCTCTTCCAGCGTGCCCCTCGATGTGGTGCTCAAAGCAGTAATAAATTCCTTAAAATCAATACACCCATTATTATCCTTGTCGAACACTGAAAAAACATGCTCAGCGAACTCTTCGGGCGAACCAAAAGGGAAGAACTGCTTGTATATCTTCATGAACTCTTCCCTGGTTAGTTGACCATTAGGACAGTCTCTTAGGAAGCCTTTATGCCATTGTAGAATTTCTCTCCTGTCGAAATACGTTGATTGCTTTAAGCTTTGTAAGTCGTCCTTAGACAACTTCGATGCTTTAGCCCCCATTTAACCAGACTTTATATCCTCACACTTTTATCAGAATATGCTCAACGATCGCGGCTTAAAAGTTGAACTTTCGCGGTTTAATAGTCAACTGTCTTGGCTTGTTTTATAGTAAAATGTGGCTGTAGATCTACTGACCATAAGCCACGATGGTCCCTTATAATAGCAAAAACCCTTCTCATGGTGTACGGGTTTTGTCTCGAATTAAGGCTTAATAACCATCCTGATGTCTGGTGAACCTGTGCAACTGCAGAAATCCTGTCGATGGCTTTAATAGCCTGCACATGCGTATTCCTTTGTTGATAGTTGGCTATTTAAGTCTGTAGGCCATATTCTGCAAAACGCACGTGGAGATTACCGAAGGGCTGAAAATAAGTAGACCATTTATAGCTATGAGTAGTACATCATGAGCTCCAGAAGCAGCAAATTAAAGCTTATATATGCCTTTTTACTTGCGTTTCTACCTCGCGTATATAATGATTGTCGTGTTTAGATAGGGACCACTTTACAATGAAGGTCCCTCCGATCCCTCTTTTTCGTATATCACCATATTCAGTCACTATTGTAGAATTGAGTAGTCAGAGGACTATAAGGAAGTTTAGAATAGCATTGATGTATCAGCCGAATGCTATGGAAGTGGATAAATCGTCAGGAGAGTCGGAGAAGTCTCCTACTATGAAGGAGGCGACAAGTGTTGCTGACATAGACGATGGCAAAACAGTATTATACCCAGGAGTAACAAAGAGGTTCCCATTTAAGACCTCCGACAGGTTACTGGATGACATTAAAGTCGATCTATCTCATATCCTTGACAAAGGATTGTCGGACGGGCTGTTAAAGTTGCCTGTTTTGGCTTATAGCAAGGAGCGCGCGACTATGAACACTTGGTGCATAGGGTACTTGCTTGATCCGCTAGTTCTGCAGACCAACTTTGAGTACAATTCAGTCACGTGTAAAGAGCATAATAAGGTGAAGGTTTTTATGGGCGTACTGTTCGACCCAAATTTTAAGATGAATAGCCAGGATGACCTGTGCCGGTGTTCTTTGTATCATATTCGGGTTAGCACGAAGATCCGGACTCGGCTGGAGCGTACGAGGACTCACTTTGGGGTCACTCAGTATTACTTAGTGGATAAATTGCATTCCTACGATGAAGATGATATGGATATATATGGAGATGATGATGATGATGATGCGATAATTGATAGCGCTACGTTTGTTTCACCTCATACGAATAGAGTGGTGCGGATTGAAATTCTGAAGCCGGAATTTAGCAGCGAGGAATTATTAGAGTTTAATTCTGAGAGCATCCAACTTAGATACCAAAATTTATGTGAAAAATATCCCGATTTGGATGTAAATTCGGTTCCTAACCAAGCGGAGTGCCTAAACACGTTATTTAAGGTATTTAGGAACCCATTAGGAAGACGTGATGCTAGTGATGAGTTGAAAACAATAGCTGCAGATAATAAAGTGCTAAATGCTCAACTTGATCCCTCTTGGTTGGTTGATAAGTTTGGATTTGAGTTATCGGAAATTGAAACTGAAGATGGAAAAATCATAAAGGAATACAAACCGCCTGATTTCGTGAACTACCTGCAAGACAAGAAACTCCGTAGACTAAGAGATTCTTATGTGCGAAAGTCTTTGGAACTATTATTTCTAGGCAAGCAATCAGCCAGCTTATTACCCAAGGAGGTTGTCGCTTCTAATAGTAAAATAAGGTCATTCCAATTGTATCAAACTTACTTTTCAGATTCCTTTTGGCACCATTTATTGCATGAACATGACCGTAGTGATTTGAACGATCACCTGCATCCCTACGACAATAACTATAATTTTATTAACATAACATCTAATTACCATTATGCCGATAAAGACATCATTAAGAATTATGAGACACAGGTAGCTCTAGACCCTCAGAATACGGGAATCTATTACGATGCTTTGACATTTGTAGCGAATGCTAAGGGAAGTCACCAACTGCTTTCATATGCCTTCAAGCAGAATGTTGTCGGGCATGATGCTTTGAAGAGTGCAGTTTCCCTCTTCGAGTTAGATGGAGCTACAGATCCAAAATCAATTTCTGAGGAAGTACTATTGAATCTTTATAGAGAAAAGTCAAGAAATGCTACCCCTCAAGCTCGTACGGACCTGAAAAATGCATTTCGCGTGCTAGCCAAGTATAAGGATAGTGAAAAATTGAAATTTTGTGTGGAGTTAGAGCCCTTCCAGTTTGAAACACAAGCATATAAACTCTTGGAGATTGACAAGTCAGTGGAAAATGACTTAATTGAGACGGCTTATAGTATTAAAGTGTCAGATGCGCCTGGTTTGAAGATAGAATGTGATCGGGCTCTTTATACACTTGCTGTCGTCAAAAGAAGTATTCCGCTCTTCAATTTACTCTTTCAAAAGTGTCCCCGGTTCCAACAGTTTTATCATATGTCTTATTGGTCTTATTCTGCCGCGCTGGAAGCTTTACATGTTGACTATAATGCCAGTGATGAACTGATTCTAGAAATATTTCAAAGTAAATGGAACCAAGACCCTATATCTTCAGCAGAGCAATTCCTGAATTTAAAAATGGCTCTTACAAAAATTGGATATGAGCGGAATTCAAAAGTTATAAACCATTTCTTAGAGACCGGTATTGTAGATCCTTCTTATTTACCATCTGGCAATTGGCCAGCAGGTATTAATAATATTGGTAACACATGCTACTTGAACTCATTGCTACAGTACTACTTTACCATTTCCCCTCTAAGAGAATACATTCTAAACTATAATCTTCTAGCAGTTGATTTGCTTGCAGCGGTAGAGAAATCAAGAGATATGTCTGAAAGGAGAATCGGCGGTCGTGAGGTGTCAAAGGCAGAAGTTGAGCGATCTGTACAGTTTGTTTATCAACTTAGAAACCTTTTCAAAGACATGGTTCACACGACGGAAAGATATGTTACACCTACAAGGGAGCTTGCATACCTAGCATTTTCGCCAAGTAATACAGAGGTTGAATTTGATACTATTGTGCAATCCGATATAAATGAATCGAAGGACAGTTTAGATGCGCGGCCACTTGATATTGATACGGATCTCATTGACTTAAGCTTTGACAATGATGCTGTTCAGGTTGAAGCTGATTCTGTTGAGGTTGAAGCTGATGACATTCAGGTTGAAGCTGATGACATTCAGGTTGAAACCGATGCTGTTCAAGACACATCGGCTGCGACGAAGCGTGAATCTTCACTGTCCGAATGTGAATTGGAACCGGCTCGGCCTGAACATAATGAAAAGAACAACACTGTTCATGTTGCAAAAATAAACTTGGAGCAACTTCAAAATGCCTTGGAGATAGGCAGGCAACAAGATGTGACTGAGTGTATTGGTAATGTTCTCTGTCAACTAGAGAGCGCCTCGGTGCCACTAGACTACGACGAAGACAATGAGCAGTTAGACCTCATAAAACAGCTTTTCTACGGCAAATTGAAACAGGTTCTAACACCTCTGGATGAACCAGAAAGAAAAAGAACAAAATACGAACGCTTCATGTCCTTGCTGGTTAACGTGGGTGATCATCCGAAGGATATATATGACGCTTTGGACCTATATTTTCAAGACGATTTATTAACCCTCGACGAAGACAAAGGTTCTGTGAAGAGGTCATTAACCATCGAAAAATTGCCAACAATCTTACAGATTCAAATACAGAGGGTGTACTATGACCGTGAGAAGTTCATGCCCTTCAAATCCCTTGAGCCTCTTCCATTCAGCCAAAAGCTATATATGGACCGCTATATGGCTACTCAGGACCCAGAACTCATCCGCAAAAAAGAACATTCGGCTCAACTGCGCGCACAATTACAGCTCATAAAGGACCAGCGCCGTAAACTATTGGCCAAAAACAACGATGGCCAAACCCTCAAATCCTCAATGGAAGAAACCAAGCGTTTCCTCCTATCGGATGTTTTCCAGAACGTATCCCAACAAACAAAAACTGAAAAGCAAAACTTCTTATCTCAAATTGACCACTTCTCTGCCACTCTTGAGACCGAATTACAACTTCTTGATAACCAAGCTGCTGACATCGAACACCAAATTACCTCTAATATGGAAAATTTTAAAAGCATTGGGTATTCCTTATTTGCAGTCTTCATTCACAAGGGTGAAGCAAGCTATGGACACTATTGGGTTTACTTGAAAGACCATATTAATAATGGTATTTGGCGTAAATACAATGACGAGTCCGTCACCGAGGTTAACGAAAATGAGGTCTTCTACTTTGCTGAAAACAACACTGCAACCCCATACTTCTTGGTTTACATCAAGGACAGTCACAAAGATGAAATAGAACCACTAAAAAGAGCATTATTTGACTAATTACACGTATTACAAGCATTACACGTATATATTCGCCTATATAACAGTACATCATGAACTATAAGACTATCATATTATACGACCGATCTATGCGTGTTTAGAATGTACGACTTTTCGTTCTCCTTCACTGTTAAGGTGTTCATGACAGTAACTGATTGAGCTTTTCATTAGTGCTGATTTCGTTCCTACCGTAAGGTGTATCTTAAGTCAGAATCTAGTAATTAAAGCTAAAAATCACTCTTTTATATAAGATTGGTTGTTATTATGTCCCTTCAGAGGCGCAGAGTTAGTAAAAAGACTAGTGAAGCTAATGTGGAAACAAGTCAAAGAAGTAATATCTATGACGATGGTGTAGATTCCCATAAGATTGCATACGATCCAGAGGATCAAAAATTGCGTGAAAATACAAAAGAACCTAAATTGACTTTAATGGAAGAGGTGCTACTTATGGGATTGAAAGATAAAGAAGGTTACTTGTCATTTTGGAACGACAATATATCATATGCACTGCGTGGTTGTATTCTGATTGAGCTGGCATTTAGAGGAAAGATAAGAGTAGTGGATGATGCTTCCAGAAGACGTTTCGATGTATCAGGGAGGCTAGTCGAAGTGATAGACAGTAGTAAGACTGGAGAAGCATTACTTGATGAAACTCTTACCTTGATGAAGAACAATGAGCCACTTTCCATTGTTACATGGATTGATTTGCTAAGTGGAGAAACCTGGAACTTATTGAAGATCAACTATCAGTTGAAGCAAGCGCGGGAAAGACTTGCGAAAGGGTTGGTTGATAAGGGTGTGCTAAGAACGGAGATGAAAAACTTCTTCCTGTTTGACATGGCCACCCATCCTGTTGCTGATACAAGCTGCAAAGAGTCAATTAAACGACGTGTTCTTTCAGTTTTGGTGCCAAGGACCGTGGAATTAAACTATACAGAGTACTTTCCGGAATGTGTTGCATTCAAATATCTGAGAACCATCGCTTTAATTTGCGCAGCGTATGGCGCCAGCGTACTAGAAAATGTTCTTTCCACGTTAGACTACGAGAAGCGCGACCGTGGTTTTGCTCGTGCTGACGAGCTATTGGCCCAGTTTTCACAGTATCCTTTTGCATTAGACAAGAAAGCAGATACTGGTATCTCTGTCAATTTGAATCAAGAGGTACAAGAGGAAATCAACAACAATCCAGGCACAAGTTTGCAGTTGGAAGTTGTTGCAGGCGCTTTGGAAGTATTTTCTCGTATGGATAGCTTGCTCTAAGGTGTACAAGCCATAAAATTTAGACAGATATGCATACTATTTCAGTTACGCTTTGTACTTTCAACTAACTTAAATTGCGTTAGTTTCTGAAAGTTACCACATATACCTAGATCAATAATAAACCATAGACAGAATAGATTATATACAATAAATCTTAAGATAATCAAACTTTGAATATATGAGATGAAGATTATAATGTATGAATATATATATGTAGATATATGTATTGCTTATAAAAGAAACGGAATCTAAATCATTTTAATTATAAAAATTTCAAAATTGAACTACATAGATTCGACCGCTTACGTAGCTGGCTCAAAGGATATAGGTGACTCAATGGGAAGTGTTCTTCTTTATTTCATTCATCAAGGGTACCAAGAAACCTTTGGGTAACGTCTTCAAGTAATAGTCAACCAAGGCTGGATCGTTATACACAGAACCTTCCTTCCCTAATTCAATATCCTCACTGAAAGCATTCAACAAGTTTCTCTTAGGATTCTTGTGATCATCACCACAAGATTCCCACCAGAATCCACCGCCTAGGTTGTGTGCTTTAACGTACTCACGCTTGCTTACCATTGATTGCACATTGTCGTAACCAACAAAGGTCTTGATCTTTGGATCAAAGCAGTACGCAGAAACCCAGACGTCGTCAAACTTCTCTTGAGAGTTTTCAATAGGCAATTGGTTATATTGCCAGATTCCTGGTTCTCCTTCGGAAGCACCACCATTACCTTTGTACGTTTTGCCGAGATGATCTTCTTCTGTACCGTCGACATTGGTAAATCCACGACCGTAAGCAGCCATACCCAAGCTTAGTTTTCTTGGGCTGATATGGAACTTTTCAATCATGGAAGTTATTGCATCGTGTGCATTGAGACCATCATCGCCTTCAATACCCATGTTTTCGAAACGTCTCTTGTGCAATGATTTATTTGGACTGTTCTCGGAGTTATAGAGATTGCTATGATAACCAGTTCTATCAGACCAGCTACCATGGAAATCATATGTCATCATGTTCCAAGTGCTAATGTACTTGTTCATCTCAGTGACTTGTAAAGGATGTAAAGACTTGCCAAAAGCTGGCGTAGCCATACTCAAATGGAAGCGAGGATGGTGGACGTTGTCAGGACCCCAGATTTGATCCTCGAGCTCATCCATTCTGGTACGTAACCTGGCACACATTTCTAAATACATACCAGGCTCATAACCATCGTCCTTAGGGAATTCCCAGTCCAAATCAATACCGTCGAACCCATATTCGAACATAGCACTTATAGATGTATTCACAAATTCCTGTAATTTCTTTTCACAGCGCACCATCTTGGGGAAAGCATCACGGTTGGTCCAGCCACCAATCGACATAATCAATTTAAAGTCTTTTCCTCCCGTAGTCTTAAAGTGATTGAGTTCACCAAGCGCACCTGGCACAGCAGTTTTAAAAGTGGGATGCTTTAGTTCGATTTGGAAGTCTGCCCACTCATCACTCGACTTGACCTTACCAGTCTTTTCATCGACGATAAAGAACGCATAGTAGACATGCGTTAATTTGTCAAAGTCAACGTCGTGAGGGAAATGTAACCTAGGTTCGTATACCGACCAATTAGAATAGTAAACAGCTACACTGTGCTTACCATCCTCACACAATTCATCTGGAATTGCTCTAGTATTAACAACCATATTTTCAATTTTACACTTCCGATGTTTCTCTATTTTATCCGTTATAAATTTAGGTAGAAGCGTCATTTCAAGTAATATTCCAACAAGTAGAACACTAATCCATATGGAGTAAGTGAAGGCGCTAAACCTCCTCATATTTATATTTTCGTTCAATTACACTCTTGATGCAAAGGCAAGGACCACAAAGAGTGAGACGTGTCGTTTGTTAATTGTTGAAACCCATGAGGCGTTAATTAGTGTTCTCTGACAGTCCGGTGTCACACACGTACATGGTGATAATTACTGAAATTTCAAAATGTTGAGACGAAGATCCTTCAGCATTTCAAGCATCTCTTAGCATACTTGGGTATTGTTCCAGTGAAAGATCGCAGCACTTTACACTTGTTTGAAATGTCTGAAATGGCTGCTGAAACGGCTGCTGAAACTGATGTAAAAGCCGGTGAAGATACGATACCAAGCACTAATTCACAAACGGTATCATCCGAAGAAGCAATGAATGAAGTACCGAACAATGACGACTCTGAAGGCGTGGCATCCGGTGATGGGCTATTTGGAGATGAATCAGATCGCTCTGGAGATGAGTCAGATAATAGCAGCGATAGCGACGAAAATAGTAGTCGGCGTGTATCTTCTAGGCCTACTGGTTTAGGTATGAGCGATGATGATGAAGAGCAGCAAATGTACAATCGAAAGTTCTATGGGGACGATCTGACGGGTCCTTCAGACCGCTCTGACGAAGAAGAGGCTGAGATACGTGAGGCTGATGTCGAAGTTGTAAAGCACGTGGTTCCGTACTATACTACTAGTAAAAATAAAGAAGATACGTTATACTATGCGAAAATACCGCAATTTCTAACGATTGACCCTGTGCCCTTCGATCCCCTTAGTTTCAAGGCGCAAGTGAAACAAAGGCAGGAGCAGTATTCATCAAAAGAGGATCAGTTGGATGACAGACTTATCGATGAAAACACTGTCAGATGGAGATATTCCCGTGGTGAAAATCAGCAAGTCTTCAAGGATTCCAATGCGCAAGTTATCCAGTGGTCAGATGGTACATTCTCGCTAAAGCTCGGCGATGAGTACAATGACATTCTTGTCAATGACATAGAGAATACGTTTATGACCGTGTCACATGATCAGCAGGAACTCATGCAATGCGTTGAAGGCGGAGAGATCAAGCATTCGATGCTCTTCATTCCAACCTCCACTAATTCCAGCGTGCACCAGCGCTTGAGCAAGGCGGTCGCCAGGCGTGAAGCGAGGGAGTCGGGTCCATCTACTTATATAGTGCGCATGGATCCAGAGCTCGAGAAGAAGGAGCTCGAGAAGAAACACGACCAATTAATCAGAGAGCGTAGGAAAAGACAATTAAGAGAGCAGATGGACCGTGAGAATGCCGAACTCGAGGGTGTCGACACTGGATCTTTTGGCATCAAGCGCACCGCTGGTCGTCTGCAGACCCCAGAAACGTACGGCAGGAGATTCGCAGATGAGTACGATGATGAGGATGGGTTCATTGACGATGCTGAGGAGGTCGAGGGATACTCTGATGAAAGTGCAGACGGCGCTGAAGCCTTGGACGATGGAAACTCAGACGAAGAAGAAGATTTAAACGCAGAAAGACTAAAGCGGCTAAAGAAAGAAGGCGCTGCTATGTACAAAGAAACCAGGGCATCCTCTCAGGACTCAGATGGAGCAGATCAAGGTTCTATACAGAAGCGCAGGAAAATAGCGGTTCTTGATTCCGACGAAGAATGATCCAAACGCCCATTATGACATTTTCTTCCTCCAAACTTCTGAGTCTTGAGCCAGGGGCCCGTCACTAAAAAGCGACCTTTGGCCAAGCTTTAAATACCTATATAGACGGCATTGGTGTAATATACTGCTTGCATTATTAACGTCTACAATGGATTATCGGCTATTATCTCCGTTACCCTGTCGTATACGTGTATGGTGATTTTATCGCCCCTTATAAAACACGAAACTACAAAAATACCAAACAATTAACACCCTTTATGGGTCAGAATTGTCTTATAACTGGAAAGATATCAGTTAACCTGTAATACTCGAAGAGATCATGTCTTGGCAAGGTACGTTAATTCACTGCTAGCGCCCTCTTTTAAAGCGTTATTTTCTGTTTCTGTGTTCCTAGATCAAAAATACTAACTATCTAATAGCGTACACGGATAATTTGTTGGCTACTGGAAAGGTCGACAAGGCTACCATTTACTCTAGAGCAGGCGATACTCTATGGGCATCGTCTGGTGGATTGAATTTGGCAGGTAATGAAATTGTTGAAATAGCCCAAGGGTTTGATAACGCATCTCGCCTACAATCTAACGGTTTGCACATTCAAGGACAAAAGTTTATGTTATTGAGAGCCGATGACAGATCTATCTATGGTAGACATGAGGCGGAAGGTGTAATTGCCGTGAGAACAAAGCAGACTATCCTAATTGCACATTATCCCGCCGGTGTTCAAGCCGGTGAAGCGACTAAGATTGTTGAACAATTGGCCGACTATTTAATAAGCGTTCAATACTAATTCCCTCGGGTTCTCGTTTACATGAATACCATCTCATGATGCTACCTAATTATTTTCTTCAGCATTAGCGTACCTCGTTTTTTGATAGGTATATGGTATTGTCATGATTCCGGAGTTATGTAAGGGGATATTTATCTAGCGCGGCTCTGAAAGCTTTTGAAGCCCATTCGCGGAACTAGGAATATATAAAGATACAACGAAAATTATGTACCTCTCCATCTTACTCCTCTTCTTGGCCACTGAGCGTGATATATTTAACTGGGTGGAGGATTAATGTATCCAAATCCCAGATCCCCTCTTTTACAAACACATCATTTTGAAATATCTCAATCACTTCTTCCTTATTGTCTGTCTCAAAAACAATGTTAGCGCCAATTATTTCCGAAGCCTCTCCATCCACGACTTCCTTGAAGATCGGCCCTCCGCACTTAATTTTACCCTGCTTAAATAGCGGGCTAATAGTTTTAATATGCTCCTCCAAGTAAGGAGTTCTATCTACACCTGGCTTATCGTAAATAATCGCAACCCAGTTAACCATTTTTGAATATTTGAAAGCTAGCTTCTTAAGATCATTATTGTTGCAATTGGCGTTACTGAATAATAGAGTGGGGTCTATTTATGCGATCTACATATTACTGCTTAGTTAAGGCTTAGTCATGTAGCATCTGATGCTTAGTCAGTAAACGTTTTAATGCGTAATGTAGTAACTTTGAGCTCATAAAATGCATTATTAATTAGTTTAAAAATACTCATATAAGGTTATAAAATAGTGTACCACTCGTGTGGAACAGGTTAGCCCCATGTATATCACTAGTTCATTTCCCCGCCGGTGACATAATTCAGTCGTCACTGCCGGTATATCCTAGAAATAAGAAAGCTCCTTGTTGGCTTCGAATTAGTAAGCCTGTTGCTCGCCTGTGCAGACCCTTGTTGGTGGCCTTTCCTGCTGTAATTATTGAGCCTGATAGCTGCAGTCGATGAAATGAGCTTCTCCCGAGACGCCCGACCAGCATGCATCGACACCATAAAGTCTGATGCTATTAGGATGAGTGGACAAAGGAAAAGCGAGCTCCCTGTAATAGTATTTGTCATGTGCATCTTTTTTCAAAAGTAACCTTAAAACTACCGGAGTTTATCCAATATAAATGACTCAAAGCACGTCGGTGGGGAAAGAAAGCTCTGCAATGGAGCAAATTAATTTAATCGGAATTTCTGGAATTGAATGAGCACTTAGCAACTGCAGTAGGATTTCTAGCTGTCTTTTTTTATCGTTTATTACTAGTTCTTTGGTAGCAGTTAGTTTTAGGTTTTGCGTAAAATGAATCACTCTTTTTCTGTACACGTTTCTGTGCGTCTGGTCCCCTCATCTCAAAGACTGGCTTCTCAAGTATTGAGTTAAAAGTAGTTTATATGAGCGCCTTCGAAGGTTTTGACAGCGCCAGTAAGCTCTCTCTTATTTCGTTCCTATTTTACCAATGCAATTTCGTCGACTTCTTAACAGTTTGGCTTTATCATACAAGTATCTGATGTCATTAAGTCGATGAAAGAGCTTATGGCGCAGTCCATTAGAACAGTCAGGCAGAAAGTGATTTTCTGTTATACCAGTGGCTTATTTCTATATTTTACTTCTTCAATGGTATTTAGTCCTTCGAACAAGTTAGTTTCGGTTATTTGGAATGTCAATATCTGCTCGTCGGAGATGAAGTTGTGAATTAACTTCACGTAATCTTGACCATTCGGTATCCACCTGTTTAACTTCTCCCCTAGGGCTCTCGCTACTTGAGGAGTGACTTCGTCTAGGACCGCTTGCCCCACATAAAATGGATTTCCGTCCGGTAAGTTTCGTTCGAAGTCCGTAAAATTCTGTATATGGAATTTTGTCTTCTCAGCAGGTGCTTGCTGTACCGACATGGTCCCACTCGCTCGCTGATTGGATTCCTGTAATTGTTTTATCTCTTCCCTGATATCTGGAGCATACCTATGGTATGCGTCAATGAGGTCGTCAGTCAACCTCTTTAAAATAGGGTCACTGTCACCTGGTCTTCTTATATCTGGATGGGCGCCACTTAACGCAGCAAACACCGCGAATAAACTAAGATAGAGTGTTTTCATCGTCTGCTTTTGCTGCTGCCTCCCGTAATTTGTTTTAGTGAGAGGGTGTAGCAATACAGTAATGATTTTATATTAGCAGACTTTCAAGCCTAAGTCTGCAACTTTAATAGAAATTCTGAAATATTTCGCATTCACGTCTGACATAGTTGCAAGTGAAAAAAAATTTCCATTAATCTTTTAGGGAAGATCTCCGACTCCTCGATTCTTCCATGAAGGTCACTAACGAGTAGAGGATGCTGAGATTCACTATTCACGACGCACGCCATCTTGGTGCTATCTAACCTACGAATAAGATTGTAAGCTAGCCATAAAACAGCTTTGGCATGATTCAGACTTTCCTAAAAATACAAAAAGTCACGGCCCAGAAACGGGCGTAGCTACATTTCACGCATGTGTAGGTTCTAGGAACTATAATCTAACTCTACCATCATGGCGGAATATTTAATGAGATTTTTCTTAGTTTCGGAATCAGTCGCAGACGCGCGTTGCGTCAGGCATTCATGTCACTATACTCTTCTCGAGGTTGGAAACTATTTCGCAACTCTTGACATATATTTCGGTAAATTAAATCAAAGCTCTGTTTGCTTAATCCGCGTGATTTTGTCGAAGCCCACACAACACTTCGGAATTTGGCTTACTTTTTATATCTCATCTTACATAAAAAAAAATAGCGCATTAATGTCTGTAGATTACTTCATTCTACCGGGGCATTTAGTGCCCTAAAAGGTCCCACCTTTTAATGCTGTCATGTTTTATTGTATTTGTTCATCTAGGTTTAGTTGTTAGCTTAAATAATCTCTTTTTGGAAGCGTTCTTCGTCCATTAGAAGTTTATCGCCTAATGAAGAGCTACACATATAAGGATGACATATAAGGATGACTCTATAAGATCATCTAAAAGTAAAAACACATAAAAACTGATTGAAGCAAAATCGTAGCTATCTATAGTACGCATAAGGGTCTAATTTTTGCTTAGTAGGTTACTTTGACTATCTAGAAATGGTTTCAACCAGTACGCCTAGGAGACCAAATGCTGCAACAGCTGAGGTAGATTCGCAAAGTAATTCATCATATAGCCCATCAGATGGTGGTGACTCTACGGGATCGATCTTCCAAGTTCCCCCACGCCCTTTATTGCCCGGGGATGATAATAGTGAGAATTCGCCGGTTCCAATCGGGATCGGTAAAGATAATGATGATGATGATGAAATCGATGACATAGACGAGAAACAGTCGAAGCTAAAAAATAAAAGAACTAAACTGGATCCTTCTCATATTGTCCCAGCTTCTGAAGCTCGCGGTCTGTTGGGATGGTGTTTAATAATACCTGAATATAAAGATGCAAGAGATTACCCATTGTTTTACAAGCGGATTTTGCTAGTCATAATAGCTTTCGCTTCTATGATTGCTCCCTTGGGTGCAAATATCCTCTTTCCCGTAATCACTCACATTGTTGATGATTTCAACACTACTCCAACTACAGTTAATATTTCCGTAGGAATATACTTAGCTGCTATGGGTTTTTTCCCCATTTGGTGGTCTGGTATATCTGAAAGAAAAGGTAGAAGAGGTGTTTACATAGTTTCCTTTGCTCTATCGCTAGTATTTACAATTGCATCAATACTTGTGTCCAGTATTGGTGCTTTTATTGCCTTAAGGCTGTTGGCAGGAGCATCGGGAGCAAGTGTGTTAAGTGTTGGGGCTGGTACGATTGCAGATTTGTTCATTCCAGAAGAGAGAGGTGAAAACATGGGACTATACTATCTAGGACCACTTTTGGTGCCGCTATTATCTCCTTTAATAGCCGCCCTGCTGACACTTCGTTTTTCATGGCGATCCACGCTATGGTTTCAAGCGATTTTAGGCGGTGTCAGCCTTATGTGTTTAGTGCTATTGCTGCCGGAAACGCTACGACTGCAAAGCGGTAACGATATGCTCACTCAGAGGATGCGGAGCTCTTCTCATCATTCAACTAGAGCTAGTAGCCGTCGGGCCACAGTTAAATATGATAACCCGCAGTCAATCCAAACAGATTTAGAGCGGTTAACCGCCAACCATCGGCCTAATACCTCTGCAGAATTTAGTGAAATAGAGAGCATATCCAGTGAACCCAATGCTGATATGTCTGTATATGAAGTTGAAAATAATTATGTGGACACCAGCCATCCAGAGCTTTCACATTTGCGTTCTCATGATCAAAGAACAGCGGAAGAACTACTACGAATTGAATCGCACCGCCTAATGAATGTATCGAAGGAGCTACATGATGCTCAAGAAACAGAAGGATCTAAATTCAGCATTAAAAAATTAGGAATGACATTGTATTTCTACCTCATCAAACCTTTAAAGTCGCTATGCTTCTTTAAGTATCCTCCAGTTCTAATTACCATCATCTGCTGCTCTTTTGTGTTTGCGTCCCTCCAGTATATCAACATGATATTGGTGTATTGCTATTCTAGACCACCGTACAATTTTAAAACGCTGTACATTGGTTTAGTATATATCCCCAACTCCTTAACCTATATGATTGCATCGTATTTCGGAGGACGTTGGATTGACGCTAGGCTGATAAAGAAAAGGGAAGCTACCGGACAACTTATCCCCGAATCCCGTTTATCTTGGAATATCGTCTTAGCATTTATAGGATTTCCAATTGCTATGCTTTCAATCGGCTGGTGTTTACACATGAAAGTACATTGGGTCTACGCTCTTATTGGTACTGCCATATTTGGCTTTTGTTCCATGGTCATGATAGGGACAACAATGACATATCTCGTCGATTCTCTCCCAGGTAAAGGCTCCACAGCTGTTGCTTTGAATAATTTCGCCAGAACACTTTTAGCTGCGATTGCAGTCTTCAATGTGGACCCAATGCTGCGAACCTTAGGGCCTGGTTGGTCGCTGACACTTTATTTATTTTGCGTTATGATAAGTATTACAGCACTTATTATAGTGAAGAAAAGAGGCCAATATTGGAGAGATAATTATAACCTAAAAAGACTGTACCAATTCTCATCGTAATGTTTTAAAGATGTCAAACGTTAGATTTATGACTGTACATAACTTACGATAATATCTAAACGACAGGTAAAGATTACGTGATAAAACATCCGGCAGCGGAAGCTCACTGGATAGATGGGTTAAATAAATTCTATTTCATCTTGGGTAAGTCATGGCATCTAGACCATATGGTTGATGTCTTATCAGTGTATGCTTAATTAATAAACTTTTATATATATATCCCCACAGAAGAAAATGATACTTTCCTAACATCCCCTTTTATAAGGTTGGCGCGAAATAATATACATCAACATCCAAAATACGCGTTAGGAACCCTGAATCGAAGTCTATATTATCATGCTAGCAATTGGGGACCTTACGTCCCAGCTTCGCAAATGTCTCCTTAGTATATTGGTCATATTCGTCTTTTTTGAAGGCTGTTTAACTATAATAGCATATCAGATGTTTGTAAATGCAATATGGCCAGCACATACTCCTGAAAGGCAGAAACATTTGGATCGAACGAAGAAGAGCTTTATTATATTACTGGTTACTATTTTGGCTACTGTTGCTCCATCTAATATTCGGATTTGTACAGATAACAATACAATTGCAAAAGGTACATTTCGTAAAGATGCTAAACTAGGAAGAATTGTATCATCACTGAAGCAGAACTCTATTATAATTAGCAACCATCAGCTATATACAGATTGGGTTTTTCTGTGGTGGTTGACCTACACCTCGGGTTTAGCTGGTAGTGTTATCATTATGCTTAAGAAATCACTAGAGTCGTTGCCGATTTTAGGGTATGGTATGAAGAATTATGGGTTTATATTTATGAACAGGAAGTGGTACCTAGATAAAACTAATCTTTCAGATAGTCTAACGGGTTTGGATATGAATGCAAGGGGGATCGGTAAGTTGGCTGGTAATTTTCCAACTAGGGCAGAGGATGGTACGGAGAGGTATAGGGTTAAGAAGTATAAGGAAGGGCAAATAAGGTGGCCATACTCGTTAATACTGTTCCCGGAAGGTACAAATATGAGTCCTAGCACTAGGGAGAAGACGAAGCAGTATGCAGCAAAGGTAAACTGCAAACCACCAAAACATGTGCTTCTTCCCCATGTTACGGGGTTAAGGTTTGCGTTACAAAAGTTGGAAGGAAGTTGCGATTGTGTTTATGATGTGACTGTAGGCTACTCGGGAGTCACTAGGGATACATATGGTGAGAAGATATATCAACTCAATGATGTTATTTTAAAGGGCAAGGCCCCAAAGATTGTTGACATGTATATAAGGTCATTTTCCCTTTCAGATATACCTTATAATAACGAGAAAGAATTTGATAATTGGGTGCATAGGGTATGGGAAGAGAAGGACTTGCTAATGGAGACTTATTATGAGCATGGCTGCTTTAACTTAGATCCTGAATTGAATCATACGGTGATGGGCAAGTGTGAAGCAGCTAGAAATGAGGTGATAGCACTTTTGATAATACCTGTGTTAGCCAGTTTCTTGACATTAATGGCACTGACAAAGCTGGCCCTTTTTTATTTTGCAAATTGAAGTATAAAAGCCACGTTTTGCTACGTATGTAAATTAATGGTTAGATGACACTATGTTCTCTAGAACTACTAATATGGTACGGGTAATTTAACTGATATTTACGACGCACTCTATAATCTCATTTTGCCACTTGTAATTAGATCCCAGTCGCTCTGCTCCAAAACCTTATATTCTTTGTACTCTTTTAACCAATATATGGTCTCATCCCCTGATTCCCCAGACGGGAATTTCTGGTTCTTATACTCTTTCTTAGGAAGCTTGTGGTTGTGAGTAGTCTCAATATGGGGGACAAACTTCACAAATATTGGCAAAGCGTACTTTGGTAGCGCGTTGTTCAAGTGCTCTAATAGCTCATTAAGCAATTCTACGCGATTGATGGATTGAAAGTCATCCTTTAACTGAATAACTGCGAAACCTGCTTTTCCCTCATGCTGCGGTATTTTCATACCCAAAACAATAACACATTCAAACACGTCCTTGCTAAACTTTAGGATTTGATTTTCAACTTCTGTAGCGGACACATTTTCGGACTTCCATCTAAATGAGTCTCCTAATCTATCAACAAAATACCATAATCCGTCTTTGTCCGCTTTCAAAAGGTCCCCAGACCTATACCATGCATCGCCCTTGCGGAAAACATTGCGCAAAACCTTAGACTCAGTAGCTTTCTTGTTACCTAGATAGCCTTGGAACGAGGTTTCTGGCTTTTTAGACATAAATATCCTCATCAATAATTCACCAGGTTGGTCAACATCAGCCATTTTACATAAACCATTTGGATCCCTATATACAACGGAATCATCTTCGGCATCCATCTTAACTAAAGTTTGTTCACACGCCAAAAACCAATTTATAATAGTACCATAGTTCCTGCAAGCTCCAACACCGAAATCGCCACGCTGGAATGAAGTTGTTGCAAAAGGTGCTTCTGTAGAAGCATAAAACTCCCCTATCACATCAATATTGAACCTGCGCTTAAACTCCATCCATATCCCAGGGCGTAATCCGTTACCATATGCAACTTTAACGCGGTGTTTATCTTCATATTCAGACTTAGGGGAATTCAATAAATATCTGCAAACTTCCCCAACATACTGTATATGCGTGGTCTTTGTTAAATAAGCTTCCTTCCAGAATGTGCTCACAGAAAATTTGTTCGAAATGGCAACACACCCACCTTGAGATATCGCGGCACATGCACCAAGGAGTGCAGCTGTTGAATGATATAATGGCATCGCTGTGAGTACCACACTGTTTGGTTTAATTCTCATTATATGGCCGAACAATGTACATCCTATAGAAGCCTTTCTCCATGAAATGATCGCAGATTTAGGTAAGCCAGTCGTGCCAGATGTATAAATTAGCATTGCTGCGTCAAAGTCGCTCAACCCGGTTGGCGATCTCAATTTGTTTTCCATTCGTAAAGTAGGAGTCTTCTCACTTGTTATTAATTTTAGTAAACTGTCTTCGTCTATGTAATGCAACTGAATCTCTGGAACCTCCTTCTTAATATCATCTTCAGTCTTCTTTATTGGACCACTGGCCTGAGGATCAATGAAAACCTGCTTGACATTTGTAATCTTAATAGAGTGAACCAATGGTTGTCCTAGCTGGTTATAATTGATGAAAGCTGGAGTAGCTCCCAAATTCCATAAGGCAAGCCATAGAAAAATAAACATAGGCTTATTTGTATAATCCAATGCAATGTGATCCCCTGGCCGTACACCATAATCATTAAAAAGTACATTAGAGAGTTTTAAAACTATGTCATATGTCTCCCTGTATGTATACATTTCCACTTTAAACTCACCTTTCGTTGCCAAGGGCCTCGTATAACTAATGCACGGGTATTGACCATATTTAAATGCCTGCTTCTCAAATAGGTACCAATTTTGGAACTTGCCATTAGTTAATTGCCATAGATAAATTAACACCTGACATAGAAAATACTTTATAATGTACCAATCATCTCTAATTCTGTGCTTTTGATCCAATATATCGAACAAATATATCAGGGGAGTAAGCGTTGCAGAAAAAACTAACACAACTAACTGCCGTAATAGTGCAGCACCGCGAATAATAAACGAGCGCACATAAAATAACTTTCCAGGAACCTCACTTCCCATTTCGTCCTTATCAATACTACCAGCTCACTTGTTAATCGTTGGTGTTGTGTTTATTATTTTGAGGGGGACGTAAATAATAGAAAGTTTCTAAATCTATGAAGTTGCAAACGCGAACATGACTTAAGTAATTTTTAACGATAGCATAAAATCATATAATTATAATAAATGCGTATAATGGGATGAATATTGGGTCACTGGACCTCCGTAAAGTCTTTATTAATCTTGCTAGTATGTCTTCTTGTGACTTACTGTCATTTAGCGCTTAGATTCGATCGTAGAGCCGTCGCTTGGATATCTCCCATAGTCATTGCGAGAATACTTATTGTACTCAGCCCTCTGAGGAGGTTCATCGTCCTCATTCCTTCTATCTTTAATATATACAGCCCAAAGTATTATGCAATTTAATATAATGAGTATGCAAGACAGCCATGTCATAGATGAGGCCTTTTTTCCCTTCGATATGGCAATAATGTCCATACTGGCCTGTGGAATTAATCGCTTAGCAGACGTGCTAGCAACGTGGGTCCAAATTGAGCTAGCTGAGAATAGAATGACGAGTACTGGAGTAATTGCAACAAGTCCAATGTGGAAAACGCGCTTACTAGGGAGCATTGGGATGAGGACGTACACGATCATAAAAAACATGAGTAGGGTAAGTATAGTACATGCGCTAAGCAAATATGGTTGCATTACGTCGGCGACTTGAATATGTGCTAATTCTAACATGTTCAATTGAGTGTTTTTAGAGTCCTCACTCTTAGCGGATGGAATATTGAAGACCTTGATGTTTAAGGCGTCGTAAAGGGGCGATGAGGTGAAGTTCTTTCGACCAAAACACGCAATAGATTCTGACGAATATGCGGGCGGTATGTCTCTCACACATACTCCAAGATACCCCACATAGACTCTTACTTTCTCTAATCCTTTAGTTGCATTGTCTGCAGCGAATGAGTTTTGGATCACCGGATATAAAGGTGATGCCTTATTAAACTGATACCTTGTGACATATGTGGAGTGTTGTGCAGGGTCATGGCATCCAAGCAGCAGGAAGACGGTTAGAAAGACAGTTATAAAACTGAACATCAGGGTGAAGACCCTTGGCATTCTTTTTAAAACGAAAAACGTTATTCCAAACATTTTATATCTGACGTTGAGTAGTAATAGCTGTTACTTCTACATGGAAGCCACAAGGGGTACAGCTAGAGGTTTTCTAGCTGCATATTTATACATTTAGTGGTCCTTCATGAGTTGAAGTTACGAAACGAACACTGAACATGAACTATTCATGTTGGTATTAGTTTTGTTTCAACTTTGTCAAGCTCCCACACAATGCTAAAACTAGGTACACAGTAAAGGAAAAAACATCACATCTTAACAAAGAATGTAGATCATTAAGTATATAGTAGATAGTCTGAAACATGTGTTATATACTTTATCAGGCAGCGCAGGTGAACCCTCTCGCACATCCACTTTTCTGCGCTAGTCTAAGGTACGATTTTATGTGTGTGAAGTGGAAAATTCGTTAGATACTGCGCCAAATGGACACATGAAATGAATTGGAAAATTTGAAGGCAGGTAAAGCGCTTCATTCTCAGTCCAAGGATGATGCACCAGTAATGATATCTACCAATTCGTTGGTGATGACAGCTTGTCTGGTTCTGTTGTATAGAATGGAGTTCTTGTTAATCATCTCACCAGCGTTCTTGGAAGCGTTATCCATCGCATTTCTTCTGGCAGAGATTTCAGCGGAATAACCATCGGCCATAGCAGACAAGATCTGGTTAGCCAAAGTGAATTCAAACAAGTCTTGAGAAACACCTGCATCACCATCAATTTCATACTTAGAGATAGAAGGAGAGCTCTCAATGGCTTGAGGATTGTATACAGTCTTTTGGGAAGGCTCAAAGGACAAAGAAGAAATTGGACGGTTGTAGAAAACCGTGACCTTGGAGTATTTTCCAGCACCGAATTGCAAGATTTTGTCTGCAATCAATGCAGACTCTTCAAAGTTTGGAGCTTCCTTACCAATACCATTGAAAGACATCTTCAAGTTCTGTGGATTTGATCTGAGAAGTTGGTTCTTAACCTTGTCACCAATGGTAATAAGATCGGCTTCAGGGGTCTTTGCTAATTGCGCTCTGACGCTCTTGGCCAATTGAGAGTGAATAGAACCACACAAACCTTTATCAGAGGTGATTGCAATAATCAAACTTTTCTCCTGAGCAGCATCGAAAGTAGTAGCAGCATGCTTGTAAAAATCAGTGTCCGCTTCGGAGTACTTTCTGGCAGTTTGCTTAGCCCTATCAGCCTTTGACAATCTGGTAGAAGCAACAACCTTCATTGTTTTGGTAATCTTTTCAATGTTCTTAATAGACTTCAACCTTGTTTCAATTTCTCTCAAAGTGGCATAGTTTCTCTGCAGCCCACGCACAGTGGCAATGGATGCACCCCTAACACTAGCAAACATTATATGCAAATCCTTGGTTTCGTGAATAGCCTCGATCTCTTCTTCCAGCAGTATTCATAAAGGACGTTACATTGAAAACCTCGGTATTATGGGCGTGAAGCTTTCCTCGAAGGACACATAGTGCGGTGCACAGGTTCCTCCAAATATCGCTCGCTGATTGGCTTGTGGTCACGTGCCATGGCCGTTTGATCGTTGAAATTTGCAAAATCTCTGCAAAAAATAAACCACTCACGGTGGGGGTCGAACCCACAATCTTCTGATTAGAAGTCAGACGCGTTGCCATTACGCCACGCGAGCTTGTTATGGTGGTATCGAAACGTCAACGCTACACGTGGCCCCTGGGCGATCACCTGATCGGTACTGTTACCTAGTACGCAACCCTCAAATTTTGCATTGCAGCTCCGTACTTGCTGATCCCACCCACGTTTCTCTACATGACGATCCACGCGCCATTAATCATCCCGGAGTACGTCTATACCGCTACTTTTTCGCATTAATCACGTGACATGGTCGCAAAGTTCTCCGTCTCGGCTACAAATGCTGCTGTTGCTGCTTATAAAGACCTAGGTCACCCGCATACCATCGCAATGGCGGCACTGGTACTACATGCCGAGGATCGAGTAAACCCGGGCTAATATTACGTAGTTACGTCCTGTGTTCATGTTCTTTCATGCTTGTCGTACGTTTTCTTTTCTTTTTCCCGTGGAATGGGCTTCAGAAAAATGACCAACGTCAACAAGATGCCATAAGTTATCAATCATATATGAATGATAAGCCATAAAACGTCTGTATTTATGCATAGCTTATTTCCTGAGAAGGGGTCAAGCACGTCAGTGACGGATAGGAGAGGAATTAGCGGTTTACATCGAGTAGTTTTGAGAAGTATATGTTCGTTGTAAATTGACTCGGCTATTATTTCCTTTGTGTGTGACTTTGTTGTGGGAGCATTAGTGCTGACAGGATTGGCATAGCATAAAAGCATTCATTTATTAGAATTATAAAACTAAATTGGGTGATCATATATCATGAATTTTAAAGAGCAGCAGGAAACAGTACGGGATACTGTAGTTGCTGGGAAGGAGCATAATGGGCTTGCTGAATCTACTGATGAAGTTCAAGGTCATAGAGTTTTACATGGGAGGAAGGCGAGCACATTTTTGGGTATTTTTGATAATTCACCCCCGATTGATGGAATAACAGGTAAGAAGCAGTCTGATGGGTCTGATGGGGAGGAGAAATCGAATGCGGAGGAACTGTTGAAGAAGAAGAAGAAAAAGAAGAAGCGTGAAAATGAGCTAGCACTACTAGCGGAGTGTGAGGAAGTAGGTGATGTTCGAATCTGCAAACCTGGTACGGGTTATCCTGTGGAGTCAGTTGAGCAACAAGATTTAGAACTTTATACGGATGACGAGCCGACTCCTTTGGTGTTTAGAGAATCGGTTTCGAAGCCGATATCTTCGGCCATTTATTATCCGCACAAGCTGAAAGATGAACAACTTTCTGCACTTCATTCGTTGCATTCGGAATCTCTGCTTCCTCAATCGCAGCAGTCAGTGCAGTCCGAGGCTACTGAGGGTGTACCTACTGATATCTCACTTGCATCACAGTCTAATTATTCCGCAGTTGTGGACTCTGAAGATGAAGATAACGCTTTATCCTCTGATGAAACTCAAGAATTTCCTCTAAAAGTAGAGTTACAGCCATTTACCGATAATGTTGGTGGGCACACAGCGATATTTCGATTCAGCGAACGCGCTGTTTGTAAAGCCCTTGTGAACCGGGAGAATAGTTGGTATGAAACAATAGAACTAAAGCATCCTGGTCTACTACAGTTTATGCCTCGTTATATTGGTGTCTTGAATGTAAGACAGCACTTTAATTCAAAAGAAGAATTTTTAAATCACTTGTCAGCAAAGAAGACTAAGTTATACAATACGATTGCTAGTCCAGAAGCGATTGATGAAACTTTGCGACATAACCATTTGGATAGAGTTCTATCGCCTGAGATCGATCCTATTGAGCAAATTTCATCTCCGCAAATTGTGGAAGAAACACCGTTACCGGAAGTATGCCTTGATGATAATAAGCATATCATTCCAGATTCCCTGTGGTGTAGGTATTCCCATTCGCCTTCTTCAGTACCAAGCGAAGATTCATTGCTCAACTCGAGACATAACAGTGGAAGCAATTTATTGACCAAGGCACGTGGGAGTGGAAATTTGCCCCTGCTTGCACCTAATGAAACAGGATCTACGCTTGTTAACACTAGATTGAAAGAATTAGTCATCGAAGAGGTCTTCGGTCAACCAACGGTAGCTTCTAAGTCTCAGCAAAATTTGCAACATACCGGTCGCTCTCAATTTCGCCAAATAATCCATCATATGCGTCATAGCAGTAATCCAAATGATAACGGCGGCAAAATTAGGATACAATCAAGCGACTGTTTAACGAACGTACCAGCGAATAAGCAATCAAGATCATCTTCTACCTCATCGTCTGCTGCTCAGCATTCCTCGCGCAAGAAAAGGCAAGACTCTCGTAACTCTTTGGTTGATCTACGGGAAATTAAGCAAGGAATATGTGCGGACAAATCAGAGTTGTTTGCAGAAGACGATGATTCATCTGCGCTATCTGTAGCAAACTCACCGAAGTCACGGCCACAGCATACCGCGCATGAATCTATTTCATATGAAGAACAGTCCCACACGGTAGTTTCTAAGTTCATTTTACTAGAGGATTTGACTAGGAAATTAAATAAGCCATGTGTGCTAGACTTAAAAATGGGTACCCGCCAATATGGCGTGGATGCAAAAAGATCAAAACAATTATCACAGCGAGAAAAGTGTAGAAATACAACTTCTCGTAAATTAGGTGTTCGCATTTGTGGGCTAAAGATTTGGAACAAAGATTATTACATTACAAGAGACAAGTATTTTGGTCGTCGCGTGAAAATAGGCTGGCAATTTGTGCGTATACTTGCAAGGTTTTTATACGATGGCATGTCCAACAGAAGCATATTGAAACAAATACCCTTTCTGATTAAGCAATTGGATACATTACACAACGAAGCAGCTCAATTGAAGTCTTATCGTATGTATGGAGCATCTTTACTGTTGATGTACGACGGTAATAACTCATGCAGCAAAAGGTGCAAAGTAAAACTAAACTTGATAGACTTCGCACGCTGTGTAACAAAAAAAGATATGGACACATCAATAGATACCTTCAAAATCCGTCCAAAGAACCCAGAACTTGAAGATAGGGGTTTCTTGCGTGGTTTAAAATCGCTCAAGTTTTATTTGTTAGTAATTTGGAACCACCTAACAAGTGATCATCCTTTGGTTTACGAAGATGACGAACTAATGGAGTACTTGGATTCCGTTTCTGAATTCCAAACAGCGTGGGAGTGGGTTGATGAGTTTGAAAAAGAAAATGAGTCGAGGTTTAATGACCCTAGTGATGAGTTACGGAAGAAATGGCGCAAATACGAGTTAATTTTCGATGTTGAGCCGGTTTACGGTGACGATGATGTCAGTGAGTAATTACTAACTCCAATCAAACAAACGCAGAGTGGATTTCATTATATTTGTTAAGTTTGGTTTTTAATCTGTAATAAAGGTTTGTGATTCAGCATAGTTGGTTTACCTTCATTATAATGTTTCGGATAATGAAAACGGTTGTAATTGTTTTTGTATAATTTATCTACTAATTAGTTAGCACAAGTCAAACGCTTCTGATCCTTTTCATTACATTCAATAAGCAAGAAAACAAATATTTACGCTACAATACATTAATTTATGAACAACATTAGTGTAACTCTGGGTAGATACTTCCAAGAGCAACAGAACTTAAGTTATTCTTCTCGATTAGTATCGAAATTCCATTCTCCCAGCTTAGAGAGACCGTCCGTCTGTTGGTGAAAGACAGACAGCCAATGATACTGGTGATGTTTATTATTTTGAAGTAAAAGTAAACTGTAGCTGCAATGTATTAACTAGTATTTAAATTTTTTTATAGGCCATAGTTACATAATAAAAAGTTACGCCGATTAGGGCTTCACCACCAACAATTTAACGCACCGGGCAGGCGCACAGCTATATCGATTAAACGACTATTGAAGGAATTCTAAACATCAACAGACTAGCCACGGACTCAAGTTCGCCATTTATATGCTAACCGGCTTCGACATGAAACACTGGTATGTGGTCACTATGTACGTGACGTCATCATAACAAATGCTCTCCATAATATCAACGATATAATGGGACATTCAATAGGTCAACCTGGCGATGCAGAAAGAGAGAGCTAATCTTAACTTCGTTAGAATGCCTAAAGATGCGCCTGGTACAGATGTGTCTGCTTCAGATAAATATTTTGTAGAACAGCGAGAGCTGCTTATTAGGGAGATCAATGAAACAATGGACTCGATCTTAAATAATCTAAATGGGCTCAATATATCGCTTGAAAATTCCATTGCAGTTGGAAAGGAGATGGAAAGTGTATCTGAATTATGGAAAGTATTTTACGATGGTTTGGTTACTGGTAGCGCTCCCAACGGTACTGATGCTCTAAACTCATCCCTACAAGATATAGATGTTAATACTACTCAAGAAGCAGTAGAGGAGGGAATTGATAATGGAGAGAAACAGTCTACCTGAATTTCAATGGTAGCATGTCTGTATTGTACTTTATTGACCCGTCGAACACTATGGAACGGGAGGCCCCCGGAAGTTTAAGTTATTTTTTTTTACTAGAGAATTTTCACCTCTACAAGTTACATTCAGGCATTAGAACGCCTTCTCGTGGCAAGGTCTGTAATCCTAAGGTCGGAATTGCATCTTGTTCACTTTAAACAAGTGCTTAATCTCTAAGGATCACCATCTGCAGGGAGAGAGTTATCCTAGACTCTACTGAGCTAGGTTCTTGATTAAGTGAGCAAGTCCGCTGAAAGACCCATACACCACACCGCTGAATCTGCGATTTTAGAATGCTGGAGGTAATCACTGGAAGTAGATGTTGGCAGGCAGTCTAAGGGTTACTTATCCTATCTGAAGTTCTCTGGCATTTTCAGCATCCTTAACAGCTTATTGGGATTTGGTCTATAAAAAGGAACTCTATTGGAACTTTTGGCCAGCTAGATCGGGTTAAGAGCCTGCGAGAAAAGCCTAGGCCATCGTTAATCCTTAAAGCTAACAGGTTGACCTCGGTGAACCTGCGGATGTATTGCAAGTCCTTCTGTGACTTGGCCTGAAGACTGTAATTCTCCTGTTAGCAACCTCAACTGGATACTTTTTATTGGTTTTTCATATCCTGTAGTGAATAAACCATTCACCGACAAAGGGCTACAGACTGTTCTATCTCCGGGGGAGAGATTGAGCTTACCAGCTTGATTAATACTTTATCAGGTAGTTACCTCATCTTGGGGCAACTACTAAGCGCGATTTGTATGTTCTCTTCTAGGACACAATTTTTGGAAAACTTTCAATCTAGAATCAATACCATTATGTATTGATTACACTATTATTAAAGTTAATCTTGACTATACCATTATGTAAATCCGTGTCGTAGCACTGTTACTAAATGACTATCTAAAGCTGCGGGTAAACCATCTAAGGTTTTGTGTACAATTGGAGACTAGTATGCTGCTCAGCATCTTGTGTTGTATCTCGAAACCGCCATTAATATCAAGCGGGTGCAGCAGCCGTCCTTATAAACCATTTCTATATAAAGATGGGTCATTTGATATCATCATTACTAACGTCTCAATTATGTCTATTTTAGAGTTTTTACAGCTTGTACTCATTGGAAGAAATAACCATTATGATATTGCATTCTTATTAAGTACCTTCGCAATCATCGATGACTTCCAATAATCCCATTATCTTTGCGCCTGAAACATTCCAATATGACAAGTTTGCTTTACATATGGAAGATATCTCAAAAGACCCGCTGGAACAGTTCACTAAGTGGTTTGAAGAGGCAAAAAATGACCCTGAAGAGAGTATGCCTGAAGCCGTCAACTTTGCTACAGCAGAATTACCAAGCGGTAGGGTATCCTCAAGAGTAGTTCTGTTCAAGGAATTAGACTCTCGGGGCTTTATAGTCTTTTCTAACTGGAGTACGTCAAAGAAGGCTCGCGATATTAATAGTAATCCCAATGCAGCTATAACCTTCTTCTGGAAATCTTTGCAAAGGCAGGTAAGGATAGAAGGTTTTACTGAATATGTAACGAGAGATGTCTCTGAGCACTACTTCAAGACCAGAGTTCGTGGCTCGAAGATTGGGGCATGGTCGTCGCCCCAGTCACAGCGTATAGAAAATCGGGCAGAATTGGATAGCAGGGTTAATGAGAATGAGAAAAGGTTTCAGGGCGTTGAGGATATTCCATGTCCTGAGTACTGGGGCGGTTTAAGGGTTATACCTTTAGAAATTGAGTTTTGGCAAGGAAGACCTTGTAGACTTCATGATCGAATTGTATTTAAGAGAAACTCAGAGTCGGAAACTTGGGAAATATTTAGAAGAGCCCCATAACCCATTAAACTTTTGAGGCACATAGACTTAAAAAGTTACTTTTTGTGTGGTTTAGCTCTATTTAATTGTTTCGGTTAATTGAAGTTGTTCCAGAATGTAATTAGTGCGTTCGAAAATGCTTTCATTGTAAGAGTTGACATCCATTGAGAAAGCTTTTAGTTTTGAGATAAGATATTTATGCTCTGTAGCGTTCAGTTCCAGGTCTTTCTTATGAACACTGTATGCAAAAATGAGCAGGAACAAATTCGCCATGAACGACATTTGACCGTCTGCTATCCGTTGAGAAATCTCCTTGAATATGCTTTTCATGCTTTGTAGTTCGGTGTCGGTTATTATCGATGTGATTTCAACAATTAGATTGAGGCACAGTCCTAGGTGGAGGATCACAATGTCAATGCAGGACGGGTCTGTGTGAGTCCAAAGAGTGCTTTGCCTTTCATTTATATAACAGATCGATTGCTGCAGTAGCATGCTTTTATTCTCAACCTTTGCCAGTAAATGAGAACTGTTAGTCAACTTAATGAAGCACTTTACATAATACTCATTCTGACGCCAGTCTGGCCATAATGGTATCAATAGCTGAAATAACTTGGAGTAGTTGCCTTCAAAAGCATCTTGGGTGCTTTCTATTGCAGGAAGATGCCTCTCCAATAGCGACAGCAAAGGCGAAATAGTCTTTGGATCACGGTCGCCTAGTCTATGTAACAGTAATGGAATCACTTTTGGATCGTCAGTCATTGGTGGAATATACTTATCCCATATATGAATTGCGAATTGAGACGGCGTATCACATTCTATAGCACCTAAGAAGTCTTTATAATTATGTTTAACCAACCTTGAACCTTTTATTTTCGGCGTCGTCAAAGCGTCCGTTACCAATTGTAAAATAAATTCGGAGATGGACACCATTGACCATGTCTTGTCATTAGTAGGTAACGGAATTTTATCCATGATGAAGCATTGTAGAAAACTCGTTACGAGATCTTTGGGATCTAGAACTCTAATACACCATTTCCAAACATCGTAATGGTAATATTTTATTATATGTTGGCGTAACTTATCATTAGCTGTTATATCAAGGCAAAGACGCAACATTTCTGTCCTTCTTTTTCCTGGAGTAATTGAGGCATCGCCGTGTAGAATAAAGTCTAAGTCGTTTTGGTATTTCAGATTCCCACCCATCGCCTTCAGCTGATTAAAGTGCTGTGATACCATATTGCCTGATTCCGGATCATCTTTGTCCCCTTCTTCATCAACAGCTCCATTGCCAGAGCCTTCCTCATCATCATCTGAAGACTCATGTTTTTTCACAAGTATAGTTCTTGTCCTTCCGTATTTCACGCACCCTGTGTCCTCCTCCTGCTCATCCACATCACCTCTCAAAGCTTCCATATCCAGCACAAGTCCCTGAGACGGTTTTATCGAGCCTAGTATATCTCGCACAGTATTTAATGCTTTTTTATAGCCCTGGTTCATTAACGTATCTGAGCTATCGTCATTTTCCACTGTAGCAATTCTGCGTGGTCTCTTCCTTACAGGCGATGGTTTCTCCAAGAACTCCCAAACCACATCATCGCACACCAATTTAGTACTTCCACTCTTAGCTTCTGAAAAACCTGGTTCACTTCCTTGGAGATCTAGTTCGGGAGTAACATTGACTTTTGTTGTGTCGTCACTAATCAGCCTGTCCGTGTTCTCGTCATCATCACTGAACCAACTGTCATCCTTAATATCATGATCTGAAACGGTATTCAGTACATTGCTCAGCTTCCTGAACTTGCCATATACGCGCTTAGGCATGATTCCAGCCCATTCAAGCCTCCAGGTCTTTCGTTATCGTTAACTCAAACAAACAGAATCAGTTTTTACGCGTTTGAAAATATTAGAATACCTACAAAGGCCACTACTACTCAACAGTTTTGAGTACCCGATTAAACTAGAGAGATATGTATGGTGATTTGGGTAATAAGTTAATTCGGGAAGCCAAAAGAACGCAGCAGCTCATGAGCTCCAGCTCCCCTGCTCAATTACCCATGTATCAAGAAGAAATGGTACGTTCGATATTAAAGGAGGTAGCTCATCTACAGCGTAACGCCGAGTATCTAAAAGAGCAAACTGAAAGTGGAAAACTATTCAAGTGTCAATATTTTGTTACCATGCTTTGTATTGAAAGGAATAAGAGATGTCTTCTGGCCTACGAGAAAACAAGAAGTGACATATTGGATTCGATAGTTTGGGATAATAATGGGATGGAAATGCTCAGCTCTATGGGTAGTACAAATCATAGCAGTAGTAATCTTTCCCATCCAGAACAGGAATATATAATGGAATACTCTCAGCTGATATCTGATATGAAAACAGGCGATCTCGTGGATATAGATTTATCTGGCAGTCTTTCGCCTCCAAGCGACGTCTTCATTGATGTGAGGGTATTGAAGGATGCAGGTGAGATTCAAACTGAGTATGGGGTGTTCAATCTGATAAAGGATTCGCAGTTCTTCGTCAGGCAAACTGATGTAGAAAGATTAATACAACAAGGTTATTTGCAAAAGCTATAGAAGCCTTAAAAACTCCGAACACTACAATTCCAATAATAGAGGCCAAAAATCGTTTCCTACTTTTATAATAATGGTCTGCATTACCGGCATTTGCCCTGTGGTTGACATTTTGTCACGATGTTACTTTTAAACTACGAATTAATGCTGTCTCAGCACTATAGCCTCGAAAGAGTGAGTTGAAATAAGCAAATAATAACTAAGCTATTCATGAATCTTAATCATTGTGAGGCAGTTGGCATTCTGCTACATTTTAAGCTAGTTATACTATTCACATTGCGTGTCAGCTTTTAGTAGCTATTTCTAAAAGCTATTCAACATGAAAATTTTTTCAAGTAAGCGTTCTAAGTTGTGTAAACGACCGCGACCACTCACTACAATATACTGTGAAAAAACAATCATAGACTTGCTCTAGTTACCTCTAAATTGCTGTGAGCCATGTCAAAAACTAGAACTGAAGATTCTGCTACCGACAAGAAAGGTTTGAACGAATTTGAACAACATTATTTCAATTCGTATGATCACTATGGTATTCATGAAGAAATGTTACAGGACACAGTCAGAACGTTAGCATACCGTAACGCAATCTATCAGAATAAAGAACTGTTTAGGGGCAAGGTTGTTTTGGATGTTGGGTGTGGTACTGGTATCCTTTCTATGTTTGCAGCTAAAAGTGGAGCTAAACATGTCATCGGTGTAGATATGTCTAGCATCATTGAAATGGCTCGTAAAATTGTGGAAACTAATGGATTATCTGATAAGATTACTTTACTACGTGGTAAGCTAGAAGATGTTGAGTTGCCATTTCCAAAGGTCGACATCATTATATCTGAATGGATGGGCTACTTCTTGTTGTATGAATCCATGTTGGACACCGTTTTGTACGCTCGTGACAAGTATTTGGTTGAAGGCGGTTTGATCTTCCCAGACAAGTGCTCAATTCACATTGCAGGTCTTGAAGACGCTCAGTATAAGGATGAAAAGATCAACTACTGGCAAGATGTTTATGGGTTTGATTACTCGCCCTTTATGCCTCTTGTTATGAGAGAGCCATTGGTAGATACAGTTGAAAATGCTGCCGTGAACACCACCAAATGCAAACTGATTGATTTTGACTTAAATACGGTTACTGTTGCCGACTTAGCTTTCAAGTGTGATTTTTCTGTGACTGCTAAGAGAACTGATTTTATTAATGGTTTAATAACCTGGTTCGACATAGAGTTCCCATCTGCTGAGGGAATTAAGCCTATAACGTTCTCTACTGGTCCTCATTCTGCTTATACTCATTGGAAACAAACTGTCTTCTACTTGTCCGATGACTTGGAAGCTGAGTCAGGCGACATTTTGGAGGGCAAATTGGTATGTACTCCAAACAAGTTGAATGGGAGAGATCTGGATATTAAGATTTCATACAATTTCAAGGCATATGGACCAGATGCTGACATTAGATCCAAGAGGAACGAGAACACCTATCTAATGCATTGAAACTCATCTACAGATGAACTATTTGTAATATAGTGTATTTTAATAGCAGAAAGAAACAGTTCGCAGTTATTGACAAGCACTGATGATTGTAATTATAGATATAAAACTATTTAAAGTATTTGCTCTATATAATCAATATGTTAGTCGTGCTTCAAAGTCTCGGAGAAAGCAGCGGATGGCTTAACCTTTTCAGCTTGCTCAATCTTCTTGGAGCCCAACTTTTCAGCAGCGAAAACCTTGGCGTAAGGGTTCAATCTCAATAGAACTTGCTTGTTCTTCAATGGGTTCTTCTTTTGAACTTGAGATCTCTTTTGAGTTGGTTGACCAGCTGGTCTGACGACAGCTTGGACTTCGGAAGAGTTGATGATTCTGGCAACATCGGAGTTAGAGATGATGTTAGCTGGCAATGAGTAGCCAGACTTGACAGAAGCAACAGAGTCAGAACCCCAGACTTGGTCCAACTTAGCGAAGGCAGCTTCAGTCCAGATGACGAATCTACCCATGTGAGCACCTGGAGCAAGTTGCAACAAACCCAAAGAGGAGACCTTAGCAGTCTCAACACCTGGAATGTTTCTGAAAGCACCAACAATACCGTTGTCTTCAGCGTACACAACCAAAGGACCTCTTCTTTGAGTGAATCTTCTGTTTCTGTACTTACCCTTACCGGATCTCATCTTCTTGGACTTCAAGACCTTGACAACATCAGCATGAGCACCAACAGCCTTCAAAGCAGCAACAGCTTCCTTGGTCTTAGAAATAGATTCCAAGTCGGAAGAAACAACCAATGGGATCTCTGGGATAGCTTCAACTCTGTGACCTCTAGCCAAAACCAAAGATGCAACAGCAGAAGCAGCAATTGCAGAAGCGGTAGCGTAACGCTTTTCGTTGTGGTTGACCTTCACATTCCATTTTCTCCAGGTCTTAGTTGGAGCAAACATACGACCACCACGACACATGTTACCGAAAGCGGCTTGACCGGATCTGTGAGTACCACCACCGCCAACACGTGGAATACGTGCGACAGCACGACCGGTACCCCAAGATTCTGCTGAGGTTTGGTGACCAGCCTTCTCAGAGACAGCGTAAGCTTGTCTCTTGTTCTTGTTCACACGGGTGAATACAGAGCGAACGATGTCTGCACGGATTGGAGCAGAGAAAACAGCTGGCAATGGCAATGCAGCAGAAGACTTTTCGCCATTCAAGGCGTATACAGTAACTTGTGGACGAGACATATCTAAATCGAGATGATGAGTTTCTAAAATTCTCTAACTACTCAACACAACCTACGTAAAATCATGAATATACTATAATCTTTTTATATTCCATCGCTCATGAAAAAATTTTCATCAAAAGAAACGGGATCTGTGCTTGTGTCACTACTTACGAAAGTAGTATCGCGTCAGTGACACCATGGTGTCAGCGCTTAAAAAATAAGCCACAGCACATTCTCTTATGATAAGCTTTTTCTGGTTTGGCTCTGTTCATCTTTTTGAGAGTCTTTCTCAAAGTCTTCAAAAGCCATGGGGGAGTTTTCTGATTTCGCTGCCATTATAGCTAAGGAATAGTCTTTGTTAGGGTTGCTTTCTGGGCCGAAAAATACAGCGAGAAACAAATATACAACAACGCAACCGAACATAGTTGCCATTGCCCTTCCATAATCATGTAACGGCTTGCCATTATCCGGATTATACATGACTTGACCATTACTATCCTTGAGGGGATAAGTGTCTGCCAGCATACTCTCTATGGTAGATGAGGCACTGGCGGCGAGGTTACCTAGTTGGTACGACACACCTGAAAAGAATGCCTTCGTTGGGGAATCTGGTACTAGGGCGTTTAGATGGGTAGGCACTAGCCCCCAGCTTCCCTGTACAAACATTTGCAAGAAGAATACAGTGATGTTAATCGTGTAATTGTGTACAAATCCCCAAGGGTATACCAATGCGGCTGCAAATGTGCAGGCGCAAATGATGACTAGACGGCGAGAGCTGATTATCGAAAATTGTGGTATAGTGAGACCACCGAAAATTGCACCAAAAGTACCAATTAGGTTAGTGTAGATTGAATCCTGCAGCGAATACCCAAGCTGTTCGGTTAGCATCGTTGGGAAAAGATCTTGTGACGAATGAGAAAAGAAATTGAAGCCGGCCATGAGAATTACCATATAGCCAACAATGTACCAGTCCTTTTTGAATGATAGATAAATCTGCACAAAAGTACTTGGCTGCTTGAAACCGTTAGCCTTGCAATACTCGCGGTATCTACGAGTCTTCAAGAACCCATTGGTCTCCGGTAAACACGCGCGGAAGATAAGTAGCAGAAAGCTTACTCCGGAAAGGAACCAGAAGCATGCTCTCCAGTTTCGGATCCCAGTACTTTTGAACATCCAAGTGATCAACACTGCGAACAAATATCCAAACGAATAAGCCTGCTGAAATACACCTGATATAAAACTGTGAGCGGCTGTGGGAAGATCATCAAAACACTGCATCATAGCGGATCCAAAGCACCCGCCCAAAGCTACACCAAACAGTGCTCGACATATAATAAAGTCCCGAAGATTATTGGTGAATGCTATTGCGATCTCTAGAATAGCGAGAATTCCTAAGTTAAGTAAAAATGATATCTTCCGCCCATAAGCATCACCAATACAACCAAATATCACAGCACCAATAGTCCTCGTCATTAAGGCAGCCGTGATACCCCATGTCATGCTAGTAATTGAAACATCGAACTCTTCGGCAATTGGTTTCACGTGCAAATTAACAACGAAGAAAGCAGTTGCCTCGGCGGCAAACGACGAAAATGACCCGATAACAAACAACCACGTTCTTAGGTTAATAGAGCGCAGTGCCGGCAAAGGGTTGAGTTCTTTCCTCACTTGCCCACCAGCTTTTTTCTCCTTAGGGAGGAGCTCGGTAAATCTGCCCCTAAGGTATTTCCTGACTTTTCCAGCTGTACTTTGTTCTGCCATTTAGAAAGTAAGTAATACTCTCTACTCTCCAGCTAAGATGCGAGAACTTTAATTACCCTGCCATTTTACCGCTATAGTACTCGCAACACCCACTTTTATATGGCTTTTCTTAGCACTTGGCGTATAATGGAGAGAAGATTTATGTATGACACTTCTGGAGGTCACGCAGTACCATTCACGCAGGCATTGAACGCTGAGTAGCTCATCAATATAACCCGGAGTTAAATGTGCAATTGAATTTAGCGCGTGAAATATAGCCGCGCTATTCTTTCATTCTGTACCTAACAAAGTGTACTCACATCAGCGCGGATTCTCTTGGGATGTCGGTGGAGTACTCCGCAATTACTTTGCAGCCACGGTTGTTGAATAAAATATGCAAGCAGATGAATCTTAATAACGGCTCATCTGTAATATGTCATCAACACAGTGGGGATCTGGCGCACTTCGAGTATCTCCAAACACCGCAGTGTTTTGTATTCTGAAGTTATGTACAATCTATCGGGTAGCAAGACAATACGTGCCCTTTTGAGGCATATCAAGATATTATGTATATTGCCCTTCATTCCTATTATGGCTCAAGCTAGGACGGTATATGGCCGGCTTGTTTCCACTATTTACACCGGGTCCTATTTCTGCCTAGGAAGAACTGCCCAAAGCGTTACAGCTCCAACGTCATGTGGATTGTCGGAAGGAAACCGCTCTTCAATAAAAAATTGAGAAGGATCGCCGGATCAGTGATATTTCACCGCCTGTATGACCAGTACTACTCAATTGAGGGAAAGCTTATTGTCTTCAGAGAAGTTATATTATTTATGGAATGCGGAGTAAGTAAGTCCTACAATTGCCGCGTCGTACTATCTTATGTAACTTCATTTTTCCGCAAGTCCCGGATTCCACTGGCTTCACATCGCGCACATCTCACACTCATGAGATATAGTTTAATTGTGCAGTCGGATATATAAAAGCATGTTCACTGCGACAAACTGAATACGATTAAAAATAGAAGAAGTAAACGAGCAATTTAGCGGGTAAATGTAACCGATGAAGTACAATTGGCTGTGTATGGCTGCATGCATCTTTAATGCATAAGCACGAAGGTTACTATGGTTCCATCAAGTTATTGGTGAAAACCTAGTATCTCTCTTTTGATCGAATATTGCATACGGGAAGGATCCGGCGAATTGAGAATAACGATAACAAAAATCTCAACAAATTGCCGCATGGTTGGGAACAAAAATTCAATCAAAAATTGTTTTGGTCATGAGCATGAGAAAGGGCGATCAGAGACTTAAACTTACGCCTTCAGTCTTACAAGCAAACCAGTATTTTATGAGTGATGTCACGCGCCATTAATGTCATTCAGTCATACAAAGGTCTAGGCAAATATTCTTAAGCAGCGTACTTCACACGTAATAGTATTTACCGCGGTCAGGCTTTTGTGGTTCGCAATCCGCTATCCAAAGCGGATCGGCCAAGCTATTAATAAACCCTACAAAATCCCTACAACATCCCTACTCTATATCCCTGTAGTTATCGTTGGGTTCGAATCTCACTTTATACGGTCTTGTTTTTAACTAGGCTTCTTGGTACCAGCCCTTGGCGTAGTCACGCTTTTGCAAGTTGTGTGTGTCTTCGTGAAGCGCCTTATGCCCGGTAGTGTGAGCGTTTAATGGGCGGCAACTAGGGATTTCTTGATAGCTATCTTGTAAAACATTAGGGCACATGTCAATACCCGCCAGTGGAAGCTGTTGGGCGCTTCTCCCACCCGGGCACCATAGGCTCTGTATTTTCGGCCCAGCATTGCCTGTAGTCACGTGATATTTTGATAAGATTCTTATATGAAGACAAGGAGTTGTGTTGTGGGGGAGGAGAACAGTTATCTGTGAGGGAGGAACAGTTATCCGTGCTAATGGGGATGTGTTGCACCGTTTGTCCTGTGTGATGTTCAAGCGGGGAGATCCAAGGCAATCTGTAATGTTTTAGCATTAAAAAACTACAATTAGGATCTAAATAAGCAGTACGACTGAAATTACATAAAACGACAAGAGGTACACGTAGCTCCGGCTGAATGGTAAGAACAGGCTCAATTGGGTAACACCGTGATTCTGAACAATAATTAAGTCTGTGTATATATTAGTATAGAGTTACAGGCAAGGATCCTTAGCCGGACGGGAAAAAGAGTAGGAGATGGGGAAGTTACGGAAAAGACTTGTGGATACCATCATTACATAGCATTAAGAACCTGAGAAGTCAATTAACAAGTTCCTACCACCTGAGTGCGGATTGCGCCTATGCCATATACTAATTCTCCACACCGTAGGCGTCAGATTTTCACAGCGTAAATCTGTAGTCACGGGACTATTAACGTTCCAGCGGTTACAGGGACAAGAAGATCACTTAGGATCGCATTGCTGATCGTGATATGACCACGTTGGTTAGAATTTCTCGGGTTATTCAGCATAGGCGGAACTGCTTTGAGCGATATTTTCTACAGTCCAGCGTGTTGTTTCTTCCTGTGCTCTCAACATCTATTCTATGCACGAAGGTTTGTAATTTCTTATGAAGTTTGCCAACTGTCATAGTGGTATGATTTAGTTACCACCACATTGCTCTTACAACACCTAGTGGACATAGCTTTTCTGCTACAACTACGCTCGCGATAGCTTTATCATAAACGTTAGTTCCAAGTCACCTGATCCGCAGTACGTTAAGGTCCATGCTGTCCCTACATAAGACTATCTACTATAGAGACCTTTATATTGGACAGTAAATCCGTTAATTGTTCTTTTAAGCGATATTGGAACTCTCGTCCCACATGTGCCATTTTATCTATATGAAAAAAACTAGCAAAGAACAAGTAATAACCGGGCTTAGAACAAGGTTCTATCTTAATCACGCGAAGGTAGGCTATACACATTTACAGTCAGCCACTATCATCTAAACATTGCTTTATATCCAGCAAGAATGGCTTCTACAGTACCTTATGATCCTTACGATCAGGATGTTGATAATAATCCTTTTTCAGAGCCCTCTATTCAAGGGAATGACTCTATACAGAGGAGCCCAAGGCTAACAGAAGATCAGCAAGAAAACAACCAACCGTCTACATCGCCAAAGCCCAATCTACTACCAGAGCGAAAGTCGGATAAATATCACCTTATTGTAAAAGTAATTGGACTAGAACGAGTTGGTTCCCTAACTAATAGAAGGGAGTCACCTACCATAATTTTCGATGTTTCTACAAATCTGCCCACATTTAGAAAACAACATCACAAAAACTTGAAGAAAGCTTATGATGAGTTCCAGCTACTGTTTGAGTACCTTAACAGCTCAATTCCGGAGACTTTTGTTCCTGCATTACCGCCCTCCTCTACCAGTTTTGGAATTAATAATGACGAAGATATGCAAAAAATGATACTAAACTTCCGCAAGTGGATGGACAGGATATGTAGCGATCCGCTTATTATACGTAATGAGGAGCTGGCGTTCTTCATGGAAAGCGACTTCAACACCTACAGTCCAACACATCAAACTAAGTCGCCTGTGTCCGGCCTCCGTCGAAAAACACTTAAACAGTTGCCCCCTCCCTATGACGAGGTTCTGGAACTCGCAGAATTCCGGCCGCTCGTCAAATCGATATACCTGACCTCGCAGGATATCCAGGCCAAGCTGCTTAAAATGAGCAAAACACGAAAGCAACTTTCGCAGGAGGAGAATGCATTTGGACAGGGCTTCTGCGGCCTGTGCGTCGAAGATGAGCGTTACAATAGACTATACCAGCGTTTTGGGAGAGTGATCACTGCAGTGGGCGACATCGACAGCATCATGGCAACTTTCGACATGGCAACCCTGTACGATAGTCTAAAGTGGGTAGTGAGGGACACCTATGTAATCAAAGAAGCCCTCACGAACCGGCATTTTCTCATGAAGCAACTACTTCAAGTTCAACAAAATACCAAGCTAAAGCAAGACAATGCACGTAAACTCCGTGCAAAGCGTGATATAAGTCCACTGAAGGTAGACGAGGCCATTCGGCAATTAAAAGTAGCCACAAAGACAGAACAGCAGCTAACATACAAGCTACAGCGTGTTACAGAGAATATGCTCATTGAAAAGCGCAGGTGGACCTCTTTTCTAGTCGATTCGCTTCTATCTGCCGTCAGGGAATACACACTAAAGAAGATCGAATATGAACGCAAGAAACTCTCCCTTCTGGAGCGCGTCCGCAGCGATGTGCGAAATGTAGATACACAGGGCGGGCTTTCACGTCTTGGCCGTGAATTACTTACTCCAAGTCCCGTAGTAACCCCTTCTCAATCGGCCATCCAAGGTGACGCATGGACCGCCGATCCACGTGCAAGTCACGGCGCTGTCAATACTGAGATAGACAGCCAATTGCTTCGCTCAATTGACGGTTCCCTAGGTGTAATCCAACAGCAATCCCAATCCCAAGACCAAGACTCCAATGGAGCATTCTTAGACCCTCGACAGGCTGCCACTATCTTGGGCACAAGCACTTTTTAAGCGCTTTCATCACCATCTCATCCCCAGAAAAGAAACTTTACAACGTATATGATGATGCTTTTCTTCTAAAGTCGCCCTTACGTTCCGAATATATAAGCCTAGTGAAAAAATTTTCATAACAGTAGTAGCCTATTTTCTTTACTTTGCACCTTACATACGTGATCATCAATAACTTAATTAACAACAATGGTTGCTTTTACTGTTGACCAAATCCGTTCTTTAATGGACAAGGTTACGAATGTTCGTAACATGTCCGTTATTGCCCACGTCGATCACGGTAAATCTACTTTGACCGACTCCTTGGTTCAAAGAGCTGGTATTATTTCCGCCGCCAAGGCTGGTGAAGCTCGTTTCACTGATACAAGAAAGGATGAACAAGAAAGAGGTATTACTATCAAGTCTACTGCTATTTCTTTGTTCGCTGAAATGAGCGAAGAAGATGTTAAGGACATCAAGCAAAAGACTGATGGAAGATCTTTCTTGATCAACTTGATTGACTCTCCAGGTCACGTTGACTTCTCTTCTGAAGTTACTGCTGCTTTGCGTGTTACCGATGGTGCTTTGGTTGTTGTTGACACTGTTGAAGGTGTTTGTGTCCAAACTGAAACTGTGTTGAGACAAGCTTTGGGTGAAAGAATCAAGCCTGTTGTTGTCATCAACAAGGTTGACAGAGCTTTGTTGGAATTGCAAGTTTCCAAGGAAGATTTGTACCAATCTTTCTCCAGAACTGTTGAGTCCGTCAACGTTATCATCTCTACATACTCTGATGAAGTCTTGGGTGATGTTCAAGTCTACCCACAAAAGGGTACCGTGGCTTTCGGTTCCGGTTTGCACGGTTGGGCTTTCACCATCCGTCAATTTGCCAACAGATACTCCAAGAAGTTCGGTGTTGACAGAGAAAAGATGATGGACAGATTGTGGGGTGACTCTTACTTCAACCCAAAGACTAAGAAGTGGACTAACAAGGACAGAGATGCTGATGGTAAGACTTTGGAAAGAGCTTTCAACATGTTTGTTTTGGACCCTATCTTCAGATTATTCTCTGCTATCATGAACTTCAAGAAGGATGAGATTCCAGTCTTGTTAGAAAAGTTGGAAATCAACTTGAAGTCTGATGAAAGAGACTTGGAAGGTAAGGCTTTGTTGAAGATCGTCATGAGAAAGTTCTTGCCAGCTGCTGATGCTTTGTTGGAAATGATTATCATGCACTTGCCATCTCCAGTCACTGCTCAAAACTACAGAGCTGAACAATTGTACGAAGGTCCAAGCGATGACCCAGCTTGTATTGCTATCAAGAACTGTGACCCAACCTCTGACTTGATGTTGTACGTCTCTAAGATGGTGCCAACCTCTGACAAGGGTAGATTCTACGCTTTCGGTAGAGTTTTCGCTGGTACTGTTAAGTCTGGTCAAAAGGTTAGAATCCAAGGTCCAAACTACACCCCAGGTAAGAAGGAAGATTTGTTCGTTAAGTCTATTCAAAGAGCTGTTTTGATGATGGGTAGATTTGTTGAGCCAATTGACGACTGTCCAGCTGGTAACATTGTTGGTTTGGTCGGTATTGATCAATTCTTGTTGAAGAGTGGTACTTTGACTACTTTCGAGACTGCCCACAACATGAAGGTCATGAAATTCTCTGTCTCTCCAGTTGTGCAAGTCGCTGTTGAAGTCAAGAACGCTAACGACTTACCAAAGTTGGTCGAAGGTTTGAAGAGATTGTCCAAGTCTGACCCATGTGTTTTGACTGGTATGTCTGAATCTGGTGAACACATTGTTGCCGGTACTGGTGAATTGCATTTGGAAATTTGTTTGCAAGATTTGGAGAACGACCACGCTGGTATTCCATTGAAGATCTCTCCTCCTGTCGTTACTTACAGAGAAACTGTTGAAGGTGAATCTTCTCAAGTTGCTTTGTCTAAGTCTCCAAACAAGCATAACAGAATTTACCTAAAGGCAACCTCCCTTGATGAGGAAGTTTCTTTGGCTATTGAAAGTGGTAAGGTTAACCCAAGAGATGACTTCAAGGCTAGAGCAAGAGTCTTGGCTGACGAGTACGGCTGGGATGTCACTGACGCCAGAAAGATTTGGTGTTTCGGTCCAGACGGTAACGGTCCAAACGTTGTTGTCGACCAAACTAAGGCTGTTCAATACTTGAACGAAATTAAGGACTCCATTGTCTCAGCCTTCCAATGGGCTACCAAGGAAGGTCCAATTCTAGGTGAACCTATGAGATCCGTCAGAGTTAACATCTTGGATGTTACTTTGCACGCTGATGCTATCCACAGAGGTGCTGGTCAAATAATGCCAACCATGAGAAGGGCTACCTACGCTGGTTTCTTGTTGGCTGATCCAAAGATTCAAGAACCTGTCTTCTTGGTCGAAATTCAATGTCCAGAACAAGCTGTCGGTGGTATCTACTCCGTCTTGAACAGAAAGAGAGGTCAAGTCATCTCTGAAGAGCAAAGACCAGGTACTCCATTGTTCACCGTCAAGGCTTACTTGCCAGTTAACGAATCCTTCGGTTTCACTGGTGAATTGAGACAAGCTACTGGTGGTCAAGCTTTCCCACAGATGGTCTTCGACCATTGGTCTACCTTGGGTACCGACCCATTGGACCCATCCACCAAGGCTGGTGAAATTGTTCTTGCCGCTAGAAAGAGACACGGTATGAAGGAAGAAGTTCCAGGTTGGCAAGAATACTACGACAAGTTGTAAGCAATTTCAATTTGGCTGTAGGATCACGAATATTTCATTATTTACCATTGTTAATCTATGTATAATTTAACCCTTAGTATAACCTTTTCTATTTAGCGTTGTAAAAGCTTTATTAAAAAGTTTTTCTTTTTACTATTTAGCAGTAGAACTAAACATTAACTGGTCTTCATAGAGGCTTGTATCGATGCATAGGATCTGTGATTATGGATACCCGTTATGATTTGAAGCCGCTATTTGTTGAGTGGTTACAGGAAGAGTTTGACAGTTTTGGTCCCCGCCAAGAAAAGATCGCGTCGGTTTACTTTAAGGCCCTGGAATCTCTGAAGGTTTATGAGCAATTGGTCACAGAGCCCAGCCAGCTTTTAAAAGTTAAGGGAATCGGAAATAGTATCAAAAATAAGCTAACTAACAGACTGAAGAAACATTGCGATGAATTAAATATTCCTTACCCTGAAGTTGAACTGCCACCTTCAACATCCACAACAAAAACTCGGATACGAACACTCGACGTTAGTGGTTTGGACGAATCAGGTACTGTTAAGAAGAAGAAAAGAAAATATGTACCGAGAAAGCGTTCTGGGGCATTTGCGATTCTACTTGCTATGCTTGAGTTGGGAAGTCCATCAACTGGGTTGACAAAGGAGGAAATCATCACAGTTGCAGCAAAATATTGCGATTCAAGTTTTTTACCTAATCCTTCTACCAGAGAATTCCATAGTGCATGGAGTTCAATTAAAGTTTTGATAGATCATAGCCTGGTTTTAGAGCAAGGTAGACCGAGAAGATATATAATCACTGAAGAGGGCGTAACACTGGCGGAAACGCTCAAAGACACAGTCAATGTATCATTCCCTGTTGACTGCATATACAACAGGAAAAAGCAGGATGAAAATGCTGTATCTGATGAACAGGAAGTTTCTGCAAATTTGAGCGAGTTAATGCGGCAGGATCGCGTTGGCTCAGTTAGCATGGGCGCTACGTTGACTACGGCTGAAAGATCCATTGCTAGTGCTATTACCACTCCAGATTTACATGCTTCTGAAACAATTACCTCATCATCGCCTAAGCGTACATTACCAAGGACTCTTGATAGACCTAGATCCCAAATGGATGGAGTAGTACGTGCCCGTTGGAATGGAACTAGTTATGAGGTATGGGAACCAGAGAACTACGATATAAGGCTATTTGTTGATCATAGAGAAGTTAGGTCCAAGGCTGACCGTGATTTCTTTGTATCTTCTTTATGCGCTAGAAATGTATGTTCTGAAGGTAAGGTTTTGGCATTAGGAGATATGGTTTGGGTCGCCAGAAATAAAGAGACCGGCAAACACTGTGTGTTGAACTTCTTGCTGGAGCGGAAACGATTGGATGATCTTTCTTTAAGCATTAAAGATAACCGTTTTATGGAACAGAAGCACAGATTAAAGAAAACTGGCTGCAAGCATATCTTCTATCTTGTGGAAGAAACGAGTGGGTTGGAAATTGGCGGAATGGAGGATGCCATTAGAACCTCTATTTGGATGACAACGATATACAATAGTTTCCATATCAAACGTACAAAAAACGTAACTGATACTGTTGATTGGCTGACTAGTATGACAGACTCCATTAAGAAGTACTATAACAACAAATGTTTACTGGTCCTTAAACCTCTTGATGTATGCAGCCAAGAAGACTATGGCAATATGCTCAACAATTTTAGAGATCAATTCGAAAGAGATGGTAGTCGTTTGGAATGCTGCCATAGCTATGAGAGTTTCCAAGAAGTATTGGGGAAGACAGACATGATGACCGTGAAGGAATTGTACATACGTGCTTTGATGCTAACAAGAGGCGTTTCGTTAGAGAAAGCACTCGCAATACAATCGAAGTATCCAACGCTCTATGAATTTTTGGTTGCGTATTCAAAATGTAAATCCGAGGAGGAGGGAAGAACAATGGTTTATTCAGCTCTAAGCGAGCAACCTGGTAGTCAGAAGATTGGGAAGGCACTTTCGGAGACACTATGGAATACATTTGGCAAGAAATAATAGTATTGATGACGATCGCCCCATAGTCTTATAACTATGTACACTATCAGTTATTCCCTTTGTTATCTTTCTAAACGGTGGTTTCTTTGCATTACTAGTGAAGGCTGATACATTCCGCGGTTAACAATAGAAAATTTACCGTAAGAATGCTCAGAGATACTGCCCAACAAATCCTCAAGCGGCCATAGGAACAATTGACGGTGATGACACATGTGCACTCCCCACGTAGCATACTTTTTCCAGTTTGTGTAGATGTTAATTGCTTCAAAGAAAGCGCAACTTCGATTAAACAACTTCACCAAAACAAAGAACAAGAAAATAGTTCAGTAATTGGAATAAACTACTAATGAATTTAGAACATTATTAAAGGTTGATTCTAACTCATTAAATAAACTCATAATTTTAGGCTGATGATGCCTTCTATACGGATGAGGTCCATACCTACAACGTATGAAATGATGGGAGTTTATTTTAAGTCAATATTTTTAAGGTAAAGCAATAGCTGTTATTTCACCCCTCTTAATTGCAATTGTAGGCCATTCGAAGCAGCATTATAGAAGTAGATTGGTATTCATTAATTGTATCGGTAACAATTATTTTTATTAGATCTTAATTTTTTGAAATGTCTTTTAAAGGGCTAGGAAAGGCTGTGGTGAGAGCACCACAGTCAATTAAGCAGAAGTTCAACATGGGTGAACAAACTAGTGACAGTGTGTATCTTGAGGCTGAACGTCGGTTTAAAGAATTTGAGACTGATACCCAGAAGTTAAGTACTGAGTGTAAGAGATATTTTGGGGCAGTTAATGGGATGCTACAGCACCAAATAGGGTTTGCTAAGGCAATGGAAGAGCTTTTCAAGCCTATTAATATGAGCTTGGACCCTTCCAATAATTCTAATGAGGATTCCTCAAAGGGTGTAATTGCTGCGGAGCAGTATTGTGAACTTGTTGCAGAGCTACAGGTGATTTTGAAGCCAGACTTAGAACTTATTGAAGAAAGAGTTATCAAGCCTACCCAGGAATTACAGAAGATCATCAACAACATTCGTAAAATGACAGTCAAACGTAACCATAAGCAGATAGATTTGGACAGGCGTACAGCAGCTTACAAGAAATATGAGAACAAGAAGGAACGCAGTATAAAGGATGACGAGAAGATGTATAAAGCTGAGGCAGAGCTGGAAGTCGCACAGCAAGAGTACGACTATTATAACAATATGCTGAAGGATGAATTGCCTGCCTTATTCAAACTTGAAAGTGAAATGCTTGCTCCACTCTTTGTTTCTTTCTACTACATGCAATTGAACGTCTTCTACACCTTGTTCAACAAATTAAAGGACATGAACATTCCTTACTTTGACCTCAATAGCGATATTACCCAGCAGTTCCATGCAAGACGTGGAAATATTGCCGAGACTGCAGATTCGCTAAGAATTACCAATTTCAGAGTGGGCTACTCAAAAACAAAATTGGAAATGACTAGGCGCCAACATACTTCTTCCTCACGCAGCTCAGACTCCTCATCAGCCTCCCCAGCCCCCTACACATCTAGCTACGGAAGCAGTAATAGCCCAGCACCTCCCTATGTCAACCCGGCTAGTAATATTTCGGCGGCTCCGACAGGACCACCAAGCTATTCTCCGCTACCAAGTGCTCCTACAACATATACAACACCATCAACCGCCCCAACCGTCGAAACATGCACTGCTTTGTACGCTTTTAGCGCCCAGGAAAGCGGTGATCTCTCCTTCCCTGCAAACGCAGTAATTGAAGTCGAAGATCGTAGTGACGCAGACGGCTGGTGGGTCGGCCGTTACAATGGCACTCGAGGAAATTTCCCAGCTAACTACGTTCGTCTCAACAAAAGCTAACAAGAACTATTGATATACCATTCCATAAATAGCCTATGTAGCCTTCCGCGAACCATTTTAGTGTCATTGTGCATTTTCTTTTGCCTGAAGGGGCGCAGGCATATTATATACGGGCTTAATGACCCTTCTGTGAAAACAAGGGTCGAGGCAAATCGATCAAAACTTTATGTTCTGAATCATAGAGACGTCCTCCCAATTAATCCTCCTTTATTGCGCCTCCGTATGCCTGGGTAATCTTCTACTATTCCATAGAGATCGCTCTATTGCATAATATACATTATTTAAAACAACAGAAATCTATAACAAAGGGGAACGACCCAATGATGGCTAGATCCAGGAGATCCTAACATCTATATAGCTATATATATAGAGTATCGATTCAGCGATTATAGACCTGTGTAGTTTGAATACTAGAAGTATCGTTTCTTTTTATAACGTTGTTGTTTTGGGCTTTTAAAGCTTGTTTATCGAACACAAACACGTGTAAACAAGGTACCTTAAACACAAAAAAGCTCACCAACAAGAAGTGAAGTGATACAAGGGGTTACTTCACATTATAATATACCAGACTAAAGGTTACTAGGATTATTTTTCTATTAGACTCGAGACTTTTGTACTGACCCTTTATCGGAAACTAGTATTTTTATCTATTAGGTGACACCTGCCAACATCCTCGTTGCTAGAGAAAGGAAAGGCAGGAATTACGCTAATCTGCCGCTGCCTCTGAAGCCATTTCGAGCGGTTGGTGCAAATAATTCGAGATTTTTATCAAGACAGTCAAAGCGGTTCAAGATATTTATTGGTGCATTAAGGTTGTATATTGTTTAGAAGAAGCTTGAGATGGTAGAGCACCAGTCGAACAATGCCCTCTCATCTTCTCCTGCAAAGAACCAGATAGCTTCATGGTGGAGACAGTTTAAAAACAGTCCTAAGAGTATATCGACGGACTCGATAACCCATCGCGGTTCCAGTGGACAAGGCCAGAATCGATTCGCGTCTGGAAATGGTACTAAATTTGGTGACCGGCCAGGTAAGATGCCTGGATCTACAGATATCCGGAGTAAGGACTTCAAGAGCTACCGTGATTCATTTCTACATAGCCGGAACGATTTTACGGGCCAGGTATTTGGGGTACCTCTTTCCAAGTCACTCTCCTTAGCTTCAGCTGAGGTTGTTGTGCAGAGTGAATTAGCTAATTTCGGTAGGATTCCTATTGTAGTGGCTAAGTGTGGGGCATATTTGAAACAAAATGGACTGTTTACATCGGGTATCTTCCGCATTGCCGGTAATAATAAACGCATTAAGGAGTTGGTGTATATTTTCTCAACACCTCCGAATTACGGTATGAAATTCTCGAATTGGGACGGTTTTACCGTTCACGATGCGGCATCTGTATTGCGAAGGTTTCTTAATAATCTAACCGAACCTTTGATTCCGCTGGATCAATATGAGACTTACAGGGAACCTTTAAGGTCAAGGGCACGAATATTAAGACATATGACGAGGCCGTCTTCTGCTAATGAGGTTATCGATCCATCGGGCGGAGCGGTAATAAATGTTGCTCCGATAACAACTGCTCCATCTACTCAAGGTAATTGCACTGAAGCTGAGGAAAGTGTGTCACAGAGCGGTAATGTGGCTGCATGCCAAAGCATGGAATCCCTACCGGATAAAGAATATAAAGAAGAAGACGAAGAAAAAAAAAGAAAACAAATTCGACATAGGAAAAGGCTTACAAGGGATATCAAGGCCGCTATATATGAATACGAAGAGTTATTTTCTGAACTATCGAACGATTCAAAACAGTTAATCGTTTACTTATTAGATCTCCTATCTCTTTTTGCTCAACAATCCGATGTTAATTTGATGTCCGCAAGGAATTTGGCTGCAATTTTTCAACCTTCCATTCTATCTCATCCCAATCATGATATGGATCCAAAGGAGTATGAACTCTCTAGGTTGGTTGTGGAATTTCTAATAGAGTATTCTTATAGATTGTTACCTCATTTGTTAAAAATTACTAAAAACGAACAGGCGGTTTTACAGAAAGGGGTACAACAGCGCATGAACCATGAAAAAGATAACTACAAAGCGCAAAGTACGCATATGAATGATGGCAATGTAACGACAAAGTATACTGGGCACGCCGGATCCGATTTCCAGAGTACTACAACTAACACAAAAAAAATCCCAATTGATATTCGTAATAATCCTCCACAAATAAAGTTGGCAACGAATGAGGCTCCATTCACTGAAGGTATAGATACAGTGGTTACCAGCGGGGAGAAATCTAATATGCTTAATTACGACAATGAACTACTATATCTCAATTTGGCTTCCTCGCCTATATCCGTGTCTATTCCATTAACACCAACTGGTAATATATTTAAGTCCGTTAATGAATATAATAGGAAATCTCCCTCAGAGATACGATTTATAAGTGGTCAAGGTCCACATTCCAATTTAGGGGCAATGATGCCAAATCAAAAACTATCTATGACACAGGTAGCGCACTTCTCATCAGCGACAAGTTCGCAAGCAACACCACTGAGAAAGTTTAGGCCTCATTCGAAATCTTTATCTTCCGCTGTCAATCCATCTGATGTTATAACTAGACACTCGTACAAGACTAAAAGATTTGGTACATCGTTGATATTAAACAGCGATTCAGAGGTGATGTCCGAATATGATGAAGATGAAGAGCAGTTTGGAGGGGAAACTCAATCGCAGAATAGTCGTGTTTCCGGGACATGTCCAAAATGCACTACTATGTCGACAACTGCACAATTGCATGGAGCACTGCCTTCACCAGGGGCTGCTGCGTCAATTAGTTCCAAAAAAAACTCTTTCGTCATCAATAATGTGCACAGGACTGAACTGGAGATACCGGTTGTGTTAACGAGAAGGGCAGCATCGACGGGCGCGGTTAGTTACCATGACGCTAACCGCTCAGATGATGAAGTGGCAAGGTTAAGTATAAGCGATGCCCACGAGGACAATTCTTACTATAGAAAAGGCGATCGTAAGTCTAGATCCAAGAAAAGAGATTCATGGTTTCAACGGCTAAGGAGTCGTTCCAGATCTACATCAAAGAAATGAAGTAATTTTTTACGTTAATAAATATAAGAATTCTTACTGCCATCATATTTTCTGGTTTGGCAGGTTTTTATTCCACTTCATTTCACTTCATCTCGCCTTATTCCATTCTTTTTCTTCTTGTTTTATAATGTGTGTCATTGCAATTGTTTTATTACTCCGTTATAGGAAGTTGTGTCATACATAACCGCTTCATTTGTGCTATTACATTGTTCCCCCCAAATACTGATTAGTGCTCCATTTTAAATTCTGTAGTATTTTTTATTCATTTCTGTTTTTATTTGGACAATATATTAAAAGTGATCGTACTTTGTATGATTACAAAGTTCACATTAATCTAAAATGATGGTGCTATGTTCATTTCCAGGCGTAGGTCTGGTACGTTTTGGTTCAGACTCACTAAAAAGATTCAAACTCCGTTTTCTACCAACAGTGTGTTTAGAATCTTTATCATCATCATTATTATCATCTTCATCATCTATAGTAATAGTACCGTCATTTGCTATGACATGATCCGTCCCCTTTGAGGTTTCCTCATTATCACCAGTTTGATTTTGAGCTTCCTCTTCCTCTTTTTGTACAATGCGCATCATCGGGAGCGCTGGCAATGTGAATTCCCCTGCTTCGTCTGAAATTTCTATATAGATTTCAATGGGCTTTCTTGTAGTATTGTCGTCTTCGTTGACAAGTTCATCAGATATTGCTAAAATAGAACCTGTGGACAGGTTCAATTTTTCCAGTGTCGAATCCTTCAGGCTATCAAAATCATAGTCAAACAAGAGTCTGTTTGTTGAGGAATCTAGTATTGAAACCTCTTCTGAAAATCCATAGGTCTCTTGGATGCTTGTATTAAGTTTGCCAAGTGTTAGTTCCTTCCAGATTTTTTTATTTAACTTTAGCACAGCACGCTGGTAGTGCATGCATACAGCGCACTCAGGGTTAGGTGGTGACAGAAGCGGCGATGACAGGTATCTATTGGTAGATATATTAGACGCTTTTGCAGTGAAGGACATTGGGATTTTTAGTGGATCATTGTCTATTATCTTGAGCATGTTAAGGACACGTAAAGAAACCAATGAAGAAAGGCCTGCAATAATAGCGTTAGTTGAAACGATAGCAGGAATAATATTCCCTGCAATTTGCTTGATGTCAAATACCGACTTCAACGGTATGTGAAAAATATGAGCTCTTATATTAGCAGCTGTGGCTACAAATAGTAATGTATCCACATCATCCTTATCAAATTCAATGGAGGGTTCGTTCTTCATTCTTTCCATCAATACCTCTGTTACAGCTACAAACTTATTCAAATTTTGCTGCAGGCTCCACACCTCATTCAAATTGTCACAGCTATGGTCTTTCCCAATCGAGAAGTTCGTAAGCGGCTCAGGTTTTACACGGGTGCGCCAAAGGTTCTCAATTGCCAGCAGCTTCTTGATGTCCTCCACAAACAGTTTACGCACAATGTCGTCTATCTTGGACATGTCTCCCGAACTAATCCACTGCTGCAGCTCACCTAGCTCCTTAGACTCCTGCCTGATGCGCTCAAGCTCTTCTGAATTATCTTCTGTATCAATGTCCTCAGTCACACCGCTGAACAACTGCTGGAACAGGAAATTCTTCGCCCACACAATACAGTGCAACGGCGTGGAAGGCGTTGACCGGATTGTACAAACAGGAAATGTTTTTGGAGTCTCTTTCGCAGTGCAGTCAAAACATTCGGTTTTACCTGGAATGAGAGGTTGTATATAACCGTCAAAACCAGCCGTCCCAGACTCTAGCAGCGGCGTACCAAGAAACTGTACCATCCGATTTACGTGCCGACGGGCCGCAAGATTATCTAGAGCATTGAAGATAACATCAAACATCCCAAACCACGACAAAGGGAACTGCTCTCCATCCATAATGTTTCCCTGGTGCGCAACTAATTTAGAATCGCTGAAATGTTTAACCGCCTCAACCGCCGTAGTCACCTTGGGTTTCTTTACATCGCGATGTCTAAACAAGAACTGCCGATTCAGATTGGACAGATCAATCGTATCCAAGTCTACAACATGTATCTCGCCAAAACCCACCAATATCAAGTTCTTCAACATTTCACACCCTATACCACCTGCACCTACCAACAAAATCCTCATACCCCTTATACGCTCACACTGATCATTTCCAACAATCTGAGAGAGTCCATTAGCCCTCATTCTTACTTGTATTTTGGTAGTCAGCACTTTTTAGCGCTGAAGTTAATGTTATATAACTACAAGGAAGCTTTTCAACGCCACCCAATACAAAAAATAAACAACATACAAATACAAGACACGGCCTAATAACTCCTCTGGAGCAACCAAAATGTCTATTTGAGCTCATCTACCGTAATAGGTTTGAAGTACTGTCCCTGCTTTTAATCACGTGACCCACTAGTTGAGTTTCCGTATTCGGCGTTGCCGCCATCGAGTCGGCCCCGAAGTCTTGCTGTATATATATAAGGAGCTAATAATGCTAATTCACCACCAGGGACTGGAGGTGCACTAGGTTGAGCAGGAGTAAGGCCAGCAGCAGGGCATTAAAGATGATCAGAAATACTATATTCCAAGGAGCACGTAGGTTCCTTGCTTCAGCTTCGGTGAAGCAACCTACTATCGGTCGTTTTAAAGGTAAACCCAACCCTAGCACGGGAAAATACACAGTTTCCTTGATTGAAGGTGATGGTGTCGGTCCTGAAATTTCTAAGTCAGTTAAGGATATTTTTGCAGCTGCTAAGGTTCCAGTTGAATGGGAGTTTTGTGATGTAACCCCAATTTTTATCAACGGGTTGACTACTATTCCTGACCCAGCAGTTAAGTCAATTAACAAAAATTTGGTGGCTTTAAAGGGTCCATTGGCTACCCCTATCGGAAAGGGTCACAGATCTTTGAATTTGACTTTACGTAAGACTTTTGGTCTTTTCGCTAATGTTCGCCCTGCCAAATCTATTGAAGGGTACAAGACCACGTACGAAAATGTTGACTTAGTTCTTATCCGTGAAAACACCGAAGGTGAATATTCTGGTATTGAACATGTGGTTACCCCCGGTGTTGTTCAGTCTATCAAATTGATCACCAAAGACGCCTCTGAGCGTGTGATCAGATACGCTTTTGAGTATGCTCGCGCTGTGGGCAGACCAATCGTCTCTGTCGTTCACAAATCCACGATCCAGCGTTTGGCCGATGGTCTTTTTGTAGATGTTGCCAAGTCCTTGGCTAAGGAGTACCCTGACATCGAGTTGCGCACGGAATTGATTGACAATGCTGTTTTGAACGCTGTTAGTAGGCCTGAGATCTACGCCAACGTAGTCGCCGTCTGTCCTAACTTGTACGGAGATATTCTCTCCGACTTAAACAGTGGTCTATCCGCAGGTTCGCTAGGCCTAACCCCATCAGCAAACATCGGTTACGAGGTCTCTATCTTCGAAGCCGTTCATGGTTCTGCGCCAGATATTGCTGGCCAGAATAAGGCTAACCCAACCGCTCTATTACTATCTTCAGTCATGATGTTGAACCATATGGGTTTGTCCGATTACGCTACTCGTATTGAAAAGGCTGTTTTGAGTACCATTGCCTCTGGTGAGAGTAACAGAACTGCTGATTTGGCAGGTACTGCTACAACTTCATCTTTCACCAAGTCCGTTATTAGCAGATTGTAACTGCGTTAATCATAGACAGCAAATACATGTATATCAAATCAATATATAACTATAGATATAATTCCTTCACGAAAGCTCTATGAATCATGAACTAGTTGATAACGATGGAGAGTGTCAATTTTTTCATTAGAAAATTTCAAGGTCTGCTGCCATGTTATAAAACATAGCATTAGATATTTGCTATAGAGCGCTAGTAGTTATCATCTGGTTGAGTTGGACATTGTCTAGGTGTTTTCCAGGGTTGAGTATTTCGCAAATTCGGTGTTTTTTCCGTGTGATATTTGAACTAGCATTAAGGTGTTTGTTGTACTTCCCTAAAAGTTCAGGCCAGGTTTAATAGTTATTTTGGAATACTACCCATTATAAGGATTGATACAGAACTAATTTCTGTACATGCTAATAGGTTTAGGCCTAGCCAATTGATTGCGTACGATCGATCTTGGAGTAGCAGCTTAATCGGGTGAACTTGTGATAGACAGTTGTCGCGCTGACGGGGCTGCACCATCGAAGAGGTTATAATGTTGCATGCTGGAGATGGCAAACAGAACAGCGGAAGTAATCGTAGCAGTACTGGGAGTTCTGCTTCGGGGCTTGCTGTTGGAGGGACACCTCAGCATCACAATACTGCGTTTATACACAAGTTGTACAGTATGTTAGAGGATGAGGAGATGAAAGATCTGATCTGGTGGTCTCCTGCGCAGAATTCATTTCTGATAAGGCCTAGTGAGCGATTTTCCAAGGCCTTGGCCACATATTTTAAGCATACTAATGTTGCTTCGTTTGTGAGACAGCTAAACATGTATGGTTTCCACAAAGTTAGCGATCATAAGCAGAGTGATAAGGGACCTGAGATTGATAAAAACTGCGGCGTGGATGATGGGTCTATTACGCCGTGGGAGTTTCGTCATAGTATGGGGTGTTTCAAGAAGGGTGATAAGGAATCTCTGAAGTCCATTAAACGACGGTCATCGAAGAGTCAGATTGTTACTATGAAGAATAATTCAGCCATTAGTTCGATGAGCTCACTCTCGACTCAGCAGGATCCCACATGGTCTGAGCCAACTAGAGTACAATCTCCAGAAGCCGACGATGGATATTATCAGCAGCAGTATTCGGATCTACAGCAGCAGATCCAGCAACAGTTTAGTCACCCTGTTATGCCAGAAAAGCCTGTTGAGTATAAACAGCAGCAGATGGGCGTGGTATCGATGCAGAATAAGTTTGAGACTGCTATTGAAGAGATAAGAGCTACCAATATGGATATGTTGATGCTATTGGATTTGGTAACCAAAGCGATCACCATTTCGTCGATACGTAATACTTCAGGAAGTACTTCCAAAAAGGCAAGGGTTTCACTCTCAAGCTCAGAAGGAAGCAAAGGACAACTGAATCCGGATTTAGTATCGCCTCCGGGCGAGGGTTCACAACTAAGTCAAGAGCAGCTAATAGAACATTTAAACCAAGAAATTATGAACTTTAAGTCAAGTATTTTGACCAAATTAAACAAAACGACGGACTTCCTGCGGTATGCTCCTAATGTACGACATTTACAGAAAACATCACATTCTTCACTACCTGGGTATTCTTCAGTGCCATCTACGGCGTCGGTCACTCCCGCGGCTGGTATAAACACGGCAGCTTTCCAATCAAACAGTTCCAACACTATTACTTCTTATGGAACGTATGCTTCTGGAAATCCTATATCTAATATTTCAAATCCCCCAAATATCGGTGTGCCGCAGTATCTTACAGCAAATCCGTTTGCTAAAAGGAATTCCTCTACCTCATTAACGAGAAAAAGGCATATGAGTTTATTAGTCGACCCCTTTGCACCAGCACCTGCCCAAACTACTTCAGCAGCTTCTTCTCCGAATATACGAGAACATCATACACCGTCCCACGGTGCAATAGGAAGTTCAGGAGCAGGCGCTCCAGCGCAATCTGTTCTAATAGGGGAAAAAAGACCTCATTCACCGCATCTCCGGGAATCACCTCCTCTAGCTGAGGTGTCGACAACAATGAAAAGTTTCCGTGATAGTTCCCAACTGAGTCGTTCTACGGAAGCTTCGGATAACACAGATCAACGTCGACCCACTACACAATCGATATCATATAAGCCTTCTGTTTCGTATGTTCCTGTACAAGCGGAATCAGGCCCTATTACTCAACAACCGAAACGACAGTCGTTGCCACACATTTTACCATCTTGTGCGGCGAACTCCGCTTCTTTTACATCATATGCAAAAAGCGCGGTTCCATTTGCAAGTACTTCATCCAGTGCATTAGCTGGACAAATGCCAATGACTGCAGGAGATGATAATGCACCAAGACCGTCATCTTTGAATCCTGTGAAACCAATGCCAGCTAGTCCTAGCAAGGTTATTGCTCGTGCTCAAGAGGGACGTAAACAGCCTCTGAACACAAAGAGTAAGGATCTTTATGATTTATTAAACCATGACTCCTAAATGATTTGCCAATATGTATTATGCTTTCACTGTTTTTACTGTACTATCAATAAAATCGTTAAACCTTATCTTACTATATAACACGTTTGAGATTAAAATTAATGATTCGGAAATGTCACATTATTAGCAGACTTGAACTGACATATTTATGTATCTATGTGAAATTAATAATCAAAAATACATTTGTATTTCAATATTCTGCTGCCAAGCATTTCCCAATCCATCTCTGTTATGTACAATTCTTCGCACAGTTTAATACGTCCAAAGACGCTACCACCTTTCCAAGTTAGCATTGATGGATCCATTTCTCTCGGTGGGGGTAAAACCATTATAGGATAAACATGCTCATAAGGATCTAAAGATTCCCAGTAATTCTCCAGCTCTATCTTAATAGATTTAATGAGCTTTTTCCTGCTTTGAACAATCTCTTCTTCATTTTCAACATTGTTTTTCTTTATTTCATTCTCTAATTGCTTAACCATATCGTTAACCTTCTTAAAGATTACCGGTAATGTTGAAACGCTCAAGAATCGGGGTCTCCATATATTAATTCTATCCTTTAAAACAGCATCTAAACCAGGAATGACGGATGATCCTCCCACAATGAGCAAGTTAGAGTAGAAATTCGTTAACTTTGACATGTTATCACCTAGTAGTACTGCAGCGTTTGTGATTGACTGAATTATAGCCTTCTCCAATGGCATCAAGTTTTGGGGCTTTATTGAAGCGTTTTCACCATTAGTTGACGACTCCGTAGAAATAGTTTCAACTTCATCAGTTACACTAATCAGTTTCTTTATTATGTCCAAATCTTTGTTCATCTCAGTATACCACCGACTAGATAATGCTTCTAACTGGGAGATAGATTGTGGATTATCAGGCTTACAATTGTATGGGTCAAGTGATTGTGGGAATTGCTGGTCCAGATACTTATTGTTACTAACCGGAGGCTTCAGTATCGAAAGGATCTGGGGATAGAAGAACGCCATTGGGCTTACCATCACTTCATTGAATAGCTTAAATTCATATTTTTCTGCACCAGATACCTTTGGGTCACGCTTTAAGAAATTAGACAACTGTACCGCTACATCCGCGTCTTGAAATGTAATGTGATTCTTTTTTAATTGCTCAGCTAGAATCCATCCCTGTCTAGAATAGAGATTCCAATCTTGATATGGAAACTTTGACTGCAGCATCAGTTCAGCAAATAATCTTGTAATATCATCCCCACCATAGGATAATCTTATACAACTATTTTGTATAACCTGACCCTCATCAACGCAAGAAATTTTGGTTCCTGAAGCACCAATGTCTATAACACAGGTAGAGTTTGATATTCCCGCTCCATAACAAGACGCTAAAGATTCCTGAACAAGCGCAACGGCCTGAAACTTCATTTCATAAATGAGGAGCCTCATCATCTGCTCCACGTAATTTTTCTCAAATAAATCAGGAATAATGAGGACAACTTTATAGTTTGAAAATTGAGAGCGACTGATGTTTAATTTCGTATTGGACAATGCAAATGTAAGGAAGTTTACTACATCATTCAGCAACTCTTGGAGTGAATTATAATCGCTAGAGTCGGTGTTGAACGATCCATCAGCAAACGGGTGCCTTATGGCAAAGTACTCAGGCAAACATCTTTCTGCTTCCTCACCGTAATACACCTTCTTGCCCGCCTTATTGTCCTTGATCCACTCGATACGATAAAGATCATTGTGTTCGTGAATTTTGTCGGGTATAGATTTGCTATTGAAAGACATAACCTGTTCATGTGAGTTAGGTATTATCTTACGCTTATAGTACCGCATTCGTTCTTTGAAATCGGACTGTATATGCTCCAGATGTTCCATGAACTCCTCATGTTTGTCGTACCTTGGCTGCGCAGGTAGCCCCGCAGGCGAATTTCTTGGCACGGCCACAGAAGTTGGTATTGACAGTGGAAACACATCAGTAGACAATCCAATCTTTAGACAGCTTGAACCAGGATGTATAACTATGGTATTTGTATCTTCGGTATCTTCGGTTGCATCTTCCTCACCATTTGTCTTCAAATCATCCTCTTGAACTTCCGCCAGTGACATAGGCTGCTGCGAATTACTTGCAGCCGCATTGAGATTTCCACTACGAAGACTTTTGCGCTCGCGCAATGAGAATATCTGGTCATCCTTCCTCAAGTAATCCGATGAGTAGTTCTTCTGATTAATTAACGGTAGAGCACGAAAAAGCCCAGTCTGCGAAATATGAACGTTGTCCTGCTTCTCAATCCCAATTTTCTTGAGCTTGCGTGCAAATTCCTCAGCAGCCTTAATTCTGCCCAGTCTACGCTTCTCCAACAGATGCTGGGGCACCTTCTTCCCTTGCGTATTGGTATTTACACCTGCCGTTTCTGGCTTCACAACCTTACCTTCAGATGCTGCAGGCGTCTGCTCTACCATGGAAGCATCCATATCAACTGACATTTCACGATCAACTTCCATAACGCCTTATATGTGAGCCTTGCGGAGATCCTGTTTGGTTGCAACCTCTTCAGCAACCGTGCCAGCATAATGATCCAACTAATATATTGAACAACCGTATCAAATGAATGCAGTCACATGATCATCACGTGGAGGTTGGCAGATCCAGGTTGACAAAGACCGGTCTACGTGGGGTAAGAGTACTTAATCCGGAGGCCACGTTGGAGAGCAAATTAAAGGGTAGAGCCCCAATAGCTTATACTATCTCCACTTTTACTAAGACCTGTCCCCGAACTGCTGCCATCCAATGCGACGGTTAGACGCAGCCAGACCGCTACATAACCACGCCTTTGCCGCTTTTCTACACCAAGGCCACGTGACCGACGCGAACTCTCCCACGTGACTTTCCGGCGTGAACGATTTTCTTGAATCCGCTCCGGCACCGAGATCATTACCGTAGACAAAAATCTCTTGTGAGGCTCGAATGCCAAAGCGTTCCCTAGATTAAGAGCGCACTTTTGTGCTAATTATTATATACAAAGTGAGTATAGAATGCCAAAGATACGCAGGAAAATCCCTAAAACTATGCCGTAGTTAGTTAAAATGCATTTTCCACATAACGTGAAGAAAGTAATAGTCTTGTAGTAAATAGTTTTTCGTTTTTGACTCGTTGGAAGCTCGGATTGTTTCGGAGGTTCTTACCACGAATATAAATATTTTGTTATTTTGCCTATAACGTACTATATAAAGCGTTGTTATCTTTAAGGTGGGGGAAAGACCAACGCATCGTAGAAGAAGAACGTGGTTTAGAAATCTAATAGGTGTACTATAAGACTTCATTACTGGGTTTAGCTTGCATATTCAAACTGTTTTTCAGGTACTACTAGAAATATTATCCAAGAATAATGTTGAGACATATCGCACGCCGTTGTTTCTCCCGTGAAAGCACTGCTTATGACAAGACTATTAGCAATTTGCTGATGCCTGATACTACCAAGGTCATCTTCCAAGGTTTTACAGGTAAGCAAGCTACTTTTCACGCGAAGATCTCCCAAGAATACGGCACTAATGTTGTTGGAGGTACAAACCCTAAGAAAGCTGGCCAAATGCATTTGGGACAGCCGGTTTTTGCCTCTGTTAGGGAAGCTATGAAGGAGACCGGTGCTACTGCTACCGGTATTTTTGTTCCACCAAGCATTGCTGCTCCTGCTATCAAGGAAGCCATTGAGGCCGAAATCCCATTGGCTGTGTGTATTACTGAGGGCATTCCCCAACACGACATGCTATATATTGCCGAGATGTTGAAGTCGCAAGATAAGACCCGTTTGGTCGGTCCTAACTGCCCTGGTATTATTAACCCAGCTTCGAAGGTTAGAATTGGTATTCAGCCTACAAAAATTTTCACGCCGGGTAAAATCGGTATCGTCTCTAAGTCAGGTACTTTGACTTACGAGGCTGTTCAACAAACATCTTTGACTGGTCTTGGCCAGTCCTTGGTCATTGGTATCGGTGGTGACGCGTTCCCAGGTACGGATTTCATTGATGCATTGAAGTTGTTCATGGCCGATGAAGCTACCGAAGGTATAATTTTGTTGGGTGAAATTGGTGGTAAGGCTGAGATCGAGGCTGCCGAATTCTTGAAGGAATACAATCTAAAGAGGGAGAGACCAATGCCAGTTGCTTCCTTTATCGCTGGTACTGTTGCTGGTCAAATGAAGGGTGTTAGAATGGGTCACTCAGGTGCTATTGTTGAGGGATCTGGCACTGATGCAGAATCCAAGAAGAGCGCTTTAAGAGCTGCCGGTGTAGCTGTTGTTGAGTCTCCAGGGCGCTTGGGCCAAGCCTTATTGGACCAATTTCGAAACTAAGATTCCGATTTAATCGTACAAATCTTAGGATAAACATGAATTAGGGGACATTTACCATTGATATCTAATTTCATAAATGCTTGCTCATAGTTTAGAATAAATGATCGCTCGTAACGTTCAACTCATAGGGTTGATATTTAAATATGTTTAAAATGGCATGACTAAATACAAAAAATGCGCCAGCCGGGAATCGAACCCGGGGCCCAAGTATGGGAAACTTGAATTTTACCACTAAACCACTGGCGCATAACAATGACGTAAGTAACTATCACCTCCGGTAATTACATGAGGTAAACAAGAGCACTCAGACCCTATCTCCGTGAAAGGTTTTTTTTTACCGCCAGGTTCTATCCGTCTAATATTTATCCGACACGATTATGGCCATCGTAATTCGGTCATTAGCTGCATAAAGTAAGTTAATATTTACTATTCAAGTGATAGACTCGGAGGGCCGTTTGTTATAGCTATAATTCTAGCATTTAGCCCAATGACCCTTAATTATTTAGACAAAGAACCCCCCAGGTCTTTAATCCCATATACGCCAGACACGTCAGACGTCACAATGACATGAAGTGCATACAAATGTACAAGAGCTGAGATCGGAAACCAGCCATGCATCCGAGGAATTTTTAAACTTCAAATGTAGTAAGTTCATGATGTGGGTTTGTATACATGTAACTGTCGTAGTTTGAGCTGCGTTATTCCACTAATTGTTTCTTTTATGCAATTCCCCTATCATTTCAGAAGCTAACTAAATAAGTTAAGCAGTTCTGTCGGAGATTTTTGTGTATTAGGAGACTTGAAGTCCTTGAGATAGCATAGCATATTAATCAAATACCAACATATAAGGCAGAAATAAAACTTCCAGGATGTTAGTTCTTCCATTCCTTCTTAGAGCTATCGAAGCTCTTCCATTGAAGCAAGAGTGCCCTTATACATTACCGAATAACGGTGTAACTGACATAATCATTAGAGAAGTGAAAATTGGGCAGTTAAATTTCCTCCATACAACTGACACCCATGGATGGATGGGATCCCATTTGAACCAACCTGACTACGATGCTAATTGGGGCGACTATGCGTCTTTCATAGAACGTTTTCAGCAAAATCGTATCGGTGACTCGGACCTTCTTATTGTTGATACAGGGGACAAGCGCAATGGTAATGGATTAAGTGACGCGTATAAACCTTTGGGGTTGTACACAAGCAAAGTTTTTAATGAAGTTGATTTTGACTTGTTAACTTTGGGTAACCATGAATTATACGACGAGAGCGTAACTCTTATGGAATATTACGAGACTGCACTCAATATTAAATTCCTAGAAAAATACGTATCCAGTAATGTAGAATTTCTAAAAGAAGATGGTAGTCTGGTTCCATTCGGAAAGAAATACCGGTATTTTGAAACCCCCAATCAGAAACTTAGGATTTTAGCGTTCTCATTTATGTTCAAATTTCAGAAAGCAAATCGTCGCGCTAAAGTGACACCAATTATGGACGAGGTTGTTAAGCCTTGGTTCACCGACGTGCTGCAAAAATACCCGCAAGAAACCGTTGACGTTATTGTTGTTTTCGGCCACATACCAGTTTCGGGCCCTGAGAGCCTTGAATTGCAAGATTTGCACACATACTTGAGAGAAGTCTATCCAGACACAGTGATTCAATATCTAGGTGGTCATACTCACATTAGAGACTTCGTAGTACTTGATAACAAAGCCACTGGTCTTCAAAGCGGCAGATTCGCGGAAACCGTTGGATTTATTTCTATTGACAATGTCACCGCTGAAACACCAACATTTAGCAGAAGGTATATTGACTTCAACATTAAGTCTTTCCTACATCACGCAAACCTTGATAACAGGGTAGAGTTTGGTACCAATAAAGGTTTGGTCCTTTCAAAGACAATAGACAAAATTCGTGACATTTTAAACTTAACTGAAGTGTATGGACGTGTGCCAGAAACCTACTACATGGATGCTGTCCCATTCACTTCTTCCAACAACATTTATAACTTCTTATCCCAAAAGGTCCTCCCAACATTAGAGAAGAAAGACCCATCAATAACTAGAATGATTTTAATTAATAGCGGTGCAATTAGGTATGACTTGTACAGTGGAAACTTCACCAGTGAAATCGAATACGTTGTCTCGCCCTTCGAAAATACGTGGCTGTATACGGAGGTTCCGCTAGCCCTAGCTGAAGCTGCAAGGGATATAATGAATCAAGGAACGAACAATATTGCGATTAGATCAAGCCTTGTTGCTGAAAGGGAAAGGAAGACATGTCCATTCGTCGAAAACGATACGCTTACACTTGGGTACACTACTGCTGATGACTTGGGATGCGACGGAGATGATACACCCCACAGCAGCTACGGTTCATACCCTGTCCCAAATATTATAGATTCTGTCCAATGGAATGCCGACTCTAAGGACAAGAATCAAACTATACACTTGGTGTTCTACAGTTTCTTGCGTAATTCTGTTTTATCCGCTATGAATACTGCAAATCAGAGACTAAATATTACAAGCCAAAAGTATGGCGACAATAATATTAAAACCTATGGCGGGTTATCAACCAAACAATTATTGCGGACTTATATAGGAAGCATCACACCAAAGTATACATAAACATTACACTTACCTGACTTATGAAGTCGATATAACCGTTTTTTACATATGATTTATATATATATATATATATATATATATTTGACGGTATACCTATGAATTCCATGTATGTTTGCCTTCAGTTAATGAATCGACAAATATTGAATTACCATCGCCAGAAGAGCGGGTTCTAAACAAATGTACATATTGGTAGGTTATTGTAGAACTTTATTTATGAATTAGCTTGTAAACTAGATGATCAAAGAGTTTACAAACCATATTGAGCTCTTCTACGGTCACGCTCCTCGGCAATGGACAACTTAATACCCTTACCCTTTGGCAAAGAGATCCATGGTCTGTTTTGCTCACCGATAACGAAGACATTGTTCAATCTGGTAACGAAGGTGTTTTCCAAAGAGTCCTTGATGTGAACCAAGTCGAAACCACCTTCATGTCTTTCTCTGTGGGTGATAACACCAATACGACCCAAGTTACGACCACCAGTAACGTAAACCAACTTACCGGTGTCAAACTTGATGAAATCAGTGATCTTACCAGTAGACAATTCAATCTTAACAGTGTCGTTAACCTTGATGTTTGGGTCTGGGTATCTGATGGTTCTACCGTCATGGGTGACGACGTATGGAACACCCTTCTTACCTAGTTGGACCTTCTTGACCTTACACAATTTGTAGGAGGCTTCTTCATCAGTGATACGGTGGACAGCAAATCTACCCTTAACATCGTAGACCAATCTGAAGTTTTCGTTAGTGGCTTCCAAGGTAATGACGTCCATGAAACCAGATGGATAGGTGGAGTCAGTTCTGACCTTACCATCAACCTTGACGTGACGTTGCATTAAGATAGCCTTAACTTCACGACCGTTCAAAGCATACTTTAATCTATTTCTCAAGAAAACGATCAATGGCAAGGATTCACGTAATTTGTGTGGACCAGCAGATGGTCTTGGAGCGTAACAACCAGACAATTTGTCCAACAACCAATGGTGTGGAGCTGCCAATCTCTTTAGGTGCTTCTTTCTGTAACAGAGTTAGTAAATAGTTCAACGTATTTCAATATGCAACTTAGAAATATTCCCATGGTTCTACAAGGCCAACTTCTATCAAGAGAAAGCTTAAGAGTATCCATCTCATCTTGGCGATAACTCATTATTATAACGGAAACATATGGAGCAGAACTTCCAACAGGGAGATTTGAATATCAAGTAGCATTAATGTTCATTTATTAGCGGTTAACATACGGTCCTCTAGCCATCTTTGCTTATTGGATGATTTTCAGTGATATCTTCAGTGTACCTAAAAGGCTAATAAACGCTATATTATAGTATCAAACTTTTGAAAGGTTGAATCTAGAGTTTCCAGATGGGAGTGGGCTAGGAGGAATCTCAGGATACGCGAGGTCCGTGAGGTTCCTGCCTAACGGGAACCCGCTAGCAGGAAGCATCACTGTACCAGCTAGGCGGGCGTTACTGGAAACGAGGCTAGCTGCACTGACCTCCTCCTAACGCCAGGAGGAATTTTTTTTGCAAATAAAAATTTAAAACAATTTGTTCCAAACATAAATAATGTATGGGTGCAGAGCGTAAGTAGTCAAACGTAGCACATGATACGTAATTGTTTTAATGAAAGTCATGCTTTAATTTAGCCATCCAATGGTATGCAGATGCGTCGGTTTGAAAGATACGAGTTGATGCTACTTACCCAAGAAGTAGTTATTGGCTAATGCGTGGTTACTTACTGAACTTCAAGAAACTGACATATTTTTATGATAACCACGTGCAGTAGCAAGCTCCGAGTCTTGTGATTAGTTTTGGAAGACTCATTACACTACAGCAATAAAATATAACTTAGAAGAAAAGATTATCAGGCTTTTCGGGAGAAAAGTCTTTAGTAGTCGCTTGTCGCAAGATCTTGTAAACTGGTAAATCAACTTGGAATTTTCGTTGCTAGTGCGATACCAAAAAAGACGTGCTGCTGTTACTTCGCGGCGAACAGTTTACCGCCACTGCTTGCAAGCCAGGTATAAATTCCTTGATAATGGTTCTTGTTGAAAATGTGGTATATTTGTTCCATTTATTGCAGATAGTAAGACTTTGCCTGGCATCTGAGAGGTTTACACCCTTTTCTTTCAATAGATATGAATTGGAGGACTATAAGAACGAAGTTAGGGACCTGTTTTATTTTGCATTTGATAGTTATTTAACTCATGGCTATCCATATGATGAGGTTAAACCTATTTCATGCGTACCGAAGACCAGGAATTTTACACACGAGCACGATCTGATAACAAACGATGTGTTAGGGAATTTTACCACCACTCTAGTAGATTCGCTATCCACAATTGCGATATTGGGCGATGTTGATAGGTTTGCAGAAGCAGTGGAACTAGTAGATAAGACTATTCCTGCGGACTTTTCCCTAGACGTTACCATCCAAGTGTTTGAAACTACTATAAGAATCCTTGGTGGTCTCATATCGGCTCACCTATATGCTACTGATCCTACGAAAAAGGTGTACTTGGGACCCTCCTATAATAATCACCTGTTAACGAAAGCAAAGGTTCTAGCAGATAGGCTTCTACCGTCATATTTAACCCGGACTGGAATACCTGTACCGAGAATTAATCTGCGATCTCAATTCCAAAAGATCGATTATATGCTGGTGAGTGAAAACAATGCAGCAGCAGCAGCTTCACCAATGCTAGAATTTACAATGCTATCTTACCTAACACATGATGATAAATATCGTGAAGTAACAGCATATGCATTTAAGAAAACTTGGGACTTACGAAGCGAATTGAACCTGCTATCTATGTCTTTTAATCCAGACACAATGGAAATATATCACCCCATGACAGGTACTGGGGCTTCAATAGACTCTTTCTTTGAATATGCGTTAAAGGGCTCGATTCTTTTTGACGATAGTGAGCTATATCAAATATGGGCTGAATCATACTACGCGTTGTCCATTCATGCCAAAGCTGATTGGTTCTTCTATAATGTCAATACGCAATCCGGAGAAATGATCACTCCATGGATTGATTCATTGAGCGCCTTCTTCCCTGGTTCCCAAGTGCTCGATGGTGACGTTGCGGATGCCGAAATGAAGCATCTAATGTTTCTCAAACTATGGAACACATATGGAGGTATCCCAGAACGATGGCTATTCAGTCCTCCGCGTGACAGGGGACGGACCCCAGTCAATGTCTCCAACACAGTTCAACTAGGGTGGTACGCGCTGCGCCCGGAGTTTGTGGAGTCTACATATTTCCTATACCGTGCTACAAAGGATGTCTTCTACCTAAATATCGGCTGGCACATTTTACAAGATTTAAAGACTAGGTTTAAATTTGAATGCGGATTTGCAGGCCTCCAAAACGTAATCACAGGCGAGCACCAGGATAGAATGGAATCCTTCGTGCTCGGAGAGACCCTTAAGTACCTATATCTTCTCTTTGACGAGAGTAACGAACTGCATAAGTCCAGCCAGCGGAACCAGATTTTCAGCACCGAAGCCCACCCGATGTGGCTCACCCCAAAAATGAAAGAACAGTACAACCGGAACAAGTTCATGGATCATGACATATATTTTACGCATCTAGAACACCTTAAAAAACTCAGCGCAACGCGGCGAAAGGGCCCGCCCTCATTTCAGGACAAGGTGTTGGGTCTTCTTAAATTAACCCTGGGCGTTGAGAATACAGATGAAGAACTAGATGACGAACTATCAAAAACCCTCGCGGCCGTCCACCACCCGCGCCACACAATTATGCACGGCACATGCCCCGTTCTACCAAAGGACAAAAAACTAACTTTCTACCACTCCCGTCTACTTAATGACTTTCCTCAACTATTCAGGATTGACCATAACTACGCGGCAACTCTAATAAAACCAAAATGGCGTCAAAATGCACAGCATATTGAAACATTCCCTGACTTCTATTACCGCTGGTACGACCGTAGAACATCAGTGTCACAACCAGCTCCACTAACTGCTTCCTTCGAGTTCATGCTCGACAGCAAGCACACCCATCCACTGCCGGTTAAACCAACTAAGCAGGGCAACGTCTATTATTTCCCCACCCTACACGGATGCAAGCTTCGAGTAGAGCGAATAATGCCCGGCCTTATAGACACTTACGGCGATTACATATCTCCCAAAATATTTAAATCGCTATGTCCTGAAGACCTAAACCCAGGGGCATGTGGATTCGTCCAGCCGCCACAGGAACTACTAATAATGGTAGCAATAGACGGTAAACAATTCCCCAAGGACTCAATATTTGTGACTGACTACGATGACCTCTTTGGCCCCCATGCCGCTGATATGAATGATATTCTTAGCTATAACAAAAAGCGCCAACTTCTAATCAATTGCAACATAGTTGCAAACGTCTACGTAGGATAAAATACAAAGTACAACCTCCGCACATATTTTCCTACAAGAGAGATCTCCTTATTTGGCAAACCTAACGCCAAAGTGTCCAAACAAAACGGATCATTAGCCGCCTATGCTAACCATTTTATCGGCACCCAGCGATAACAACGCATCTTGCAATTACGTAATGATATTTGTAGTTATTGAACAATAAAACTGTGATCTGCAGCCGCCGAGTTTCATTAAAACATAGCGAAATACCAACTTAAGAAGCAGGCACAACTATGTAATACAGAAATACTCTGCCGGAAGTTAGTCCCTCTCAGAATCGTTTGTACCACCGGAGCCACATTACGAAGCACAGAGATACAGAGCGCTATTTAACAGTTAATGGATATGTCTCACAATTACCGAAATATTATATATATATATATATATATATATCGCAATGAATAAACCGCATGGCAAGCAAGTACTCTCATTATTGGTTATATAATCATGCCAGATGGAACAATGGCCTCCATTAATTAATGGTTGTATTTAAGGGGTATAAAAAAGAATCTCGTTTATTTTGCCATCGGACTAACTCGGCGATCGACCGGTATATTTTTTGTTTTTCTTGTTTGACGGAATTCTATACCGTCCTTCCTTTAATAGACTCGAAAAAGAATAATTTCTTTTATGATAAATTTTTTGATGGATAGTAAAGTTAATTTTTGAACATACTTTTAAAGAAAATCTCTGCACAGATTAGGGAGCTGTATTTACAAAACAGACAACCAGGGCTGGCTTTAAGATTTTGGTACACGTACTTGTTTATTCAAGCAACAACTTTTTGTTAGCACTAAAGAAGGTTCCGATTATCGATCGTGGTTTGCAAAGTGTTGTAACGTCTTTTTTGTTTTTTTTTCTTTTGTCATTATATTGTAACCAGAGCAAGCGACCCATTCTACTAGTAATCGTTCCTTGGCGTGCATTTTATGTTTGATTTCATAGTTCTAATCAAGTCCGTTATAAGATGATGAATTTCTTTTCTCCTAAGAATGAAGCACAACCCCATGAGCAGCCGGCGAGGCCGCGACCCACCACGAGTGGGTTCTTCCCTACTCTTACCACACACACTGCGACCCCTACAACGGCGCTAAGTGAAAATTCCTATGCTATGGGTACGACGGGGCTGAATGCAGAGAGCCAAGAGGATCTTCGCACTCACATGAAAGCAATAAACCGGAAGGGCTCGTATTCGGAGAAAGGTCGTGTTCACGAGCCGCACCTTACCGAACAACAACAACCAGGATTTGGGGACACCACAGAATCCCTGGCCAATCCGTCACGACAGTCAGAGATGAACAGTACATGTTCATCCGACCGTTCTCCTACTATGGAGATGCCTTCTGGGCTTACTGATACAGATGCTCCTGAAACTAATATTCCTCGAGGAAAACTAAAAGTGACTATTGTACAGGCCCGTGATATAATAACTTACACAGAGCAGACGCAGCCTTATGTCGTTTGTACATACGAGAGTTCAGAATTTATCTCCAGTGGACCTGAATCGATGGAGAAGAAGCCCGCGCTGAACAACTCCGGTTGGGCCAATATGATGCCACCGATTAGTGAAAAAGGAGTCCGGTCTTTATATACTACACAATCATCTTATCAGTTGGACAAGCTGTCTTCATGCCACCAGGTAAATACAGCATCGTCTAACCCTATATGGCACCATGAGACCACTTTTGATGTTCTCGGTGGTCACTCAGAACTTGATATATCTGTGTACGATGCGGCACACAACGATATGTTTTTAGGTCAGGTGAGGTTGCGTCCTAACACGTATTCCTCGCATGCAACACACAACGAATGGTCGAAACTACAGACTCGTACTGTTGGTGAAACTGTTTCTGGTGAAATATTGATTAAATGGGAATACTCTGATACTAAAAAAAGACACTACGGTCCTCAAGATTTTGAGGTTTTAAGGTTATTGGGTAAAGGAACCTTTGGACAGGTTTACCAGGTTAGAAAAAAAGACACGAAAAGGATTTATGCTATGAAGGTTTTGTCCAAGAAGGTCATTGTTAAAAAGAATGAAATAGCGCATACCATTGGAGAAAGAAATATATTGGTGCGCACGGCTTCTAAGTCTTGTCCCTTCATTGTTAGTTTAAAGTTTTCCTTCCAAACACCAACTGATCTCTACCTCGTTACAGACTTTATGAGCGGGGGTGAGCTATTTTGGCACCTTCAAAAGGAAGGAAGGTTTACCGAAGATCGCGCAAAGTTTTACATCGCTGAATTGGTTTTAGCGTTAGGTTATCTACACGATAACGATATTGTTTACAGAGATTTGAAACCTGAAAATATTCTACTTGATGCTAACGGAAACATAGCACTTTGCGACTTTGGTCTCTCTAAGGCTGACCTTAAAGATCGTACGAATACTTTTTGCGGAACAACTGAATATTTGGCTCCCGAATTGCTTTTGGACGAAACCGGCTACACGAAAATGGTTGACTTCTGGTCACTAGGTGTATTGATGTTTGAAATGTGCTGCGGTTGGTCTCCCTTCTTCGCTGAAGACAATCAGAAAATGTATCAAAAAATCGCTTTTGGTAAAGTAAAATTTCCCCGCGATGTCTTATCATCAGAAGGGCGTTCCTTTGTCAAGGGCCTACTGAATAGAAACCCCAACCATAGACTTGGTGCTATTGATGACGCAAAGGAACTTCGAGCGCATCCTTTCTTTCACGATATCGACTTCGAGGCACTACGTAAAAAGAAGATTCCGCCCCCTTTTAAGCCACATCTTACCTCCGAAACCGACACTTCAAACTTCGACCCAGAATTCACTCAGTCATCTACGTCATTCATGAAGAAGCAACCTATCGCTGCCACCCCACTTTCCCCAGCTATGCAGGCCAAATTCGCTGGGTTCACTTTCGTCGATGAGTCCGCCATAGAGGAACACACTGCAGCATACAACAACCAGAAATTCGTGCAGAATTCCTACTACATGGAAAGAGGTTCTTTCATACCTGGGGACACTACTATGCCTCCGGATGAAGACGTTATCGAAGATGGCGACGACGATTCCATGGATGTCATGGATAAGGGCAATAACGAGCACCACATGGATGATGATTTTGTGAACGGGCGATTCGAAATATGATTGGCATATCACACCATTTTCTACTTTTAATTATCATTAAATGTCAGAATGTATTTTAGTAATTTTTATTCTGGGACGTTCGTTACTTTGATATACCACCTTGTCTACAAATTCAATGTAGTATAGTGCATGGGAAATAATAATAGATATATACATATATTCACGTATGCAGAAAATACAAACACACCCGTGCTGAAGACTTCAAGTCTACGTTGGTGCTTCTACCACCATCTCAAACAATCTCAAACACCATGTCTACTCGATAAGATCCCTCCGACCGTTGTAAATCAGGAGACCATTAACTTAAATAATATGCGTACATGGTGATTTCACAGAATCTTACGCTTATCCCCTTACGTTTTAAAGTTATCTATGGCAATCATCGAAGGTCTACAAGTTTCACCAAAGGACGCACTTGGATGTGCATGTTTTTACAGTAAAGAGAAGGTAAACAAAAAGGATAGTAGAGGGATATTTTTATCACACTTTTTTATATCCGTACTTAAAAAGTCTCCGGTAATTATCATCGGGACCGGATAAGTAAAGCTAACGATCTCACTCTACATCAAATTAGAGGCTCAATTAGGATATTAAAAAGGGCTATTAAAGAGTTTTCAGGCTACAGGACTCAGTATGCTAGATCCCCAAACGGCTAAACATGGTGACGTGGGCGGGGTAGCTCATAAGCCGTCGATGGAAAGTGGAAACGGAACTCGAACTGCGTACAATGACTTTGTACGTAAACTATTCGCGATCTTAGAGTCCAGGGAGTATATTAATATCATATCTTGGACTAAAGAGGGTGACAGTTTTGTCGTCGTCGACACTAACGAATTTACGACGAATATTTTACCAAAACATTTCAAGCATTCGAATTTCTCAAGCTTTGTTAGGCAGCTGAATAAGTACGATTTCCATAAGGTCAAGCGGACACCAGAGGAGCGCAGGCAGTCTGAATATGGGGAGTATAGCTGGGAATTTCGTCATCCACAATTTCGGAGGAATGATGAGGCTGCACTGGATAAAATTAAACGGAAAACTGTTACACAGAAAAAGGTGTCCATAAATGATGACGTATTGTCTGTATCCGGGAGGCCTAATACAATGGGTGGTACGTTAGCTGGGGCTAGTGATCTGGGTAGTAGTTCGAATATGCTGCTGGCAAATGCCGTGGACTTCACAAGCTTCAATAAGCTGAGAGATCGAGTCAACAGCCTAGAGATCAATAACCATCAGTTACAAAATGATAATACACAGTTAAAAGGCGAGGTTCGTGCTGTGAAGGATAAGTATACGGCGATCCTGGACACCTTTGTAGCTATGAAATCTCTTAACGAGCAGTTTTTAAAAAACTTCAGCGTTCTATCTACTACGCTTGCGCAGCAAGGAATTAAGATACCGCATGGGTTTCCTGGGATAGATATGTACTCGCCGCAACTCTCTAAAGTGCCATCGCCAATTAGTAGTCAAGGGTTTTCTCATGAACGTCCAATAGATCCTATGCCAGCACCTTCTCATCCTATGCCGCAAAACTCTACAGCAAAAGAAGTCCCGCTAACGCCGACGATTTTTAAACCTGGGTTCAATGTTCTACTGGTTGAAGACAACTCTGTGTGTATAGAGCTATGCTCTAAATTTCTGAGGAAGTACGGTTGCTCAGTAGTGGTGGTTACCGATGGACTCTCGGCTATTGAAACAATAGAAAAATTCAGATTTGATTTGGTGCTGATGGATATAGTAATGCCTAATCTTGATGGGGCCACTGCTACGTCGATCATTAGGAGTTTCGATAACCAAACGCCTATAATTGCTATGACTGGAAACATAGAAGATCAAGATTTGGTTACATATCTGCAGCATGGTATGACTGATATACTAGCGAAACCATTTACGACGGAAGACCTACACTCCATGCTTGTGAGATATTTGAAAAATAGAGTGCCTTTAACTGAACAGTCATCTGCAACTTGTGAACAGGCTCTTTCGCCGCAAAATATGAACCAAATACTAGTTCCCAAGAAAGAGCAAAGTAATCGTCTTGACACACAAACGCTGATTGAAGATGGACCTTTATTAAAAAAAACCAGAGTTTCAGATAGATAGATGTTCGCTTTCATTCATTTGTACTTTAAATATGCTGCACTATGTACACGAGCCATGTTATTATATATGCGTCTTGGTGTACAGATATTGAGGGTTAAGCACGTTGGTAACGTCTGTACATCAATAGTAGTTAATATCTGTTGAATAACTTCGATAGAAATTGGTATATGAATTAACAAGATAAAACGGTCATTCGTTCAGAGCCGACATCACTCTGTCGTCGAAACGAACTGATGTTCTTCTATTGGAAAAGCCTAGGTGAGCTGGTATTTCAAGGTCAAATTCATGTCCACTCTCTAGTATTTCTTGTAACGTGGGTTTAGAGGCTTTCATAGAAGACTTCCTTCTCTTACCGTTTTGAGTTGTCAATCCTACGTTTACATCAGACGTCATTATATTAGTTTTGTTGTAAAATTTCGATAGTTCTTTCTGACAACGAGTACATTTGCATAAGAACCCCCAGTTCACACGCAGTTCTCTTCTCCGTAGACTTACATCATGTAACGGATTAACATAACTTATCTGTAGCTCATCACCAGATTTTATATGCTTCCGAGAATAAACCTTAATCGAGTACTTCTCAAACTCAACTCTTACGTTCGGTTCACAGCTATGATTTATGTGACTAAATAAAGGATAAATCTGGCAATTTAATTGATTAATGTTGAACCTGCCAATAAAACGTAAAAACGTGTCTATATTTATATTGTCATCCTCTGCAGCTTCAGGGAAAGCTTCACAAAATAGTCGGAATCCCTCATCCCATAGATCACTTGCAATTGTAGTGCACGTGCAATCCGTCCACGAGTCAAATGTACCTCCAACATTTGTAGAATCCGCAGCCTTCAATCTAGTGCGCTGGCTGACCTCCGCTAATGACAAAAACTGTTCGTAAAATAAGCCATTGCGGTTTGATATCACGTAATTAGCATAAATGTAACCAACGCCATAAGCACTATACCAAGTATTTTCCTTGCAGAATTCCTCAAATTTCTGCCACTTCTGAGCGTTACAGACCTTACTCTTCAGTGTAGGGTGTTTCAAATAAGGGTGGGCAGTATCAAGGGCTTTGCACCTCTTAGAGCACCATAAAATACCACAGATATCGCAATCCAGATTGTTCATAATGAAATAGTGGCAGTTGTGACTCAGAAGAGTGCCGCATATACCGCACGCTTTTGATAACTGTATTAGGGTCAACTTATCCAAGGGTGGTATCATCACCAAAGGGACATCCTCAAATATCAATTCACCTTTAGGTATCGTATCACTTGCAATAAGAGCTTTCCCTTTGCAATTCGTAGTCTCACTCACATTATGTAGTTCATGCAACCGCATTCCGGGCGTTGCGCTAGAACGTACTTCGTCGTGATACGTGAAAAGAGTAGACTCATCGGCAGAGTACAAGTTATGTTCCAGTAATACTGTTACTAGAGTATCATTTGATAGAACCCATGATGGATTTCTTTCCTTTAATTTGTCACATAGTTTATCAAACTTGAGGTGTTCCAAGTCAGGTTCTTGCCTCCATAGAAGTACTACTTCATCGCATATTTCGATTGCTGAGGGCTGAACACTTTGTGCTGCTGATTTATCTTCATCTTTACAATCATTTAGTGATATAGTTTCTACTTTAAGAGTCGACGGGCTGCTATTGAGTTGCATTTTGGTTCTTCCTGAGTTCTGAATTTAAACATGGATTAATTAGATATCTAAATTTCATTTCGCTGTTACCGGTTAGTAATCTGACTTTAAAGAAAAATCGTCACATCAATTATACGGATAAAAAGCGCTAATATAGTCCCTTTACTATCAATTTGTAGCAAATATTACGATTATATCCCACTGCAACATGAGATACAACCTCAGCGCAATTCGGAAGGCCAGCTTGACCTTTACTAGGAAGATCACATATAATACAGGACAGGAATTCGCAACTGCGAAGAAACAATTCCCAAGAAGATATGTAAACCTGGGTATATTTGGTGCAACGTTTGGTCTGGGGTATCTAGCGTCCAGGTTTTTTACATATAGTGATTTGGCTGCATGGCTACTGTACGATAAGCTGCCAGTTAGTGAAGAAAGGATCACGAGGTATGAAGGTTCGTTGCTAAATAGGGCTGCTGATCTACCAATTACTAAAGAACTAATAGGTACTGGTTATATGCAAGTGTTTCCCGACCGCAACGAAAACGATGTACTTGTGAATAAAACTTTGAAGTCTCCGGGGGCTATTACCATTGACCCATTATTCTTCTTCAATCCCACCACCAAGTCAGTCGTCGGAATCTACCATCTTGGCATGAAGTTAACAGGTTATCCTTTAGTTGTACACGGCGGAATCCTAGCAACTGTATTAGAGGACCAAATACGTGAGGCTGCAAAGGTTATTACTGGTTCCGCAGTGCAACCCGCAAATGACCTCGAAATATCTTACAAATTCCCCACTATTGCCAACCAGTTTGTGATAATTAAGACCACGGACTTTAACCAGCTGGGCGATACTGCTAATTTGGAGGCTACCATATTAAATCAGTCCGGGAAGCGTGTCCTGGTCACGGGTAAGGCTACCTTTTCCATAAAATAGCCGTATATATGTCCAGTCTGCACTAAAATTATTACATATACCTATTTATCGATGTAAATTGAGTTACGGCTACCAGTCCATACCAAGCTGCCATCTCCCCAGGCTATGCCGTCCATCGATACGTCGTGAGATTCCATGGGGACGCTCAGAACCCTTTGTTCGACTAATGCCATTCCTATCAACAGCGGTCTACGATTGTTATACTTGTCGCATCGGAACATATAATCATCATAGTATCCGGCTCCGTGACCCAGTCGTCCTCCATGCATATCAAAACCAACCCCGGGAACCAATATTACGTCCAATTCAGCCGGGGGTAAAGGCGCCGTTTCCTCTGCCTCTGGCTCGCGCAGCCCGTACCTTCCGGAGGGCTTTAACTTCCTTATCTGTTCAAAAGAGTCCATTCTATGAAAGGTCAGGTGCCGCTGCGGCTTGGACCCTACATCACGTAGTTTAATCTGCCCAGAATGCGCTGTATTGGTACATCGCGGTAAATATACACTCTTCCCCTCTTTGAATATGCCCTCTATTATTTCATCGGTTGGTAATTCCCCCTTCTCCATATTCATATAGCACCCAATATTGTCGTATTTGTCAATAATGGGAGCTAATGCCCTAAGCAGTGACCTTGCTTGTTGCTGTAGCTCTTGGTGAGGAATTGCATCTAGTACAGGACGCAGCTGCGCTCTTAGGACACTTTTACTCATTGATAAAATATATAGTGCTATATTGGATACCGGCAGATGGCAGTGCTATTGATCTAACAGCTTTATTTCAGATGACTAACCGTTTCTAATAACCTCGTACTTGGCCTTTCGAAGCATTCTTTACTTTTTTTTTGTAAGACTCATCTGCAGAGTATTCGACAAAGACAAAGATGTGATTGATATAATCTACTATCACACATCCAATCGTTCCCGGTCCTTATCTGCATCAATTTATAAATATTTATATACCCCACATATCTTCATCCCTATAACTATGATGTTGCTACGTTCTACAACCTACGTGAAAGCATTTAGCACTTGCAAATTGAACACTAACCAGGTAAGAATGGTTAGCAGTGGATTGGATGCATTAAGATTAAAGATTACCAAGGCTGCAAAAAGGACTGCCCTAGAAAATGAGACTGAACTTACTTTTGGTCGTAAATTTACTGATCACATGTTGACTGTAGAATGGACCAGTGAAAATGGGTGGGGAGAACCGGAACTTAAACCGTACGGTCCGCTTGTTCTGGACCCATCAGCTTGTGTATTCCATTATGGGTTTGAATTGTTTGAGGGTTTGAAAGCTTATAGAACGCCATCGGGGAAAATCTCGTTGTTCCGGGCCGATAAGAATATGGAACGTATGAACAAATCCGCTGCAAGGATATGTATGCCTACTTTCGATGGGGAAGAGCTTATTAAGTTGATGGGGAAATTAATTGAGCTAGATAAGGACCTTGTACCCACCAGAAAAGGATACTCCCTGTATCTCCGCCCTACAATGATTGGTACCACGTATGGGCTCGGCGTCAGCGCTCCAAATAGGGCATTGCTGTTTGTAATTGCGTCACCAGTGGGGCCTTATTTTAGCACTGGTTTCAAAGCGGTCAGCCTTGAAGCTACCGACTATGCGACAAGGGCATGGCCAGGTGGTGTTGGCGACAAGAAACTGGGTGCCAATTATGCTCCATGTATTTTACCTCAGAAGCAAGCGGCAGCTAAAGGATACCAGCAAAATCTGTGGCTATTTGGCCCTGAAAATAACATCACTGAGGTAGGCACTATGAATGTGTTCTTTGCCTTCAAGGACTCTAAGACTGGTAAGAAAGAACTAGTGACAGCTCCGCTAGATGGTACAATTTTGGAAGGTGTGACACGTGACTCCATCTTGACATTAACTCGCGAACGGTTAGATCAAGAAGAATGGTCAATTCAGGAGCGGTATTGTACAATTCATGAGGTGGCGGAAAGGGCGTCAAAGGGAGAATTACTTGAGGCGTTTGGATGTGGTACCGCAGCAATTGTGTCCCCCATCAAAAGTATTGGTTGGAAGGGAAAAAATATTGAGGTTCCATTGCTCCCAGGCAATGAAGCGGGACCGCTAGCAATTCAAGTTACGGATTGGATTACAGAAATCCAATATGGGAAGGAAGAATACCGTAATTGGTCTCGAATCTTGGTGGATTGATCAGTAGGGTCATTTTCAGTAGTGAGTAACGCGGATTCTATTTATAAACTAGCTAGCCCACATAACATTGACTGCACTGATTTAATCTTTGATGTGCCTGCCTGCTGGGGCCTCGGACCATAAAGCTTGATTACAAAAGCTCCATTACAGATCTTGGTACTACTGGTAACGTGCTTGATGGCATACTGCTCGTTATCGCATGGAAGAATTTTGGGTATGATCAGACCTACAATGAACATGACGCGTTAACCAGAATTAGTGAACAGTTAGATGCTGAAACATGGAATTATGGGTGTCGGAGAAGATCATTTGGCGGAATTAGTTTCCTTTTTGTGCTGGACTGCAGTAAGACCGTTATTTACAGTATTACGTAAATGGCGATTTTTTAAGGTTTCGCTCAGGTACCCTGGTAGGCCCTTCGAGCCACGAATGGATGTGGGGAAGGGAATATAGGGAACAAGAGTATCCCACCCCTTGGTTTCAAATATGACAAGTCACTTACGTACGATAAGAAAAATACGTACGCGCTAGCTATTAATAAGTAGTGTAATATTTTTGTCTTCTTCGGAATTCGATCGTGAAGGTGCCTTTGTTGTTAATACCATCTATTCGAATGGAGTTCCTGTAAAACTGTGTGGGGATGAACTTGATATCAGCTTCTAAAATCCAAATGCTGTGACTTCGAAAAATCTTAGTATCATGATTTGGAAAGTTTGTACTTCCATGATCAGTTTTTAGATGACACTCAATTCCGGAATTTCTAATCGGAGTATTAAGAATGTGATTTACATTGAAGCTGTTGGTAGTACCTATAGTTTTTGGCGATGACGCTATCATGGTCTACAAGTTATCAAATTGTTTAGTTGACTTACTGTTGAAAGGCGGTTCGAAGAGCAATAGGCGAACAAGAATGAAAGAGAAATCGAGGCTGGAATCGTAACTTCACTACACAGTGCCTAGTTAATAAAGATATCCAGTTTCACCTGGCCCAGAACCAATTGGTTCCTTTAATAGGAAAAGTTAATACTCATTAAGCCTTGGGGTTAGGCTAACATCAGTGACCTGTTACTCAATATGATTAACTTTAGCTGTTACAGAAAAAGTATAAAACATGGACGAATATTTAGATATGATGGAATGAAAAATTAGAAAATGACCATCGATAGTAAAGATACAATTACGATATAATTAAGATACAAAAAAAAATGAAGAACGGTTTCCTCTATGGTATGTTATTGGCTGTTGGTTTTGCTAATTTGGGTGATGCTAAGCTTTTGAAAACCGGCTCTAATATTCAACCCGGTTTGGGCCAAAGAAAGCAAGTCGTCTTGGGTGAAGGAGGTAATACTTTGGACATGGCAATTGCGATGCTTGAGACCAATGACATGACCACTAAGTATCCCTACCATGACAACAAGTCGGGAGATGCTGCTAACTATGGTATTTTCAAGCAAAACTTTTACATGTTACGTACATGTTGCACTGATTTCTTGAAATTTACTGCTGAAGACTACAAGGAAGGTGACATTCTAAACACTGATCTCAAGAAGGATATTAGCTGCAGACACCAGTGCGAAGAGAAATATGGCTACGATGTTTGGTTTGCTGGCCATAGAAACGGTGAGAACGGTGTTCATGACCCCAAAACGGATGACATCCAAGACTATAAAGATGCTGTTGCCTGGATTAAGTCTCAATTAGAGTCAGATCCTAAGTATCTAAGCGATGACACTAGATTCTGGGTTGAGGTTGGAGCAATCTGATTAATTAACTACCATTAGAGATCTTCATAGTGTTTTTATATGACTTTACATACGTTAAAAATGCATGTATCATGTCCTTATTTAATTAAAATGTGCGCTCTGGCGGCTTAGAAGGTGAAAGAGAAATTAAGAGGCGCAAGTGTTCGAAAAGTTTTAACACGGAAGCATTGCCACAAGTAATAATACGTACTGTTAACACTTGGAGTCGAAATTAGAAAAAATAAAACACAACTACGTTATTATTGTTCAATAATTCAGTGCGGTCTACAGTAAATACGGAAAAATATTTTAGGTTCCAGCCGAGCTTAATAAAGGGCAATTATATAACTGTTTCTTAAAAAGCTAATATATCTTTAAGAAACCATATATCTATCATACAACGATTTAAATGATACTGTTATAATGTATCTTGACCATTTTTCTCTAATTATCGAACAGGCATGGTAGTGTATGTTTAAAAAACGCATGGACATGCGGAATGTCATCGGAAAAATTAGATTCCTTTCATGGCTTCTTTTTTGCAAAAAAACATTTACGGGGTATAATTGGGGATAATGCATACGCAATGAGAAAAAAAAAGGTGCCTGTTTTTTTTTAAAATTCTTCCTGAAACTGTTCGTTGCATGGGACTAATTATCTGAAGGATATGTCATAAAAGTTACCCTTTCTGTTAAACTTTGTAATTCCTAGTGTAATTCCTAGAGTAATGAATAGAATAGGCCAACCGGTAGTCATCTACATGAATACGCATAATTTGAATGTTATATATATATAAACCCTTATAGTAGGGATCACAACTACCTTGATATTTTACGTTTTCAATTTAAATATAACGAATATCAATCAGTACCTGTGCCCTGATAGATTATATCCGCCGAATTATTTATTTTTTAAAATAAATAAAAACAGTGAATAAATAATTGCTTATAATTTAAATATTTATAGATAATTCTACAGTAATTATACTATAGTGAGATAATAATTAGAAATCTTTTAAATAATATTTACGTTTATATACTTTTGTTTTACATATATATATATATATATATATAAATTTCAGCAAGGTACATACTTCCACATTATGTTCTTGTTTTCTTCAATTAAATGAGCTGGCTATCTGACTTAACCATCAAAGCAGTCTTTAAATATTTCTACAGTCTTAAATATAGAGGATCCTTTTAGAATATTTATTATGGCGAATTATCAAAATAAATTAAGGTGCCTAAAATGCTTAGATCTTTAATGTTGTTGTGTAATTGTTATCTACTACATTCACTGACATCGATCCTATACAAGATATATGGAGTGCTAAATAGTTTAATAATTGGAGTTCTCAATGTATTCAAGAAGTAAATTGAGCGAAGCACCGACCTAATAGAATCTATTACTTCCTTAGCTATGACAAATTGTAAGCTCAGTGTACATATAATCGATTATAAATAGATCTTGTTACAAAAATGTAGGAAACTTTTAACTTTATGAAAATCTTGAACTGTTGCTTTATTTGCTTTGTTAACTGATCTGCTAGAGATCACAATATTACAGCAATTGACGCATATTACAGGAATATTGCTGCTTCCCGTACATGAGCCTGTCTGAGTCTCTAATATTGGGAGATAAAGATATATTTATTTCTCAAATATTTAGATATGTATATATAAAGTTAGCTAAAGAAACCACTTCCACAGTAATATGGATTGCAGATTTCCTCAACCTTGGGCATACTTGTTATGTATAGTTTTTATCTGTTTCCTGGTAGATCCCAACTAGGAGGTCTATATTGCTGAGGTTCATGATAAGGAGGTTTAATTGCTAAAGTTCTTCTTGGTTGAGCTGGTTTTGCCATTTTGTATTTCTTATTGAGTAATCGGTTACTTTATGGAGCATAGGAAGGTTGTCTGTCAAGAAGAATATATTCTCTCTCTTTTTAAATGTTTTGGTCGAGTGAAAAAGTTTACAGAATATGACGTATTCGTATAGGAAAGGACGCCATCAGTTTGCCATCACTATTCCATCACTACGCCATCGTTTATGGAGTTGCTATGAGGCTGAAGTTTATTTAATAGGGATGTCTTTGCATTTACGTGAAGGCGGCCTGTAAAACATCGGCTGTAATACGTAATCCATTGCATGTCTACTTTGATGTCATCAATACTCAGTATTGTTGTATATGCTAATAAAGGGATTAGTAAGAATATATGAGGTACATTATATTATATATTATAGGAGTTGAACACTTAAACTAAGGGCTTTTATTAATACAACATATTGACAATTGAATTCCTTTGTAAATATAACATACTATCTATAGCTGTGGATTGGCGCCAGCTCAACTACAATACAATAATTTCAATTTGGGCATGATATTCACTAATCCAAATTCGTGCTTTATTCAAATATAGCCGAAGAGCTCGGTGTAAATTATTAACTACGCTGAAGGTTAGAATAGGGGCTTCACGAGTTGCTGCTTAGCCTCCAGAGAACTAGCCACAAATAAACAAAAACTTAGCTACCAAAAGTCAGTATAGGCTAAAGGAAGGCTTTCAGTTCTGCTGTTCAACATAGTCCTCATTAAGCAATAGAATATGGTCTCATCTACCTGACACCGTTGAGAGACATTACAAATCGAGTGCCCAGTTGCAACTCCAGTATCTTTTCATAGCTCTTCTATCTCCAGTAACATTTTGCTAGATGAATATCTGGTTCTAGAAACACTTCGTATAGGATCGCTGGTACCTGTTCACGTAGATCAATAGCTTTTCACGTAGATCGGCAGCCTTCATGTATATCGGTACCTCTTCAGTAGACCAATACTAATAGGAATATACGCATGGGAATGTGCTACTTGAATATAACGCATAGTCTACATCATACCCCTTTAACTTGGTGTGTATTTTACGCAAGTTTATAGGCGTTTATTTCGCCAACGTCAATTTCTATTATGTAAGCACGCGAGATCTTCTGAAGATTGATTGAAAAATAATTTGAAGTCTGAAATGTAAAAAACTTAAAAGCGAATACGGACGAGTAGGCGGAAGGTCTACACAAGAAGATTTACAACCGAGAAGACAACAAATACAGATCTCGCTTGCTGCTCTCATGGACATGTGCTATGAACATGAATTGACTTATTAAATACATATGCTAAATAACTAACCTTTCATCACATAGACGATACTGGCGTGCCTGTCCGAATTGGAGGTAGCAGTGCCAATTCCGGTGACGTAACGAAAAGCAAGCACAAAGTTGCTTAGTAGACTATTTGCCCTTCAGCCCCCGAGTAGGATTTCATATTGAGTATTTAGAAAAAAATCATAATGTGGATGGAATTGGGTCTTATGCGACACCGTTAGGAGACAAACATTCCCCATCTAGTCCCCCGTAGCGATTAAAGTAGGCTTGTGACCGGAAGGGGTTATTAACTGCCAACTGGTTCCAGGGCACTTTACCGTGCATTTCATTGCCGTAGCGAATTTTCGGCGTAACACAGTATTTCTCTTTCCTGTTTTCCACCATGTACTGTCCAATCGCATAGCAGCACTCATGGTTTGCATTGCAATCAAGCATAGCGTTTGCTAGGTCTTTATTACCCCAGTCATAGGTTAGCCCTATCCACTCCACTTTCATACCACTTGGAAAGGATTGCCCGCACCAGCTCGGCTTATTCACCGCACAACATGGGTTATTAGGCCCACAGTTAAGTCCCCCACCGCTTAACCTCATTACCGGTTCTTCAATAATCGAGCCAGCCAAGTTATCGGTTGCTTCTGCCACGCGTTGCACGAGCTCTTCTGGAAGCATCGCAGATGGTGCAATTGCTACGTGTTCGCCCAAATCAGTATTAAATACTACGAAGGATTTGTTCTCAGCGACCTCAGCGCTGTTTCGTTTAACGGTTGGGCCGTCCGCTCCTACTATCATTTCTGAAATAAATCCAGCGTCAATAAACCGTAGATTGAGAGGCGATGGACTTCTCATTACTCCAGGGATAACGCTGACGGGCAGAGATTGGCGTTCGATCAAGTATCTGCTTGAAACCCACTCCACCGTTGGTCCGGCGGACAGCAGCGCCCTTCGAACTTCGCTCTGCCCTCTGGCCCGACCGCTGCGAATCTCCCTCGCTATCATCATTAAGCCCATGAACAGCATTCCTCCTATACAAATTCCAACGTTAGCTATGTTAGGTGCAAAGGTTAGCCCCGTACATCCGATAATGGTCACAGCATTCCAGCCAGCCTCAAAGCTTCCATATACTGCAAGCGGCCCGTGATGATCCGTATTTTGCCAATCGCGTCTCATAATGGCGTCTGTGCGTAAGCCGAGTTCTAGGTCTTTGACAGTCATCGATGTTGTCGTTGCTTGCTTATGATGAGTGTAAACTGGCGACTTAATATGTCGCTTATATAGCACCCGAATTACGTACGTTGTATGCGGCCATAGGTGTCGGGAACAAGATAATAGCCGAATATATTTTTCTTTATAAGGCACTCCATTGCTGACGTGACAAAGTGATAGAGCAGAGCTATAGAATACCGATTCTGTTATAAACATGCGAGCAGTTCTTGACAGTGCATAAGCATGGTGGGCTCCGGTTGAGAGTTAAAAGATGTATTTATTCTCAAATATTTAAATGTATATATAGTTAGCTAAGGAAAACGCTGCCATGTTTATGTAGCTGTGTATTTCCTAAACTTGGGCATAATTGGTTTGTTTACTGTAAATTACCAGTCGAAAAAAACAGGACTTTGAGATGCTAGCATTGTATATTTCGTATTGTAGTTAGTTATTGTGGAGCATAGGAAGGGTTTCTCTCAAGAAGAAGATATTCTCTGTCTTTTATAAGTGTTTTGCTCGTGCAAGGGCTGCAGGATTAACAACTAAAACCAGCTGTCATACGTGATACTGTTGAGAGAAATTCCAAAGTTACCGCTCAGTATTATCCTTTGCTAGCTCTTCTAATCTCCTGTAATATGTTGGCTTGTCGGCTCCCTGTGTTCTAGTAATATAAAATAGTCGGAGCACTTCAGAAAATCGGCGCTAAGGAACGTCACTTTGAGTTACGTAAGCATGTGAGATCTCAGATTGAGTGCTGTAAGATATTTTTTAAGTCTGAAATTTAAAAACGCAAAGCGAAGAAGAGTTGCATGATAAAAGGTAGTTCTCTTATGATGTTCAGACCCAAGTTACAAGTGTACCTATGCTTTGAGTATACTTACAAGTACAAAAGCAAGGGGCCTAAGTTAGAAGGAGGCTTAAGTCTGAAATTTAAAAACGCAAAGCGAAGAGTTGCAGTGATAAAAGTTATGATGTTCAGACCCAAGTTGCAAGTGTACCTATGCTTGCAGTATACTAACAAGGTACAAGAGCTCAACGGGCCTAAGCACGGAGTCGAAGTGGACAAGTACACAAGCTCCAGAACCGAGATTTACTAATACGTAATATATTTATCATTGCTAGAAGATGGCTAGCTAACGATGTGCAAGTGATAACACCAGGAGCTAGTAGCATCGGTGTATACTATACCAAGCAAGCAGTAGACGTTTTGTGAACTGAGAGCTGTGACAGTTCTTAGATCTTGTTGTGGCAGTATTCGACAACTGATAGGTCTCGGATACTATCCAGTACTCTTGGTGTGTAGTTGGGTTTGAATCTGAGATGGTCTCCTAGCTGAGTAGCTGTTCATCGCTGAGCGATTGAGACGGGATACTGGATGGTAGACTGGACCATTGGGACATTGATGAGGTTCGCGTGCCTGTATCGGTGCCTGCAATACTGTCGCACATGTCCTATCAGCTAGACCTCTCAAATCTGTTGTCATGTAGTTGTCTTCTAGCTGAGGGGGCGAATCTGGGTAATATTGATGAGGTTATATACTATGACTTTAATAATCTTGCATTGTAGATGACCTGGGAATAATAGAATATACTACTCAATAGGCACTTGTTAATTTAGACTAATAGCCGTTATGCTGTACTATGGTCCACCGTATGTAACCCAAGCAGTAGCCGCCAGCACTATCCAATAATGTTGGTGCAACTGAGATGGGTCTTCTGCATGTAGACTGACTTGATGAGGTTCGCAAACTGGATCTGTATTGATGGCAGCTGAGTGTTGAATCTTCCCTTGGTCTTTAGCTGAGTAATTGTTATAGCTAGCCATTAGACGGACTGGCATATAGATTATAACACTGGCTAAGCAGGGACAGTAATTGTATGTACCAAGCAGTAGTCTATGTTAGATACGTATCCAATAATCTTGGTGTATAGCTGGGTTGTAGGTTGGTCTTCTAGCTGAGACATGTAGACTGCAATTGATAGGTGCACAGCTAGATCTGTATTGATGGTAGCTGAGTGTTGAATCTTACCTTGGTCTTTAGCTGAGTAACTGTCACTAGCCATTGACCTGCATGTAGACTGGCAATTGATAGGTGCCAAGTAGACTGTATTGATGGTAGCTGAGTGTTGAATCTTACCTTGGTCTTTAGCAGAGTAATTGTTATACCTTGGTCTTTAGCTGAGTAACTGTCACTAGCCATTGACCTGCATGTAGACTGGCAATTGATAGGTGCCAAGTAGATCTGTATTGATGGTAGCCGAGTGTTGAATCTTACCTTGGTCTTTAGCAGAGTAATTGTTCTCCTAGCCATTAGACTGGATGTAGACGGACATGGCAATTGATGACAGTACAAATATTCCATCGCTGCCATTGAACTGACATGTAGAGTGGATATGAATTGATGGTGGTCTTCTAGCTAAGTTAACTGTCACTAGCCATTGACCTGCATGTAGACTGGCAGTTGATAGGTGCCAAGTAGATCTGTATTGATGGTCTTCTAGCTGAGACTGTTCATAGCTAGCATGAGACACTGACATGTACGACTGGCGCTATGCTGGATACTCAATTGGGAGCTACCGACTGAGGTTCGCGTGCCTGTATCGGTGCCTGCAATACTGTCGCACATGTCCTATCAGCTAGACCTCTCAAATCTGTTGTCATGTAGTTGTCTTGTAGCTAAGGGGGGTGAATCTGGGTAATATTGATGAGGGAATATAGTATGACTTTACAACCGTTGCATTGTAGACGATTGGGAATACTAGTTAAGATACTATATATGTTGATGAGACTAGTAGCCGTTATGCTGTACTGATGGTCCACCGTATGTAACCCAAGCAGTAGCCGCCAGCACTATCCAATAATGTTGGTGCAACTGAGATGGGTCTTCTGCATGTAGACTGACTTGATGAGGTTCGCAAACTGGATCTGTATTGATGGCAGCTGAGTGTTGAATCTTCCCTTGGTCTTTAGCTGAGTAACTGTCACTAGCCATTGACCTGCATGTAGACTGGCAATTGATAGGTGCCAAGTAGACTGTATTGATGGTCTTCTAGCTGAGACTGTTCATAGCTAGCATGAGACACTGACATGTAGAGTGGACACTAGCAATATGATGAGGTTCGCGTGCCTGTAGAGTGCCTGCAATACCAATTCTTGTCCCACGAGAGCAGCAAGTTTGATCGTATTTGTTGTCTTGTAGCTGAGGAATGGTTTAACGAGTGAGGGTCTTTCAGCGGTGTGGTGTATGGGTCTTTCAGCGGTGTGGTGTATGGGTCTTTCAGCGGTGTGGTGTATGGGTCTTTCAGCGGTGTGGTGTATGGGTCTTTCAGCGGTGTGGTGTATGGGTCTTTCAGCGGTGTGGTGTATGGGTCTTTCAGCGGTGTGGTGTATGGGTCTTTCAGCGGTGTGGTGTATGGGTCTTTCAGCGGTGTGGTGTATGGGTCTTTCAGCGGTGTGGTGTATGGGTCTTTCAGCGGTGTGGTGTATGGGTCTTTCAGCGGTGTGGTGTATGGGTCTTTCAGCGGTGTGGTGTATGGG